>NC_138999.1:80704175-81304175 GCF_964374135.1 Grampus griseus | reverse complement strand
TTTCTCAAGTGCTCATGGAACATTCTCCAGGATAGATCATATCTCGGGTCACAAATCAAGCATTGGTAAATTTAAGAAAATTGAAATTGTATCAAGTATCTTTTCCGACCACAACACTAGGAAACTAGATTTCAATTACAGGAAAAGACCTGTAAAAAATAAAAACACATGGAGGCTAAACAATACACTACTTAATAACGAAGTGATCACTGAAGAAATCAAAGAGGAAATTAAAAAAATACCTAGAAACAAATGACAATGGAGACACGACGACCCAAAACCTATGGGATGCAGCAAAAGCAGTTCCAGGAAGGAAGTTTATAACAATACAATCCTACCTTAAGAAACAGGAAACATCTTGAATAAACAACATAACCTTGCACCTAAAGCAATTAGAAAAAGAAGAACAAAAAAAAACCCAAAGTTAGCAGAAGGAAAGAAATCAAAAAAATCAAATCAGAAATAAATGAAAAAGAAATGAAGGAAACGATAGCAAAGATCAATAAAACTAAAAGCTGGTTCTTTGAGAAGATAAACAAAATTGATAAACCATTAGCCAGACTCATCAAAAAAGAAAGGGAGAAGTCTCAAATCAATAGAATTAGAAATGAAAAAGGAGAAGTAACAACTGACACTGCAGAAATAAAAAAAGGTCATGAGAGATTACTACAAGCAACTCTATGCCAATAACATGGACAACCTGGAAGAAATGGACAAATTCCTATAAATGCACAACCCACCAAGACTGAATCCGGAAGAAATAGAAAATATGAACAGACCAATCAGAAGCACAAAAATTGAAACTGTGAATAAAAATCTTCCAACAAACAAAAGCCCAGGAACAGATGGCTTCACAGGTGAATTCTGTCAAACATTAGGGAAGAGCTCACACCTATCTATCTCAAACTCTTCCAAAATATAGCAGAGGGAGGAACACTCACATACTCATTCTATGAGGCCACCATCACCTTGATACCAAAACCAGACAAGGATGTCACAAAGAAAGAAAATTACAGGCCAATATCACTGATGAACATAGATGCAAAAATCCTCAAGAAAATCCTAGCAAACAGAATCCAACAGCACATTAAAAGGATCATACAGCGTGAACACGTGTCTTTATTCCAGGAATGCAAGGATTCTTCAATATATGCAAATCAATCAATGTGATACAGCATATTAACAAATTGAAGGAGAAAAACCATATGATCATCTCAATAGATGCAGAGAAAGCTTTTGACAAAATTCAACACCCATTTATGATAAAACCCTGCAGAAAGTAGGCATAGAGGGAACTTTCCTCAACATAATAAAGGCCATATATGACAAATCCACAGCCAAAATTGTCCTCAATGATGAAAAACTGAAAGCATTTGCACTAAGATCAGGAACAAGACAAGGTTGCCCACTCTCACTACTCTTATTCAACATAGTTTTGGAAGTTTTAGCCACAGCAATCAGAGAAGAAAAGGAAATAAATGAATCCAAATCAGAAAGAAGAAGTAAAGCTGTCACTGTTGGCAGATGACATGATGCTATACGTAGAGAATCCTAAAGATTCAACCAGAAAACTACTAGAACTAATCAATGAATTTGGTAAAGTAGCAGGATACAAAATTAATGCACAGAAATCTCTGGCATTCCTATACACTAATGATGAAAAATCTGAAAGTGAAATCAAGAAAGCACTCCCATTTACCATTGCAACAAAAAGAATAAAATATCTAGAAATAAACTTACCTAAGGAGACAAAAGATCTTGTATGCAGAAAATTATAAGACACTGATGAAAGAAATTAAAGATGATACAAATAGATGGTGAGATATACCATGTTCTTTGGTTGGAAGAATCAACATTGTGAAAAATGACTCTACTACCCAAAGCAATCTACAGATTCAATGCAATCCCTATCAAACTACCACTGGCATTTTTCACAGAAATAGAACAAAAAATTTCACAATTTATATGGAAACAAAAAAGAACCCGAATAGCCAAAGTAATCTTGAGAACGAAAAACGGAACTGGAGGAATCAGGCTCCCTGACTTCAGACTATACTACAAAGCTACAGTAATCAAGACAGTATGGTACTGGCACAAAAACAGAAAGATAGATCAATAGAACAGGATAGAACGCCCAGAGATAAACCCATGGACATCTGTTCACCTTATGTTTGGTAAAGGAGGCAGGAATGTACGGTGGAGAAAGGACAACCTCTTCAATAAGTGGTGCTGGGAAAACTGGACAGGTACATGTAAAAGTTTGAGATTAGATCACTCCCTAGCACCTTACAAAAAAATAAGCTCAAAATGGATTAAAGACCTAAATGTAAGGTGAGAAACTATCAAACTCTTAGAGGAAAACCTAGGCAGAACACTCTATGACATAAATCACAGCAAGATCCTTTTTGACCCACCTCCTAGAGAAATGGAAATAAAAACAAAAATAAACAAATGGGACCTAATGAAACTTCAAAGCTTTTGCACAGCAAAATAAGCCATAAACAAGACCAAATGACAACCCTCAGGATGGGAGAAAATATTTGCAAATGAAGCAAATGACGAAGGATTAATCTCCAAAATTTATAAGCAGCTCATGCAGCTCATTACCAAAAAAACAAACACACCAATCCAAAAATGGGCAGAAGACCTAAATAGACATTTCTCCAAAGAAGATATACCGACTGTCAACAAACACATGAAAGAATGCTCAACATCATTAATCACTAGAGAAATGCAAATCAAAACTACAATAAGACATCATCTCAGACCAGTCAGAATGGCCATCATCAAAAAATCTAAAAACAATAAAGGCTGGAGATGGTGTGGAGAAAAGGGAACACTCCTGCACTGCTGGTGGGAATGTGAATTGGTACAGCCACTATGGAGAACAGTATGGAGGTTCCTTAAAAAACTACAAATAGAACTACCATATGACCCAGCAATGCCACTACTGGGCATATACCCTGAGAAAACCATAATTCGAAAAGAGTCATGTACCAAAATATTCATTGCAGCTCTATTTACAATAGCCCGGAGATGGAAACCACCTAAGTGTCCTTCTTCGGATGAATGTATAAAGAAGATGTGGCACATATATACAATGGAATATTACTGAGCCATAAAAATAAATGAAATATGAGCTATTTGTAATGAGGTGGATAGACCTAGAGTCTGTCATACAGAGTGAAGTAAGTCAGAAAGAGAAAGACCAATACTGTATGCTAATATATATATATATATGGAATTTAAGAAAAAAAATGTCATGAAGAACCTAGGGGTAAGACAGGAATAAAGATACAGACCTACTAGAGAATGGACTTCAGGATATGGGGAGCAGGAAGGGTAAGCTGTGACAAAGTGAGAGTGAGGCATGGACATATATACACTACCAAATGTAAGGTAAATAGGTAGTGGGATGCAGCCACATAGCACCGGGAGTTCAGCTCAGTGCTTTGTGACCGCCTGGAGGGGTGGGATAGGGAGGGTGGGCGGGAAGGAGACGCAAGAGGGAAGTGAGTTGGGAACATATGTATATGTATAACTGATTCACTTTGTTATAAAGCAGAAACTAGCACACCATTGTAAAGCAATTATACTCCAATAAAGATGTAAAAAAAAAAAGAAGGTTACATTGCTTAGCTTGGTGTGGAATGGGCTGTCAGGTAAATAATCCTGGAGGAAATAATACATAAAGTAGAAGCCAATGAATAGATCAGAGACCAAGAAGAAATTGGTCAGAGGACAAAAGGAGCAAAGGCCTGGAGGTGAGAATAAACATGGTGTGTGTATGTGTGTGTGTGTGCTTGAACTGCATGCAGTTTTGCATTAATGGATTAGGAGTATATATTGTCAGTCAGATTTGAGGGTGGGAGGGTGTGTCTGGAGGGTATGGCAGAGGCAATGATGGAGATGTTCGTATTTTATGTTTAAAAGCTTGGGCTTTATCCTAGACTTTTTCTAGAAATCAGTCTTATGTTTAGTGTGAAATATCTGGAAAATAATTTGCAAAATTAATAGAAATATTTGAAATGTGCATATCTCATCATAGTCTTAGTAATAAAGCTCCAATAACAAAACCAGCCTACTAAGAAATAATGATAAGAATGTTTTAGAATCAAAAGAATTCCAGGATATATTAACCAAATCAGAGTCTTCTCCAATTTACAATTTTCTTGGCTAAAACTATATATGTTAAGATTAGAGTAAAATGCAGGCTTGAAGGCACACACAAATAAATGTGACACAATACATCTCACTACCCTCCTCACAAATAAAACTAGTTTGCATAGTTTATCTGAACAATCTATTATAAAGATGCATATTATGGAAAAACAATTACAGATAGATATTTCTTATATGATAAATAGATTAGGTATATCTCAGTTTTATTTATCATGTACTGTTTATTTGACTATATCAATCTAAGAAGCTTTTGAGCAGGAAAGGGAACAATAAACCAAGAGAAAGGGCAACCTAGACTTCTGGTTTCCAGTTCCACATGTAAGGAGCTTGGAAGTCACCACTACATCCTAACTATAAGAAACAAGCAGAACTGACTGAAAAGTCAACAATTCTTCTGGGATCCATAAGGAAGGGGAAGACACAGGACAAACCACAGTCTCTAGGATTGGAGAGACAGGTGAATACAGGGAGTCATGGTTTACCAGAGCAGAGACTCATGAGTGGAAACCACCACAGGAAGCAAAAGTGTTGAAGTCTCCTAGCTGATGGACATATTCTAAATCTTGATAGGGGTGTTGATTATATGAGTATATTCACTATCAGAACTCATTGAATTGTACCCGTAAGATCTGTGTATTTCATTTTATGTAAATTATACCTCAGTACAAAAAACCCCATAAGAATACTGTTTTCACAGAATTCATAATACATGGGAAAATATTAAGCTTATAATGTTAGGCATAAAGAAATTCAAAATTGTGTGTAAAGAATAATTCTGTTTGTGTGTGTGCATGTGTGTGAGAGTGATGAGAATACACACTAGGAAGAATTCACTTACATTTTGTGAACAGTTGTTATCATTGGGATTGAATGCTTTTGTCCTTATACATTTTTATATTCAAAAATTTCTAAAACTGGCATGCAATGCATTAGAATAAAAATGGCTAAATATATAACAACTGGATATGAACTTTGGGTTGTCTCATGGTAATCTTGTAAATCAGGGGCTATCAACCACACACTTCACTGAACCCTTAGCTCTCTGGGTTCCTGAGATAAAGGAAAAATGAAAAAGCACCTCATGCACATTATTACTTGAACCTTAATTAAATATATGCATGCATAAAATTTTGTTTTTCTTCATTGGCTCCTGCCCCAGAAAACTCGATTTAGGAATTTGGGTCTCTCAGACTGTCCTTGTATCCTTTGTTTCAAATAACATTTTCAAAACTCACCCATCTTGTCTGTGTGTTGCTGACTAATATATTAGTTCTCCCTGCCCTTTCTACTGGAACACTCTTGGGTTAAGTATATTCATTCATGAATAACTGTTTAATTATTATAATTTTGTTATTTGCAAAATCCTGGCAGTATACCCAGAGCTATATAAGCAAAGGCATGTTTGCTGACTAAAGGGCTTACTATTGAACAAAAGGCAATTTACTGAGTACAAAGGAACATGCTTTGAGTAATGAAGGATTTCACCATGGTGCTTCAACTATTATATGCTGTGCCAAGTGACACAGCAATGGGGGTGGGGTCACTATGATCAATATTGCTTTGAGGATTTGATTTTTTCTTGGAGCTGTACGGTGACTTTATGATCTCTCCTAGAAATAAAAGTGGAATTAGAGATTGAAAATAACTTTTAAATATGGAAGAATTGATGCAGTAGTAATGTAATGGTAATGCTATTTCTCAGCTTCATGGGAATTTTAAAATCTATGTATACCTTCTAATGCCTAGATAATCTACTTTGTGACCTTACCTTCTTCATTTTTGGATCACCAGTGGCTACTAACCCAGTGGTAGGAATTCAATAAATACATGTTAATTGGCCTAAAGATTGATAGTTGGAGCATTCTGATTCTGCGATTAGATGTAGATTAACAGCCTTATTAGCAGACATTTTTTATTTTTTGTCACATCCTTAAGATATACTGTGACCTATTTTATATGTGTAGATCACAATGTTTATTATGTAGACATAACCGATCATAATTTTGAGATCATGTCTTATTTTATTTACTTGCTAATCCCTATGTGTCCTACTAAGTTCCCAAAGTCTTATCTCCTGCCCTCTAGAGAACATTCCTGTGATCTGATTCCTGCCAGTTCCCCATCTCACCCTGCCAGCCTCCTTTCCTTCATACTTTTCCTAACTACCTCCTTAACTTCAACTTTATCTATCCAGTAGCTCTTCCACTCAGAATCCTGCTGGAGAGGTGTTAGGACAATAAATAAATCTGTGTTTCCACATTAATAACTGATAATGGGTTATTCTGTTGTCTCTCCTCAGTAATTCATATGATATTTCACTCATCTGGGCATTTCAGGCTCCATGTCTGGGCTAGTAGGGAAGATATGTTTGTCTAGTACTCCTGAAATGGCACCATGTGGGTAACCTGCTACTCTGACACCTTATCGTTTGGTTTGTTGTACAGTTATAATTACCTTTTCCCAGTCCTGTCACTGCTGTGGCTCAACCTCTGTTTGCTTCACGGATTGTGTGAAGCCTTTGTTCAAAATGAGTCACCTCTGATTGCAGCACACCAGGAGGCCTCTTAGCTGTTGTTTTTCAGTGTGTTTTTCATACCATCATTCTCATGGTCTTAGAATGCTTATTTTAAAAAATACATTATTATATCCCCTTCTACTCTAAATTATTTACGTATACGTTCCTCATTAAGTTAACAGATTGAATGAATAAACAAATTAGCAACTTAATATAAAATGTTCTTGATTACCCTATGAAACACCATTTTATGAACGAGAGATGCTTCTCTTTGACATTTCTTCTATAGATGAAAAAGACATATAAAACCTAGTTTTTCGATAAAGATGCAAAAATAATTCATCCCAGTATGAAATATGTTTTTGGTTTTAAAAGCTTACAGACACTATTGGCAACTTTATAGAAACCTGTAGAAGGTCAGTTAATTTTTTTCTATCCCTGTTACTACTTAATTATTTGGAAAGCATTTTGTTTGCTGAATTTTGGCAGACATTAATATACCCGACCTGTAAGGTTCATTATAGTGAAAGATATGTCTAATCAGTAATTCCCTAATTTGAATGTTTTCTGGTCCTTCAAAGGAATAATTGTGTAAAATCCAAGAGAGAAAGTATACTTTTGCATGCTGTTTCATATTGCTTTTATTTTTATTATATTATGCCTATTAACATTAGAGGTTTTATATTCTAATATAGTCTATTTTTTGGGTATCTAGTCTATTACTGTTTATTTAAATAATTATGGTAGTACCATATTGCAAAATTTAAACCTTCTCCTCTGGAACTGAATTTTTATTTTAACTTAAGGTGAAAATATCCTTAATCAAAAGTAGTAAGGTATGTGGGGATCTCAGACTCTGTGATGGTGCATTCTGTGGCCAAGACTGCTCCTGGCCTCCAATATATATCTTCCTTTTTATCCAGAATAAACAGATCCTAATTTTTATCAGGACACATTGACTCTTAGAATAAAATACATTGTTTCCCAGAATCTCTTGCAGTTATGTGTGGTGAAGTGACTGACATCTGATCAATTAGATTTAAGCACAAGTTTTGTGTATTTTGGAAAACCTTCTTAAACAAGAGGGAAATAACTCATACATCCTTTTCTTGTTCTTGAATGCAGATATAATTTAAGGCTGATGAAAACCCTCACATCATTCCATAGAAGCATACATCTACTCCACCCTGGATAAGCTATGTTTACTGTGGCAGAGTAACAAAGTGAATTCTTATTTTCACTTTGTCGTGGAGCAGGGCACCAGTATTTTTCTCTTCCAATTAGGCATTTTACTCCACCACAAAATGATAGCAGGTCACTTGCTACCTTTGTGACAGTAGATCCAAAATAAAATATTTGGATTTTATAGGTGCCAAAAGTAGCCTCTCTTTCATATTCAGTGGGGGCCCAGTTAGGGTATGTGCATAATATTATTGCATAATACCCATGGGCATGTCATTAAGAACTTTCCTAGGCAAACATTGAAGTTGTCTAGGCTAGTGCCAGTATCTATATGCAAGCTCTTGGTTCCTTGGAACATCCTTCCATTATTTTCCTGCCCTTTTCCCTTCATGTCAAACTTTCCTTTTCTTAGTTATATTCCCTTAGGCCCCTGTTAGCTAATCTAATAAACTGAATCAAGTTAAGGTTTTAATGGTGAATGGCTTATTGTACAGCCCTTCTCAGATAATATTTGCCTTTTAATAAAGGACTCAGTGTTTGAACCCAAAGGAGCAAATTATACAGGAACTTTAGCAAGACTATTGGGGAAGATTTAGTCATAGAATATTACAGCTGGAATGGACCTTAGAAATCTTATGAAAATGTCCTATTTCAAAACTGAGGAAACTAAGGCCAGGAAGAAAATGTCACTTGCTTGTGGTCTTAGGGCTTGTTAGTGGCAAATCAAAAACTTTATGTCAGACTATTAATTCTCCGTAGAGAGCTCTTTCCACTTCCCCACAATTGGAGAAGGTAAGCCTTTTGGTAATGACCAAATCACCATCTAGAAGGCTATTTACTCCAAATACAGAGTATTTTGCAGTCATTTTTACTATCCAACCAAAGAAGAATTTATGTAAAAATGATATTAAAATTTTTAAAAGTAATTCCCACTTACTAAACTTCAAATCTTGTATGTTTTTAATACCATTTGAAATTGAAAATCAATTAAATGTCACCTCAAAGAAAATAAAAGTATTTTAAATTTTAGAATATACTTTTTCTAAGAAAACATGTCCCCTTGTTCAAGTTAATAGTATGTACTGTCAAGGGATTTAGGCTTCTTAATGAAGTCATTTGTTCTACAATACATACTTATAATAAGGCATAGTATTATGTATGAAGAAACTAGGACTACTATCTGACGTTTTGTGTTCTCAAAACTTATGCCTGCCTATTTAATGACACATGTGATTTTTCATTTTTACAGTTTTATTCCTCCAAAAGTGAACTCTCTGTTATTTTCAGAAACAGTGTGATATGGTTGACATTGTGGTCTTAGTTTTGCTTTTGCAGATATTACCTTTTATCTCTGATCTTTCCTGAGAACTTCCTGGCTAGTTTATAACTGAAAGTAATGAATTTCCCAGTAGATACAAGTACACATCCTTATTTAGTAGAAGTCCTTTGCCATTTGGCATGAATATAAATGACTACACACGACAGGCAAAGGTAATTTCAGTCATAAAGCATGATGTTACTTCACCTAAACAACCATGAGTAATAACAGATAAGTCCTTTTAAATTTAGCATCTAGTACTTGGGAAAGACCCACAGGGTCCTGCTCAGTTTCATGCCTGCTTGAACTAGTACACCTAAGCAAAAGGAATCGAATACAAGGTTAAAGTAAAAGAAACTGATCCAGTATGGAGTCAGATTTGTTCTTCCTGATTACACACTAAGTTTCTGTGACGGACCAAGCATTGTAATAGGCCTAGAAAAACAAGGATATCAAGGATCTTCCTTGTGGTTTGCGAGGAAATGAACTCTCTGAAATTCTCAGGATCGAGTTTATGTACATTTGGCAAATAGCCACATGCATTTTCATCCTCTTCCATTTTCGTAGTGGCTCATTCTTGAGCAGGGAAGAGGCTCAAGGAATTGGAGGACCTTCAAGATGGCGGAAGAGTAAAACATGGAGATCAGCTTCCTCCCCGCAAATACATCAAAAATACATCTACATGAGCATCAACTTCTACAGAACACCTACTGAATGCTGGCAGAAGACTTCAGACTTCCCAAAAGGCAAGAAACTCACCACATTCCTGGGTAGGGCAAAAGAAAAAACAGAGACAAAAGAATAAGGACGGGACCTGCACTAGTGGGAAGGGAGCTGTGAAGGAGGAAAGGCTTCCACACACTAGGAAGCCCCTTCGCGGGCGGAAACTGCGGGTGGCGGAGGGGGAAGCTTCGGAGCCATGGAGGAGAATGCAGCAACAGGGGTGTGGAGGGCAAAGCGGAGAGATTCCTGCACAGAGGATTGGTGCCGACCAGCACTCACCAGCCCGAGAGGCTTGTCTGCTCACCTGCCGGGACGGGTGGAGGCTGGGAGCTGAGGCTTGGGCTTCGGTCGGAGCGCAGAGAGAGGACTGGGGTTGGCTGCGTGAACACAGTCTGAAGGAGGCTAGTGTGCCACAGCTAGCCGGGAGGGAGTCTGGGAAAAAGTCAGGACCTGCCTAAGAGGCAAGAGACCATTGTTTGGGGGTGCGTGAGGAGAGGAGATTCAGAGCACTGCCAAAATGAGTTTCAGAGATAGGCACAAGCCGCAGCTATCAGCGCGGGCACCAGAGACGGGAATGAAATGCTAAGGCTGCTGCTGCAGCCACCAAGAATCCTGTGTGCAAGCACGAGTCACTATCCACACCTCCCCTCCCGGGAGCCTGTGCAGCCTGCCACTGCCAGGGTCCCGTGATCCAGGGACAACTTCCCAGGGAGAACAAACAGCATGCCCCAGGCTATTGCAACGTCACACAGGCCTCTGCCTCTGCAGGCTTGCCCCACATTCTGTACCCCTCCCTCCCCCAGGCCTGAGTGAGCCAGAACCCCTTAATCAGCCCCTCCTTTAACCCTCTCCTGTCTTGGCAAAGAACAGACACCAGAGGGTGACTTACACGCAGAGGCTAGGCTAAATCCAAAGCTGAACCCCAGGAGCTGTGCAAACAAAGAAGAGAAAGGGAAATTTCTCTGTGTAACCTCAGGAGAAGCAGATTAAATCCCCACAATCAACTTAATGTATCCTGAATCTGTGGAATACCTCAATAGGCAATGAATCATCCCAAAATTGAGGCAGTGGACTTTGGGAGCAATGATAGACTTGGGGTTTGCTGTATGCAACTGACTAGCTTCTGATTTTTATGTTTATCTTAGTTTAATTTTAGTGCTTGTTATCATTGGTGGTTTTGTTGATAGGTTTTGTTGCTCTCCTCTCTTTTTTAATTACATTTTTTATATTAACAATTTTTAAACAAATTTTTATTTTAATATTTTATTTTATTTTATTTTTTCTTTCTTTCTTCTTTCTCTGAAGGTGAGAGGCCCTAAACTATGGCGTGGTTAGTTTTTATGGGCTGGGTAATTTCATAGGCTAATGAGTTGCTTTTGCTATATTTGGTAAATTGGTGAAGCCACTATGAAAAACAGCATGGAGGTTCCTGAAAAAATTAAAAATAAAATTACCGTATGACCCAGCAATTCCACTTCTGGGTATGTATCTGAAGATAATGAAATCACTATCTCAAACAGATATCTGTACCCTCATGTTTATTATTACAGCATTATTTACAGTAGCCAAGATATGGAAACATCCTAAGGGTTGATTGATGGATGAATGACAAAGAAAAAATTACACACACACACACACACACACACACACACAAAATGGAATATTATTCAGCCATAAAATAAATGAAATGCTGCTATTTGCCACAACATGGATGAACTTTAGAGCATTATGCTAAGTGAAATAAATACAGAGAACAGATTGGTGGTTTCCAGAGGTGAGGGTTGAGAGGTGCACGAAGTGCATGAAGGTGGTCAAAAGGTACAAACTTCCAGTTATAAGACAAATAAGTTCAGGAGATGTAATGTACAGCATGGTGAATATAGTTAACAATACTGTACTCTATATTTGACAGTTGCTAAGAGAGTAGATCTTAAAATTTCTCATCACAAGGAAAAAATATAACTGTGCGGTGATGGATGTTAACTAAAATTATTGTGATAATCATTTTGCAATATATACATGTATCAAATCATTATGATGTACACCCTAAACTAATACAGTGTTATATGTCAATTACATCTCAATAAAACTGGAAAAATAATTGAATGTAATAAAATAAAATATAGGAGTTTAAATTTTTAAAAATAAATGATGAGTCCGTTTATAAAGAAAATCATGCCTTCTTCACATCACATTTTTCAAAGTAGGACAGGGAACAAACTCTGAAGCAAGCTTTGAGATATCAATTTGAGGTAGTTAGACACTACTACTTTTGTCTTCATTTAGTATACATTGGTAAATGTAATGTTGGAGGGATTTTATTCTTATTTTGATTGTGTCTTTTATTTGTTACTTAATTGGTGACTGTGGATGGTATCTGCTCTAACAAGTAACTTTTAACAAAACTATCATTTTATACTTGCCCAGTCATTCCAAATTCTGTCCTTTTAGTATAACAGATTTTCCCATCATTACTCCCTTGCTTCGACTTTACTTGTGGAAATCATAGTTTGCCGAGGTAGCAAGGAGCTCTGTTATTTTATAATTTCTTCAGTCTTACAGTGTCCAGGCAGCATGGATGATTCCTTAAGCTATATGACAAAAAATAATTATTTTGCTCTAATTAAGAGGTAGGTGGGAAAGTTAACTATGTTTTTCCCCCATTATTTTATCATTCTTCTGATCTTTGCTGTTTTTTAAAATCCAATAATGCTTCATAAAGAAGTACTTTTATAAAAATTCATTTCAAAATGCTTTTTGAAATAGTTACTGTAGACTAGGTATCTCATTAGTGAACTCTGCTTAACTCTCTTATAAGTGATGTATGCCATTTTGGCTTTCAGAGTTACTCACCAAAATGTTCTGGTAGATTATTTTTTCAGGCAAAATATGTTTTAGAAAAAAATTAATAGGTTTTGTTGGTGAAAAATATTGGAGGTAATGGTTCTAGTTCTTTGATCTTTGAGCACACAGATTCTGACAGCAGAACTTGGGGGTGCTACAAAGTGCTTTTACATCCACTATCGTATTTGACCTTACAGATTCATTGTTGAGGTAGGTATTAGTTTTCTACCAATTCTGCAAATAATGAAACTAAGACATAGATTAGTGATGTTGAGCACCTTTTCATGTGCCTGTTATTCAGATACTTTGTCTATATATATATAAAAATTTCATTCTTTGGTCAATCTTCAAGGCATAATAATCTTGAAAATATGGGCTAGAAGCTTTAGCATCATTGCAGTTGCTTCCCAACCTTAACAGGTAGGACGGGAGGAAAGATAAATAATATTTATTGAACTATTACAATATTCCACGAATTACTCTAAGTACTTTGCATGTTATCTCATTTAATCCTTAGAAAACTCTGAACATAGATTTTATTCAAAACTTCTTATGAGGAAATTAAGAGTTTGACTGTAGTCTCTTTCCCAAGACCACATTCTAAAGATCATGTACACATCTTCTATCAACTTCCCACAAAGAATTTAAATTTGTGGTAATTTGTTACTTAGTAATAGAAAACTGGTACAACTTTCTTCCTTGTGTGATCATGGTGGAGATAATAAATGTGTCTGGTGAACTCATGGAAAAAAGGATAGGAAATAAAGCTTCAGATGGCAAAATGTGGAGTTCAAGTTTTAGTCTATTCTTATGTAGACATGGAGAGCATATGGTAGTTAATTCACTCAGGAAACAGAACACACACACACAAATATAGTCCCTGCTTATCATCTAAAATAATCATCCACATAAATATAATAGATATATTTTATTAGATTTATGGAAAATTGTCTCTGTACTGTAAAACAATAAACAATCTGAGCTGTACTGATTATTATGAACACAGCATTCATGAGGTGACTATCTTCCAGTCATTTATTCTCATCTTTTATTCCCTGATTTATTTTTAGAAGTAGTCAAAATCATTCTCTTATTAACAAACAAGTGACAGCCTTTCCCTTTCTATTACCATGGAAAGGAATCCTAGATAGTAAAAGTAAAAGAAGAAAGCAAGTGTCTGGAAGAGCCCCCAGTGACTCATGATAAATATTCCATAAACTTGTAATTAAGTCTGTATTTATTTTCAATGTTTGTCTTTTTCAAAGCTGTTACTTTAATTTGAGCAATTTATAGTATTGACTGTACATCTTATTCCATTGTTCATTGTCTATTGACTAAATGGTCAATGCAGATAGAACAGTTGCAAAGGCAATCAGTATGAAAACTAGTTCTACATTGTTCATAACTCTGAACATTTTTCATACAGTGGTTGTGGTTTCTCATTTTTGAGACCAGTTTTCTCACAGATGTAGACACTATGGGTAATATATGAGGTATGTTTGCCACTGGCTTTTCAACGTCCATGAACATGTCACTCTAATTTTCAGGAAATGTTAAAGACCACTTAACTTTTCAAAGAGGGTATTTTGGCTTAGAATATCCCATACAGAGCAAGAAAGTTTCCAAGGAGGGTGGTGAGGTATCATGTGATATCCTCATATGATAAACAGTACTTTTATTGGAAAGAAAAATAAATATAGAATCATGGCTCCTGGCCAGGTGGCAGCTGCTGTATAAAAAATCAACTAAAATGGTCCCTGGCCATCCTCAGATAAAAATTCCAACAGCCATTAGGTTAAACTATGATCTTCTCAATTTTGCATGTGCAAACTTCAGCAATTTAAAATGAGTACTTTTGGTAAAAGTGCAATTTATTAGTTTGTAGGAGAGGCTAAGAGGAAGTTACATTGTGTGTCTTCAATAAATTGTGTTGGGAAAACTGGACAGACATATGCAAAACTTGAAACAGAACCACTATCTTACACCATGCACAAAAATCAACTCGAAGTGAATCAAAGACTGGAACATAAGACTGGAAACCATAAAACTCCTAGAAGAAAACACAGGAAAAAAATTGCTTGATGTTGGTTTTGATAATAATTTTCTGTAGTTGACTCTAAAAGCAAAGGCAACAAAAGCAAAAATAAACAACTGCGACGACATCAAACTAAGGGGTTTGAGAAGGGGTTGATATCCAAAATATGTAAAGAACTCATAGAACTAAATAGACAAAAAGCAATCAGATTAAATATGGGCAAGGAAACTGAAAAGAAAGCATTCCAAAGACATATAAGCAGACAACAAGTAAATGAAAAGATGCTCAACATCACTAATCATCAGGGAAATGGAAGACAAGAGTTAAGTGCTGGAGAGGGTGTGGAAAAAAGGGAACTCTTGTAAACTTTTGGTGGGAATGAAAATTGCTGCAGTCACTATGGAGGCTCCTCAAAAGATTAGAAATAAGACTACCATATGATCCAGCAATACCACTACTCAGTATATATCTGAAGAGAACATAATCACTATTCCAAGGAGATATCTGCACCTCCATGTTCACCGTAGCATTATTTAAGATAACCAAGATATTGAAATAATCTAAATGTCCATCGACCGATGAATGGATTTTTACAAAGATATATATGTATATATCTGCAACAGAATATGATTTAGCCATGAAAAAGAAGTTCTGGGGGAGTTGAGGAAGATGGCGGAAGAGTAAGATATGGAGATCACCTTCCTCCACACAGATACACCAGAAATATATCTACACGTGGAACAACTCCTACAGAACACCTACTGAATGCTGGCAGAAGACCACAGACCTCCCAAAAGGCAAGAAACTCCCCACGTACCTGGGTAGGGCAAAAGAAAAAAGAATAAGCGGAGACAAAAGGAAACGGATGGGACCTACACCAGTGGGAGGGAGCTGTGAAGGAGGAAAGGTTTCCACACACTAGGAAGCCCCTTCGTGGGCGGAGACTGTGGGTGGTGGAGGGGGGAAGCATCGGAGCAACAGGGGTGCAGAGGGCAAGCAGAGAGATTCCCGCACAGAAGATCGGTGCTGACCTGTACTCACCAGCCCGAGAGGCTTGTCTGCTCACCCGCCGGGGTGGGCAGGAGCTGGGAGCTGAGGCTCGGGCTTCGTTCAGCTCGCAGGGAGAGGACTGGGGTTGGCGGTGAGAACACAGTCTGAAGGGGTTAGTGCACCACGGCTAGCCGGGAGGGAGTCCGGCAAAAAGTCTGGACCTGCCAAAGAGGCAAGAGACTTTTTCTTCCCTCTTTGTTTCCTGGTGCGAGAGGAGAGGGGATTAAGAACACTGCTTAAAAGAGCTCCAGAGATGGGCGTGAGCCGCGGCTATTAGCGCAGACCCCAGAGACCGGCATGAGACGCTAAGGCTGCTGCCACCGCCACGAAGAAGCCTGTGTGCGAGCACAGGTCACTATTCCCACCTCCCCTCCCAGGACCCTGTGCAGCCCGCCACTGGAAGGGTCCCGGAATCTAGGGACAACTTCCCCAGGAGAACGCACAGTGCGCCTCAAGCTGCTGCAACGTCACGCTGGCATCTGCTGCTGCAGGCTCACCCCACATCCGTACCCCTCCCTCCTCCCGCCCTGAGTGAGCCAGAGCCCCCTAATCAGCTGCTCCTTTAACCCGATCCTGTCTGAGTGAAGAAAAGACACCCTCAGGCGACCTACATGCAGAAGCGGGGCCAAATACAAAGCTGAACCCGGGGAGCTGTGCGAACAAAGAAGAGAAAGGGAAATCCCTCACATCAGCCTCAGGAGCAGTGGATTAAATCTCCACAATCGACTTGATGTACCCTACATCTGTGGAATATCTGAATAGACAAAATATCATCCCAAATTGAGGAGGTGGACTTTGGGAGCAAGATATATTATTTTTTCCCCTTTTCCTATTTTTGTGAGTGTGTACGTGTGTGCTTCAGTGTAAGATTTTGTCTGTGTAGCTTTACATTCATCATTTGTCCTAGGGTTCTGTCTGCCTGTTTTTTTTTTTTTGTTTGTATTTTTACTTAAATTTTGTTTTATTTTCTTACTAATTATTTTTATTTTAATAACTTTATTTTATTTTACCTTATTTTATTTTATTTTATCTGCATTCGTTCTTTCTATTTTTTCTCTCTTTTATTCTGAGCCATGCGGATGAAAGGCTCTTGGTGCTCCAGCCAGGAATCGGTGCTGTATCTCTGAGGGGGGAGAGCCAAATTCAGGACACAGGTCCACAAGACACCTCCCAGCTCCACATAATATCAAATAGTGAAAATCTCACAGAGATCTCCATCACAACGCCAAGACCCAGCTTCACTCAATGACCAGCAAGCTACAGTACTGGACACCCTATGCCAAACAACTAGCAAGACAGGGACACAGCCCCACTCATTAGCAGAGAGGCTGCCTAAAATCATAATAAGTCCACAGACACCCCAAAACACACCACCAGACGTGGAGCTGCGCACCAGAAAGATGAGATCCAGCCTCATCCACCAGAACACAGGCACTAGTCCCCTCCACCAGGAAGCCTACACAACCCATGAAACAAACTTAGCCACTGGGGACAGACACCAAAAACAACAGGAACCATGAACTTGCAGCCTGCAAAAAGGAGGCCCCAAATACATATTGCTTATAACAATAAGCAAAATGAGAAGACAGAAAACCACACAGCAGAGGAAGCAGCAAGGTAAAAACCCACCAGAACAAACAAATGAAGAGGAAATAGGCAGTCTACATGAAAAAGAATTCAGAATAATGATAGTAAAGATGATCCAAAATCTTGGAAATAGAATACAGAAAATGCAAGAAACATTTAACAAGGACTTAGAAGAACTAAAGAGGAAACAAGCAGCGATGAACAACAGAATAAGTGAAATTAAAAACACTCAAGAAGGGATCAAGAGCAGAATAACTGAGGCAGAAGAACGGATAAGTGACCTCGAAGATAAAATACTGGAAAAAAACTACTGCACAGCAGAATAAAGAGAAAAGAATGAAAAGAGCTGAGGACAGTCTCAGAGATTTCTGGGACACATTAAACGAACCAACATTCGAATTATAGGGGTTCCAGAAGAAGAAGAGAAAAAGAAAGGGACTCAGAAAATATTTGAAGAGATTATAGCTGAAAACTCCCTAATATGGGAAAGGAAATAGTTAATCAAGTCCAGGAAGCAGAGTCCCATACAGGATAAATCTAAAGAGAAACACGCCAAGACACATATTAATCAAGCTGTCAAAAATTAAATACAAAGAAGACATATTAAAAGAAGCTAGGAAAAAACAACAAATAACACACAAGAGAATCACCATAAGGTTAACAGCTGATCCTTCAGCAGAAACTCAGCAAGTCAGAAGGCATTGGCAGGACATATTTAAAGTGATGAAGGAGAAAAACCTACAACTAACATTACTCTACCCAGCAAGGATCACATTCAGATTTGATGGAGAAATTAAAACCTTTGCAGCAAGCAAAAGCTGAGAGAGTTCAGCACCACCAAATCAGCTTTACAACAAATGCTAAAGGATCTTCTCTAGGCAAGAAACACAAGAGAAGGAAAAGACCTACAATAAAAAACACAAAACAATTAAGAAAATGGGAATAGGAACATACATATTGATAATTACCTTAAATGTAAATAGATTAAATGCTCCCACCAAAAGACACAGATTGGCTGAATGGATACAAAATTAAGACCCATGTATATGCTGTCTACAAGAAACCCACTTCAGACCTAGAGACACATACAGACTGAAAGTGAGGGAATGGAAAAAGGTATTCCATGCAAATGGAAATCAAAAGAAAGCTGGAGTAGCAATTCTCATATCAGAGAAAATAGACTTTAAAATAAAGACTATTACAAGAGGCAAAGAAGGACACTACATAATGATCAGGGGATCGATCCAAGAAGATATAACAATTTTAAATATTTATACACTCAACATGGGAGCACCTCAATACATAAGGCGAATACTAACAGCCATAACAGGGGAAATCAACAGTAACACTATCATAGTAGTGGACTTTAACACCCCACTTTCACCAATGGACAGATCATCCAAAATGAAAATAAATAAGGAAACACAAGTGTTAAATGGTACATTAAACAAGATGGACTTAATTGATATTTATGGGACATTCCATCCATAAACAACAGAATACCATTTTTCTCAAGTGCTCATGGAAAATTCTCCAGGATAGATCATATACTGGGTCAAAAATCAAGCCTTGGTAAATTTAAGAAAATTGAAATTGTATCAGGTATCTTTTCTGACCACAACGCTATGAGACTAGATATCAATTAAAGGAAAATATCTGTAAAATAAACAAACACATGTAGGCTAAACAATACATGACGTAATAACCAAGTGATCAATGAAGAAATCAAAGAGGGAATCAAAAAATACCTAGAAACAAATGACAATGGAGACACGATGACCCAAAACCTATGGGATGCAGCAAAAGCAGTTCTAAGAGGGAAGTTTATAGCAATACAATTCTATCTTAAGAAACAGGAAACATCTCAAATAAACAACCTAAACTTGTACCTAAAGCAATTAGAGAAATAAGAACAAAAAAAACCCAAAGTTAGCAGAAGGAAAGAAATCTTAAGGATCAGATCAGAAATAAATGAAAAAGAAATGAAGGAAATGATAGCAAATATGAATAAAACTAAAAGCTGGTTCTTTGAGAAGATAAACAACATTGATAACCATTAGCCAGACTCATCAAAATAGAAAGGGAGAAGACTCAAATCAATAGAATTAGAAATAAAAAAGGAGAAGTAACAACTGACACGACAGACATACAAAGGATCATGAGAGATTACCAGCAGCAACTCTATGCGAATAAAATAGACAACCTGGAAAAAAATGGGCTAATTCTTAGAAATGCACAACCTGCCGTGACTGAACCAGGAAGAAATAGAAAATATGAACAGACCAATCACAAGCACTGAAATTGAAACTGTGACTAAAAATCTTCCAACAAACAAAAGCCCAGGAACAGATGGCTTCACAGGCAAATTCTATCAAACATTTAGAGAAGAGCTAACACCTATCCTTCTCAAACTCTTGCAAAATATAGCAGAGGGAGGAACACTCCCAAACTCATTCTAGGAGGCCACCACCACCTTGATACCAAAACCACAAAAAGATGTCACAAAGAAAGAAAACTACAGGCTAGTATCACTGATGAACATAGGTACAAAAAACCTCAAAAAAATACTAGCAAATAGAATCCAATGGCACATTAAATGGATCACACACCATAATCAAGTGGGGTTTATTCCAGGAACGCAAGGATTCTTCAATATACGCCAGTCAAACAACGTGATACACCATAGTAACAAATTGAAGGAGAAAAAACATATGATCATCCCAATAGATGCAGAGAAAGCTTTTGACAATTTCAACACTCATTTATGATAAAAACCCTGCAGAAAGTAGGCATAGGGAAATTTCCTCAACATAATAAAGGCCATATATGACAAACTCACAGCCAACATCATCCTCAATGGTGAAAAACTGAAACCATTTACACTAACATCAGGAACAAGACAAGGTTGCCCACTCTCACCACTCTTATTCAACATAGTTTTGGAAGCTTCAGCCACAGCAATCAGAGAAGAAACAGAAATAAAAGGAATCCAAATCGGAAAAGAAGATGTAAAGCTGTCACTGTTTGCAGATGACATGATACTGTACATAGAGAATCCTAAAGATGCTACCAGAAAACTACTAGAGCTAATCATTGAATTTGGTAAAGTAGCAGGATACAAAATTAATGCACAGTAACCTCTGGCATTCCTATACACTAATGATGAAAAATCTGAAAGTGAAATTAAGAAAACACTTCCATTTACCATTGCAAGAAAAAGAATAAAATATCTAGGAATAACATACCTAAGGAGACAAAAGACCTGTATGCAGAAAATTATAAGACACCGATGAAAGAAATTAAAGATGATACAAATAGATGGAGAGATATACCATGTTCTTGGACTGGAAGAATCAACATTGTGAAAATGACTCTACTACCCAAAGCAATCTACAGATTGAATGCAATCCCTATCAAACTACCACTGGCATTTTTCACAGAACTAGAGCAAAACATTTCACAATTTGTATGGAAACACAAAAGACCCCGAATAGCCAAAGCAATCTTGAGAACGAAAAACGGAGCTGGAGGAATCAGGCTCCCTGACTATACTACAAGCTACAGTAATCAAGACAGTATGGTTGTGGCACAGAAACAGAAATATAGGTCAATGGAACAGGATAGAAAGCCTAGAGATAAACCCACTCACATATGGTCACCTTATCTTTAATAAAGGAGGCAAGAATATACAGTGGAGAAAAGACAGCCTCTTCAATAAGTGGTGCTGGGAAAACTGGACAGGTACATGTAATAGTATGAGATTAGGACACTCCATAACACCATACACAAAATAAACTCAAAATGGTTTAAAGACCTAAATGTAAGGCCAGTCACTATCAAACTCTTAGAGGAAAACATAGGCAGAACACTCTATGACATAAATCACAGCAAGATCCTTTTGACCCACTTCCTAGAGAAAAGGAAATAAAAACAAAAATAAACAAATGGGACGTAATGAAACTTAAAAGCTTTTGCACAGTAAAGGAAACCATAAACAAGGCCCAAGGACAACCCTCAGAATGGGAGAAAATATTTGCAAATGAAGCAACTGACTAAGGATTAATCTCCAAAATTTACAAGCAGATCATGTAGCTTAATAACAAAAAAACAAACAACCCAATGCAAAAATGGGCAGAAGACCTAAATAGACATTTGTGCAAAGAAAATAAACAGATTGCCAACAAACACATGCAAGATTGCTCAACATTATTAATCATTAGAGAAATGCAAATCAAAACTACAATGAGATATCATCTCACACCAGTCAGAATGGCCATCATCAAAAAATCTGGAAACAATAAATGCTGGAGAGGGTGTGGAGAAAAGGGAACACTCTTGCACTGTTGGTGGGAATGTAAATTGATACAGCCAGTATGGAGAACAGTATGGAGGCTCCTTAAAAAACTAAAAATATAACTACCATATGACCAAGCAATCCCATTACTGTGCATGCACCCTGAGAAAACCATAATTCAAAAAGGGTCATGTACCAAAATGTTCATTGCTGCTCTATTTACAATAGCCAGGACATGGGAGCAACCTAAGTGTCCATCATCAGATGAATGGATAAAGAAGATGTGGTACATATATATGATGGAATATTACTCAGCCATAAAAAGAAACAAAATTGAGATATTTGTAGTGATGTGGATGGGCCTGGAGTCTGTCATACAGAGTGAAGTAAGTCTGAAACAGAAAAACAAATACCATATGCCAACACATATGTATGGAATCTAAGAAAAAAAAAGGTCATGAAGAACCTAGGGGTAAGACGCGAATAAAGACACAGACCTACTAGAGAATGGACTTGAGGGTATGGGTTGGGGGAAGGGTAAGCTGTGACAAAGTAAGAGAGTGGCATGGACATATATACACTACCAAACGTAAAATAGATAGCTAGGGAGAAGCAGCCGCGTAGCACAGGGAGATCAGCTCGGTGGTTTTTGACCACCTAGAGGGGTGGGATAGGGAGGGTGGGCGAGAGCGAGACGAAGAGGGAAGAGATATGGGAACATATGTATATGTATAACTGATTCACTTTGTTATAAAGCAGAAACTAACACACCATTGTAAAGCTATTATACTCCAATAAAGATGTTAAAAAAAAAGAAATACAGCTTAGAAGTCATAAAAAAAGAAAAGAAGGATAAAGAAGTTCTTCCTGCCCTTTGCAACAACATGGATAAAATTTGAGGGCATTAATGCTAAGTGAAATAAGTCAAACAGAAAGACAAATGCCATACGATCTCACTAATATATGGAATCTAAAACAAAGCAAAACAAAACAAACAAAAGCAACAACTAAACTCATAAATACAGAGAATAGATTGGTAGTTGCCCGAGGTGGAGGGTGGGGATGGGAGGTGGTCAAAATGTTTCATTTTTAATGATTTTCTTTGACAGAATAACTTTACACCCTTCTAAATTCACATTCTTATTTTAATGATTTAAAAATGAAATAAAGGGCTTTCCTGGTGGTGCAGTGGTTGAGAGTCCGCCTGCCAATGCAGGGCACACGGGTCCGTGCCCTGGTCCGCGAAGATCCCACATGCCGCGGGGCGGCTGGGCCCGTGAGCCATGGCCGCTGAGCCTGAGCGTCCGGAGCCTGTGCTCCGCAACGGGAGAGGTCACAGCAGTGAGAGGCCCGAGTACCGCAAAATAAAAAAAAAAAAGAAGAAGAAGAAATAAAATACACCTATATAATACATTATTCATTTGAATCCAGAACACCTCCCTTGTCCTAAATTTTGGAAAGTGAGACTTAACATACAGAAGTGACCTCTTCATGTTTCCTGGAATAAACAGCACAGTAGAAAGAGAGCTTAGGATCCTTGGCTGAAGTCTTGGTCTTAAATCACTTGTGGAAGGGAATTTGCATGCTTCAAGCATACTAGAAAAGCTCTCTATCCAAAATACATCTCCACCTGAAGTGGGATGCCATCCTTGACAATTCTTTGTATTAAGCATTTTCTTCACCTGACATTCTTATTTTGACATTTAATATTCCTGGTATGATTCACACTCTAAACCATCAATATATTCAAATGAGTTTGTCAGCTCACTTTCTTTGATATATTCAAATGAGTTTGTCAGCTCACTTTCTTTTCAAATGAGTTTGTCAGCTCACTTTAATCAACCTTGTGAGATTATTAGACACCTGTTAAAAGGGACCTTGTACTTTGGAGAAGAATTATTCAAACAGAGAAGTAGGGAATGCTGAAAACAAGTTTTCCCTGGAATCAGCCATGAATGGCTCTATATTTATTATTTTCTACATTAGCATGATTGCTATAACTGACATAAGGCTTATCTCTAGACTTTAAAAAATTTGTTTCTATGCCTGGTTCTCTCTAAAACTATCTTGACTCAGATCTGTTGTCCTTGATTTTCTAATATTATTCTTTCTCCAATGTTTTCTTTTGGACGACTGGCTTTCTTAGAGCTCCTTTACTTGAAATGAAACAGTATTTCTGGGAAAATTACAATCCAGAACATTTATAAAATTGTTTTTATCAACCGCCAAATCCTGGCTAGAGTGATTCACATTATCTACCGACAAAATCACAATAATATTACTAATAATAACAATATTAATTATATATAACAGTTATTGGGATTTATTATATGTTAGGCATTCTTCTGAGCAGTTTGCATGGATTATCTTATATAATTTTCAAAATTACCCTATGAGGTAGGTATTATCTTCATTTTTTTGGATGATGGAACCAAGGCACAAAGAGTTTCCAAAACTTTCCTAGGGTCACACAAACAACCTGCAAGCAGACAGTGCCAGATTTTGAACTCACATCTTCTAAGAACAGGGCCTATGTACCTTTACACTGTGTAATATTTCTTATATAGAAAATATTTTCAATACTTTTAGCATAGCAGTAGTTCTATGAACACAGTGGTCTTATGTTAGTTAGCACATTTACAAAGCATAAATACTACTCAGTATAACAGAAACCATTATTATTACAAATTTCCAGCATGCAAAGCTGGTAATTCATCTATACACATTTCTTTTATTAGGAATAATTTTTTATTCTGTATTAGAAAAATTTGAAACCAGCATGCCATTCCAGATTTTCATTATTAAGTATAAGTTATATAATAATTTGGCTTAAGTGGCTGAACTCTAACCAGCTTGTAATTTATTGCACAATAGCACAAGTAGTATCACATGAAACCAGAAAGAGAGGCAAAATTTTGGTACGTGTGTTTTAGAATAATGAATATTTTGTCTTGATTCTTTTTCAGTACATTTTAATTAGGAGCAAAATGTTGATCACTAGCTTGACTGAATGGCTCTCTGAGAGCCATAGTGGAGCATAAGACAGACTATATGCTTCTTATCTGGATTAAGTGAATTATTCTTTTTTTTTAACATCTTTATTGGAGTATAATTGCTTTACAATGGTGTGTTAGTTTCTGCTTTATAACAAAGTGAATCAGTTATACATGCACATATGTTCCCATATCTCTTCCCTCTTGCGTCTCCCTCCCTCCCATCCTCCCTATCCCAGCCCTCTAGGTGGTCACAAAGCACTGAGCTGATCTCCCTGTGCTATGCGGCTGCTTCCCACTAGCTATCTATTTTATGTTTGTTAGTGTATATATGTCCGTGCCACTCTCTCACTTTGTCACAGCTTACCCTTCCCCCTCCCCATATCCTCAAGTCCATTTTCTAATAGGTCTGTGTCTTTATTCCCGTCTTGCTCCTAGGTTCTTCATGACCTTTTTTTTTCTTAGATTCCATATATATGTGTTAGCATATGGTAGAGTGAAGTAAGTCAGAAAGAGAAAAACAAATAAGTGAATTATTCTTAATGACAAATAATGAAAAACTTTTATCCATTGTTATTGTTATACACAAGACCTTTTTTTCTTGAGTTAGAAAACAATTTCCAGCTAGTAATAAGTTATTTCTGCCTGTTTATATCCTAGTGAGGATTATTTCCCATTAGTTTTGTAGACATGACACATTTCCCCCAAGTAATCAATAGAATACCTAGGCAACATTGAATATCTCCACATATGGAAAATGACACTGAGAAATGTTTTGGTATCCCTAAGTTCACTCAACAATTTGGCAGATGATGAATATATGGCCAAGAAATTTAGAGTTTAATCTAAAGTGTTTGAATTATTATAAAGAATTATACATGTTACCATTTAAAGAGCAGGAGAAATATATTTTAAATGCAATGGAAAGTAAAATACGTTATGTTCATGTCTATCATTTGAATACAGCTTGGGAACTATAAATAAAATAAGAAACTGGTCATGTCAATCAATACAACTCTTGGTGAATTTGTGTTCACATCACAAATTATACTTATTGGTATACCAGATTATCCAAAGACAGAACGAGCCATGGAAATGGAACTCTCCTTTTGTCACTCTGAGTAGCAATCTCAACTGCCTCTCCCTACTCACGTTCTTTATTTTCATTCTTTTCTCTCTCTGTCCCACTCTTCCTTCCATCAATTTTTCCAAGAATATTTACAATTTCTAAAATATCTCAAATAACAGAGAAAATTATTACTGAATAATATATATAGACTTAATAAATTATTGTTGAATTAATATGTTATTGTGCTGAACTAGAGTATGTTGTATTACAAATACTCTATACCTCTTCCCCCAAATTTAAGAGGGGATACTTTTTTAAACTCAGGATTCAAGACTTTCATAACCATATGCCATTGCTATATAAGAGATGGTAGGGTGAAATATGTGTTGCAGAAATAAACAAAGATGATATCAAGGAACCAGGGAGGGGGAGGAAACTAACAGTGTTGTGGGTATGAAGTCAGTAAAATCACATCATGAAAACTTTTTCTAATTACCATTATATTTAACCTCTTTAGAATCAAGTTGTATGGGGCAATATAACATCATTTGTCCAGTACAGGTAAATGCAAATGAAGTATAGTGCTTTTAGTAGAACTTAGACACAACCTTGAAGATCAGATGATTCATGAGAGATGGATGAATCACAAATTTGCTAGGTGGATTAAGGCCCTGACCTTGTATTTTTGAGAGGGAGACTGAAGGGTAAATCTTCTATTATGACATGAATTTTTAAAACTCTGTGTTCTACTTTTAATAAACTTCAGAAAAAATAATGAAAATTCATCAAATATTTTCAAGATCCATGTGTTTTGATACTCTCACAAAAAGAAAATGTACAGTTATGACTGTACAGTTAGAGAGAAAAATAAAGAATTTTTTAATCTAGATATCATCATTACTTCTTTCAATTCAAATTTTCAGAACATATCTATAGAACATAGCTATATTATCATTACACTGCTTACCATATTCTTTGGATTTTGTCAAATGAATCTGACTGTAGTAAGATATTTTGGTCAAGTAGTGAAGGGAGTCAGTACAGTTTTAATTGCATAGTTTTTCTTTAGATGCCTGAACTAATTCTTATAGATAATGGGAGTCAGACATACAGGGGTATTTTACAAATTTCTTGTGTTTTGGGGAATGCCTAATTAAAATTGCAAGATCAGTTCTCTAAAGTGATACAAGGGAAGTTCTTGGAGGAAGGAGACAGAGATTAGAGGATAGATCGACACAGGCAATGAGCGTGAGAACAGCTTGGATAATGTTAGAAACTGAATGGAAAGAAGGTGGGTAGCAGCGGAAGAAATATCACCTGTGGCATAACTAGGATGAGTTCCTACATGAAACATGCTGATAATTCTTAGGCTTTTGAGGTGTGGGGACAGGCTTTCTCAGGGAAGGGCTGAAGGGGACCGGCCTAGTGTCCCACAATGCTTTTCAAACTTGAATTTGGCAAATACAGGCCTCAGTGTCCAAGAGAATCTAATGTGGTGAAAAGGATGTGGCATTGGAATTGCAAGAGACAGACATTACTTGAATGAGCAATCAGTATATTTACACTGTGATCCCTTCAACTGACAAGGGAGACAAACAGTGCAATTGATCTTCATATCCCTTCTCTAGTGTATTTTAAAAAGCATTACAAATGGACCAGTAGATTAGGACTTTGTTCCTATAGAATATTAAATCACAAGTCAGGTTGAACTTAGGCGGAATCCCAGTTGTATGGCCTGAACATAGAGGAATGTCTTAGTCTGTTTGGGCTGCTATAACAAAACACTGTAGACTGGGTGACTTATAAACAATAGAAATTTATTTCTCAAGTTCTTGGGGAGTCCAAGATCAAGATTCAGGCAAATCTAATGCATGGTGAGGTCCTTCTCCCTGGTTCACCTTCTTGCTGTGTTCTGCATGGTGGAAGTGGGGAGGGAGTTCTCTTGGTCCTGTTTCTTAATGGCACTAACTTCATTCATGAGGGCTGAGCCCTCAGGACCTAATCACCTCCCAAAAGTCACACCTCCCAATACCATCACTTTTTTTTTTTTTTTTTTTTGCGGTACGCGGGCCTCTCACTGTTGTGGCTTCTCCCATTGCGGAGCACAGGCTCCGGACGCGCAGGCCCAGCAGCCATGGCTCACGGGCCCAGCCGCTCCGCGGCATGTGGGATCCTCCCAGGCCGGGGCACGAACCTGTGTCCCCTGCATCGGCAGGCGGACTCTCAACCACTGCACCACCAGGGAAGCTCCCTAATACCATCACTTTTAAGGGTCAGGATTTCAAAATACAAATTTGAGGGTGTCAGCTTAAAGAAAAACACACAACACAATAAATGTGAGTTTAGGTTTTATTCAGGGTCTTACTGAGGACTACAGCCTGGGACAGCTACTCAGCTCTGAGGAAACTGCTGTGAAGAGGTAGGGGAGAAGTCAGTTTCTATATGATTTTTGGCTAGGAAATATGTACAGTCAAGCATACATCATGGTAAAAGATTGCTGGTAATCACAAAGGACAGATGCCTCAAGTTAATGATTTTAGTGCTTTTTCTATGTATGGGAAGATGCAAGAATCTGGGTTCATTAAAATTCTTCCTGTGATATACATTTAACTATCTAAGGGGCCTGCTTTTCCAAAGCACAGAGTACCTCATCCTGTTACTGTCTTAGTTTCTGCTCAGAGTGCACTGTTGGTCAGTGACTGCAGTGGGTTATGACTTAACCCTTGTAGAACTGGGTGGTGAGCAATGCTCTTTGTTCTTCTTTGTTCATGGGGGGCAGGGGTGGGGGCGGGGGCTGGGTGGTGGAACACAAACATTCAGGTTATAGTTAGGAAGGTGTGAGTGTTTATTCCGGAGACACAAGAGCCCAGGTCTGTGATAGGAAGGAAAATTCCACTATAAATTACTTTGGTTTTTCAGTTAAGTGAGAAGAATTTCTGGGCTAGGTGGTAACCAAAGAACCAACAGTACAATGAGGCCTCTCTTAGCCACTGTGCAGCTGTGATGATGTGTTATGAAATGACATTCCCCAAAGCCAAAAGAATATCATCTAAAGCAAAACCCAAGTTTAATCAATTAATGAGCCTAATACAAAAGAGATCCATCTGTAAAGCGAGTACTGTAGTCTGAAAACAAAGCAAAATACAAATGAGTACCAGCCAAATAGTCAATATAGTTAAAGGTGACAGGAGTGGATAGTGGGTGTACATATTTTCTCAGCTAACGAACAAACAATTTTTATTTGACCATTATTATGGTTAGAGCTTAGGTGTATAGGACAATTAAAATGGTCAGATTTTGATCATTTTGGATTTTTCATCAAGCTTGCTTGTTATAGGCATCATTGATTCAAGATGAGAAGGGCTGATCTATGTTCCTTGGAAATTGTGAAGAAACTAATAAGGCTTTCTTCCATTCCACTTAGCATAGACTTCTCAGCTCTCTACATAAACACCCTCCACCCCCCAAAGAAGTACAAGAAAAGACTTTGGTTTGAATTTCATTTCAGTTCAGTTCTTTTACTATCTCATATGTTAGAAGAATTAATCACTTTAATGAGGGAAGAATTACACAGAGCATTAAATAAGTATTACATAGATGAATATCAGTTTCAGACATACATCACTATTGGAAGTCTTCAATGGTTCAGTTAAGTAACCAGTCATGTTTGATTTCTCGAGGTCATAGCTGAGTGTGTTGTATTAACCAAGGAGAGGTTCAGATAAAAGTAGGGTTGGATGTGGTGAATTGTTTCACTTATTTAAAGTAACTAAAGACAATATAAGAATTATGTCAGCTGGACAGTGGGTAGGTTTTAGAAGTAGAAAGTCGAGAACACTTGACTGTAGAGTTTTATTACAAAGGCGCTATCAAAAGGGAGATATATTGTCCTATTGTCCCATATTCTATGGGGCTATATGCATTTCTGAATAAGATACTCCTGAGGGTACTTAACATAATTTTATTTGGGACTAAACACAGGTTTGAAAGGAAAGTTTAAATCAAACATGTAGCTTGGTACTATAATATGGTTCACAGTAATATATTCTATCCAAGTTAGGGCTTGTTTAAAGCCATAATTTTTAATTTTACAACTGGTAAAACTGAGTGGAGTTAATTATTTTTAAAACCTCAGGCATTCAAACTTTTATCATCATCGTGCAGATTGAAGTGCTTGAGGGAACCTGAAACCAGAGTCTTCTGAGGAATACAAGATGAAGAGAAACATTTTGTTAAGTTGAAGCTTAAATTTCCAAGGTAACAACTAGTACTATGCATTTAATTGTACTCTCTCCTAATTCAGATACTCTTAGGAAGTAAGTTTCTTGCTGCATATAATTATGTATGTTAAATACACCTTGGGAACATAATGTTAATTCTCTGAACCAGGGCATAACTGTTTATCTTCATTAGTTGTGTTTGGTCCAAGCAAATGGTTGGACATTCTCAGCTTGCTTGCATAAGACTTATCACTCAATCAATATGCTCTTCAAAGAATTTATCAAATTATATAGTTTGAATTGTGGAATTATACAGGCACTTTACTTCAGCTATTTTGCCATTGTCAAAATCCAACCTCAGAATAGTTTGGCTAAAGGAAGCCAATGATTATAAATTATTTTCCTTGAAATCTGAATGTTTCATTTCCACATTTGGTATTGGGGAGCCACAGTTCTTAATATAGGTCCATGGGCCTGTTACCGACCTGGGTTTTTGTACTCTTTAATCAATAGAAATTGATTACGAGGACAGAGGAGAAATTCAGGCAAGGCTTTATTGGGATTCGTGCTGCAGCAGGGTGGAGCAAAAACAAGTAACAGTTTCCCTTGCTTGCTCTCCGATTAGGGGGGCCTAGCTGGTTCCTTAAATGGGGTGAGGGTGGGAGCAGATCAGTGATTTGGGCCGTAGGGGTGGCTTAGGTTGTCTGCCCACCCTCTTGGTGGTGCTGTGTGCAGGGATCATGCATGGTGCCTGCTTTTGCTCCCTGCACCTCACCAGTGTCAGTTGGGTTTTGGCCTTTTTGTATCTTGCTCATAATTTGCCCCAACTGTTCACATGTGCAGTTATTTTTAGTGCCTTATAGTTTGTTGTATTCCGCTGCTGGAGGGGACGTTTGTCCATGTGCAAGCACTGTAGTAAAGGATCCCAGGTCCCAGGTCCCAGCCTGCCTCAGACCTAAGAAAATACAGGAAGTATTTATATTTGCATTCAATATTTTATGAATAAATGAAACTGTATTATCTAGAGAAAAGATTCAAAATTTTCATGAGATATTCAAAGAGGTCTGTGAACCAAAAATTGATAAGAACACCTTACTTACAGCAAATGACCAATTTTCATCTCAAGGATTGCCTCTAACTGAAATTTAAGTAACAGTATTCAAAGTATGAGTGAGTTAAAGAAATAAAGACTACTTGGAGAGAGTTTCATTCATTTAAAAGTTCTCAGTAATCCTGCCTTAAGCATAATCTCCAAACAGGTGTCATTCTGAGAGATAAGAATAACATTCGGGTGCCCATGACAGCCTTGATTTGTGCTCCCTCAACTGAGGTGCCTAGTTTACTCCTTCACATGGAAGTTCACCATCGCAGAGTATTCTTAGTTTTACAACTGCTACATGGCTTCCATGTGGTAGCTCTGGAGAGTCGTCATCCAATTGTACTGAAATGAAGGTTACAACAATTTCTCTTGTGACTTTCACAGCAACCTACACCATTCTGTCAGTCAGACAGTATAGCAGCATAATGACCCCATCCTCGAAGGCCACTTGATAGGTCCACATGAGACAGCCTAAGAGGGTATGATTATGCCATTTCTTTCCAGCATACGCGTGTTTATTCATTGCTTTAAACCATCGTGTGTGTATTTGAAGCTCTTTCCAAGTACTCCTTTACATCTGCCTAGTAATTAGTATAGGATCAGCTGAGATGTCCCTGCTTCTGCTCCTCCGATTTTAAATGGAGATAAACAAAGGTGGATGTATTCCTGTGAGAGCTGTGCTTTCAGGAGTCTTTGCTGTTTCAAACTGACAGGAAAATGAGGCTGCATCTTTCAGTCTGTTTTATTCCAGCTAGTAGAGTCTTTCTTCATTTCTTTTGTGAGTTCACTGTTATAATGTGCCTGATTTGTATGTTTCGAACTATATCTTATAAATGACCTTTTAATTTCTGCTTTAAAGGAAAATAGAGAAATCTTCGTGGGGTTAAATGAATTTTTGGAAGCTATTTTGTTTCAGCATTAAAAATCAGGAGGGATGCTTATTTCTCATTTCTCAAAATGAGTTTTACCAGTAGGACTGGTAGTGAGTGAATTGGGAGTAAGATATTATCATTTTGCTCCATGAAGAAGAAACAGGGAAAAAGGGGATAATATAATGGTCATACTAGGGAAAAGAGATGGGTCCTTGGGGACATGAGCTCTCTCTGGTATCTTCTACGTTTATGATTCTGTCTACATAAAATCATGACAACTCAATGGGAATAAATTATTAGTCAATATTCTGATCAGATTGCATACATCATATCAAAATATAAAGTTGACTTTCCCCCCATACTCCCAATTATCTTTTCTTTTCACATACTGCTTTATCAATAAAAATTACCAGCACCAATACATATGATATTGAGTTTATATTTTATAAATCAGAGACACCTCACTGATTTTCTTTGGATTATATTTACAAATAGAAAAATATGTGCATGTATTAGAGAAGTGGTTCAAATTGATTTGAACCTGGTACTTTAGGATTAACACAGTTTTTCTTAGCAGCCAAGAAGGAATTCTGCCTGCTATTTTGGCTGTGTAGCAATCTATTTAGTTTACTCATTTTGAGATTTTTGATCATCAGATTTTTTTTTGGGGCGGGTAGAATGTGGAGGAGAGTCATATAAACAGACATAAACATATTCTGAACTGCTGTGATCTATGGACATTTATAATATACATTGAGTCTTTTGTAATCTAAAAAATGACAAAATATCAGTTTTTCTGAAAGTGGGACAAATGGTTAAAAATATTTTTTATGTATAGGAATGGGAAAAGTGGCTAAGGAAGAAAAGATAATGTGGAAAATTAAATCTACAAATATTTGCTTCTATGGTTTTCTGATTTGCTTAGTGAGTCAGTAATAGTTACACTCTTTTCCATTTGTTAAAATTCCAATGAAGAGTAAAAAGGAGAGACTAGATTTGAAACAAAACAATGACAAAACAAAACAAAACAAACAAACAAAAAGATTTAAATAGACTGAAATTGACAGAAACCTGAGTCCAACTAGAAATAAGCTACAAAGTAACTTAGAAAAGAGAGTACACAGAAAAGAAGGGAAGCCACCATCAGGTACCCATGGAAAGACTTCCCACTTTGTACATATCCTCTGTCTCTGAAAAGATCAATCCATTGCCTTCAAATGTGCACCAATCTTTTTTTCTTTTCTTCCTTGAGCCGTACATGTGTAATGAAAGAAATTACCTCCAACAAATGCACAAATAATATGCTGAAGTAATTAATCCCAATAAAGCTATTTTTTTTGGCCAGGTTAGGTTAAAGACAATTTTCTGTTAATGGCCGAAGTCCAGAACAAATAAGTAATGAGAGAAAATATTTATTTTTTAATCATAAATCAGCATTTGAATCTGAAAAATAACTCAATAATTCAATGTTCCTACAAACAGCAGTGTGGAGGGAGGGTGTATGTAGTTGAAGCACATGCAAGGAAGTGAAGACTTGGTGACTATAAAGACACTGGCACCATTAATTTTTAGTGCTAAATTTGATTTTCATATTAATTGAATTAAAGTTGTGAAATTTAGGTTTTGTGTGTTTACAATTGTGGCATTGGAAATTCATGTTTGGGGTCAACATTGGTGGATGAATGTAGTTATACTTTCTGTTGACATAACAGATTTTTAGTGTTGTGGCATAATTAAGTGTACTACATATCAAATAAAATCTTTTTATCTATTCCCCTGATAATAATAAAGTAAATCTTATATAAAAGTTCTCTTTATTTAATAGCTAAGTGCTTTGTCTCCCAGTATGTAACACATTTATAAAGCATTGTAGAATTTAACATTTTTAACCAAACTCACTATATAAAAGTACCAAAAAATGTAGTAATACAGACTACTATAATTCTACCTTTTCCATGTGTGTGTGTGTGTGTGTCTGTGTGTGTGATTATAGGAGTGTGCTTCCCTTTTGGAATTGTTCTTCTGGACAATACAATCCATGAAGTCCTAATGGGAACCCAGGAACAGCAATGATTTATGGCTTTATATCACTCTTGGGCATACACATCAATATGAAACACCTACAAATTATATTGTATGTTGTAAAAAGCCATAAATTGTCAATCTTCTTGTGTATTATAACCATTAAATGCTTTTGTACCTAACTGCAAGTGTGATTTTCTATAGTTCCATTACATATTCTCTCATTAATAATTTCAGCATCTGCTGAATGGAGAACTGTAGATGTAGTGGCTGATTAGGTAGCACAGTTGCCTTAAAGCTGCAAAGTCAGAGATTAAACTACTTTCCAGTGAAAATATAACGAACTACCAGCCAACAACTTTGTCAGTGGACATTTCTGAGTAACAATTAAACCGGGTTGCCTTTTTCATTTACCTTGTTTATATTTACATAATAGAAATCAGTGAAAATTCATCTAAACAGAGAATGTTAACTTCCAATCAGTGAGACTAAGTCTTGGAGGAAAAGCTTGTAACTTTTCTGTAGGTAATCATGTTCAAAATTAGTACATGATTTTCAAACACATAAATGTTCTCTTTCTTTAGCCTTTGAACTATGATAGAAAATCTCTACTTGAAAACCTTTCAAACACTTTCAAAATCTTTGTATTAGTATGACAGAATATAAATAAAAAATCGACCAGATATTCAGATGCCTGGCCATAAATGGTCAATGGCTTTTCAAAGATTTATCTGGTTATATTTGCATTGAACAGCATCTCACAAAATGAAAACAGACAAACAAACAAAAACTCTCATGTACATCTTACCTTAAAATACTCCAGAAAACTAGGTTCTATTATTTAGGACTCACACTTAACATGAAGCTTAACTTTAACATATTTTTTCCTTTTTAAATCTACTACCCACTTCCTGTGTTTCTGGCAATAAATATCACCAATATAAAAATTATAACAAACATCATGGAAATTAAATGAGTCAAAGAATTTTCTTTTTCTAGTTTTCTTTCTATTCCCTGTGTAAGATCAATCTTTCCCCTGAAGAGGAGTTCAGCATTGCTAGATTTAGCAAGGATTTGAAAGCTTTCTTAGTCTTGCCACACTTTTTTTTTTTTGAAGGGAAATTTATTTTATTTTATTTTATTTTTGAAATGAAACCTACATTTATATTTATTTGTATATTTTAAACTTATTTTTTTAACACCTTTCTTGGAGTATAATTGTTTTACAATGGTGTGTTAGTTTCTGCTTTATAACAAAGTGAATCAGCTATACATATACATATATCCCCGTATCTCTTCCCTCTTGCGTCTCCCTCCCTCCCACCCTCCCTATCCCACCCCTCCAGGTGGTCACAAAGCACCAAGCTGATCTCCCTGTGCTATGAGGCTGTTTCCCACTAGCTATCGATTTTACATTTGGTAGAGTATATATGTCCATGCCACTCTCTCACTTTGTCCCAGCTTACCCTTTCCCCTTCCCGTGTCCTCAAGTCCATTCTCTAGTAGGTCTGCGTCTTTATTCATGTCTTGTCCCTAGGTCCTTCATAACCATTTTTTTTTACATTCCATATATATGTGTTAGAATACGGTATTTGTTTTTCTTTCTGACTTACTTACTTCCCTCTGTATGACAGACTCTAAGTCCATCCTCCTCATTACAAATAACTCAATTTCATTTCTTTTTATGGCTGAGTAATATTCCATTGTATATATGTGCCCCATCTTTTTTATCCATTCATCTGTTGATGGACAGTTAGGTTGTTTCCATCTCTGGGCTATTGTAAATAGAGCTGCAATGAACATTTAGGTACATGACTCTTTTTGAATTATGGTTTTCTCAGGGTATATGCCCAGTAGTGGGATTGATATTACATGGGGCTGGGAGGTCTCTTGTGGAACAGTGTCCTGAAGTTGGCTCTCCCACCTCAGAGGTACATCACTGACTCCTGGCTGGAGCACCAAGAGCCTTTCATCCACATGGCTAAGCATGAAAGGGAGAAAACTTAGAAAGAATGAAAGAAAGAAAGAAAGAGAGAGGATAAAAGAAAATAAAATAAAGTAAGGTAAATAAAATAAAGTTATTAAAATAAAAAAAATTATTAAGAAATAGTTTTTTTAAAAAGTAAAAAAAAGAAACGGACGGATAGAACCCTAGGACAAATGGTGAAAGCAAAGCTATACAGACAAAATCTCACACAGAAGCATACACATACACACTCACAAAAAGAGGAAAAGGGGAAAAAATAATAAATCTTGCTCTGAAAGTCCACCCCCTCAATTTGGGATGATTCATTGTCTACTCAGGTATTCCACAGATGTAGGGTACATCAAGTTGATTGTGGAGATTTAATCCTCTGCTCCTGAGGCTGCTGGGAGAGATTTCTCTTTCTCTTCTTTCTTCGCACAGCTCCCGGGTTTCAGCTTTGGATTTGGCCCCGCCTCTCCGTGTAGGTCGCCAGAGGGTGTCTGTTCTTCGCTCAGACAGGACAGGGTTAAAGGATCCTCTGACTGGGGGCTCCAGCTCACTCAGAACGGGGGGAGGGAGGGGTACGGAGTGCGGAGCGAGCCTGCGGTGGCAGAGACCGGCATGATGTTGCACCAGCCTGAGGCGCGCCGTGTTTTCTCCCAGGGAAGTTGTCCCTGCGTCCTGGGACCCTGGCAGTGGCGGGCTGCACAGGCTCCCCGGAAGGGAAGTGTGGAGAGTGACCTGTGCTCGCACACAGGCTTCTTGGTGGAGGCAGCAGCAGCCTTAGCGTCTCATGCCCGTCTCTGGGGTCTGCGCTGTTAGCCGTGGCTCGCACCCGTCTCTGGAGCTCCTTTAAGCAGCGCTCTTAATCCCCTCTCCTCCCGCACCAGGAAACAAAGAGGGAAGAAAAAGTCTCTTGCCTCTTTGGCAGGTCCAGACTTTTTCCCGGACTCCCTCCCGGCTAGCTGTGGTGCAGTAACCTCTTCAGGCTGTGTTCACGCCGCCAGTCCTCTCCCTGCGCTTTGAATGAAGCCCGAGCCTCAGCTCCCAGCCCCACCCGACCCGGCGGGTGAGCAGACAAGCCTCCTGGGCTCGTGAGTGCCGGTGGGCACCAATCCTCTGTGCGGGAATCTCTCCGCTTTGCCCTCCGCACCCCTGTGCTGCACTCTCCTCCACAGAGCCGAAGCTCCCGCCTTCCGCCACCGGCAGTCTCTGCCCGCGAAGGGGCTTCCTAGTGTGTGGAAACCTTTCCTCCTTCACGGCTCCTTCCCACTGGTGCAGGTCCCGTACCTATTCTTTTGTCTCAGTTTATTCTTTTTTCTTTTGCCCTACCCAGGTACGTGGGGAGTTTCTTGTCTTTTGGGAGGTCTGAGGTCTTCTGCCAGCATTCAGTACGTGTTCTGTAGGAGTTGTTCCACGTGTAGATGTATTTCTAATGTATATCTGGGGAGGAAGGTGATCTCCGCGTCTTACTCTTCTGCCATCTCCCCCCTCTCCTAAAACCGCGTTTTAAAGATATATCTAGTTTCGCTGGTTTAACTGGATTTATCAGTCAATTTCAATAGCATTTCAATAGTTGAATCAGCTATCAGACTTAGTCACACTGGCTACTTTGTGCTTTTGTAGAAAAAGCCTGAATGAATGAATAATGTAATTTTAAAAAATACGTTTGAAAACAATGAATTTAATTTGAAAACTCTATTTCAAATGTGAAAGTGATCTTATCTTGTCTATTATATGAATTTGGTCAGCTTTCAAGGTAATTGCTCACAGGATGATCCTTTCTCAGTGCCTTTTTAAACAGATAGTTTTAATGAGAGTATATGCAAGACACAATTTCTATGTATGTACATTTACACAGTAAAAATCAACCAATTGAGATGAAATAATACGATTGTGGTTCTTCATGGTATAGCCTGTCAATCCATTTCTCTTTAAATAATTGTGGTTTTTAAAAATAATTTTGTTATATAAACCAATCTATTCTTTCATATCATATGATGGCTTTTCTTTAGGTCAATTGATTAAATGTAATGTGTTCATTAAGAAGGCAAAGTTGTCTTCTTTCTAGGGCTTGAACTCCTGTTCTGCCTTAGTACTTTGAAAAAACAAGTCTGCAATTCTATTTCTTGGGGACTATTAAAGAGGTGCCATTAGTGATGGTGAGTTTTACAGTGCCTGTTGCGGTCTATGGACTGATTGAGGAAGCAAAATCAGGTAGATGACAGGAAGTGGGAAAGTGGCTATAATAATGTTCTGAACACAGCGGCATTAAGAGGAAGAGATAAATTGACAGACAATTCTATGGAGGTCTCAAGGAAAGGTGGCAAAGGGCAATACATGTAGAGTGGAAAACTAGCCGTTCATTCAATAGCAAAAGCAAAGGCAACATAGTATGTCCACAATTTACTCATTCACACAGTAGGGGGTGGAGGTAGGTTGAATAAGACATTTTGTCTTTATCTACAATGAAAATATTAGTGGCACTCTTTGGGATAGAAAGATCAGAGTACTTTTATTTAAATTAAGACTAATTTTTTACAGCAGTTTAACTTTCACAGCAAAGTTGGAGAGAAGGTACAGAGAGTTCCCATACACCTCCTGCCCCCACATACATAGCCTCCTCCATTAGCAACATCTCCCACCACAGTGGTACTTTTGTTACAATGGATGAGTCTACATAACACATCATAACACACAAAATCCATAGTTTATAATACAGTTTACCAGGTGTTGTACATTCTATGGGTTTGGACAAATGTATAGTGGCATATTTTCATCATTATGATAACATACAGAGCAGTTTTACTGCTCTAAAAATCTTCCGTGCTCAGCCTGTGCATCTTCCCACCCCAACCCTGGAAAACACTGATGTTTTTACTTTCTCCATGGTTTTGCCTTTTCAAGAATGTCCTGTGGTTGGAATCATTTAGTATGTAGCCTTTTCAGATTGGTTTCTTTCACTTAGTAGTATATAATTAAGGTGACTTCATGTCTTTTCATGGTTTGAAAGCTAATTTTTTAGCATTAAATAATATTTCATTGTCTGGATATGCCACAGTTTATTTATCCATTCACCTTCTGGAGGATATCTTGGATGATTCCAAGTTTCGGCAATTAAACATTCGTGTGCAGATTTTTGTGTGGACATAAGTTTTCAATCCCTTCAGGTAAATACCAAGGCATGTGATGACTGGAATGTATGGTAAGATTATATTTAGTTTTGTAAGAAACTGCCAAACTGTCTTCCAAAGTGATTGTACCATTATACATTGCCACCAGCAGTGAATTGTACAGTGAATGTACAACATGCATTCCTACCACCTATTCCTGTTGCTCTACATCTTTACCAGAATTTGGTGCTTCAGAGTTCAGATTTTTGACATTCTGAAAAGTGTGTAGTCGTGTCTCATTATTACTTTATTTTGCATTTCCTTGATAACATATGATGTTGAGAATTTTTTATACGATTGTTTTTGATCTCTATATCTTCTTTGGTAAGGTGTCTGTTAAAGTCTTTGGCCCATTTTTAAATTGGGATGTTTGTTTTCTTATAACTGTGTATTAACTGTCCTTTTTATATTTTGGTTAACAGCCCTTTATCAGATGTATCTTTTCTCCCAGTCTGAGTCTTGTCTTCTAATTATCTTGATATTATTTATTGCAGAGCAGAAGTTTAAAATTTTAATAAAGTCCAACTTATCCATTATTTCTTTCATGGATTGTGTCTTTGGTATTATATCTAAGAGTTGTGGCCATCATTTAGGTTTTCTGCTATGTTATTTTCTAAAGTTTTACACTTTTGAATTTTCCCTATGTATAGGTCTATGATCCATTTTGAGTTGATATTAGTGAAAGGTAAAGACCTATATTTAGATTCATTCTTTTGCATGTGGATGTTCAGTTCTTCCAGCACCAATTGTTGAAAAGACTGTCTTGGCACCATTGTATTGCCTTTGGTCAAATATCAGTTGACTATATTTATGTGGATTTATTTCTAGGCTATCTGTTTTGTTCCATTGATCTATTTGTCTATTCTTTCACCAATATCACATTATGTTGATTACTGCATCTTTACAGAGAAATCAAGTGTGGTCAGTCCTTCAACTTTTTATTCTCCTTCAGTATTGTGTTGGACATTCTGTGCCTTTTGCCTCTCCATATACATTTTAGAATCAGTTTGTCCATACCTACAAAATAACTCCCTGGGATTTCAAATAAGATTGCATTGAATCTACAGATCAAATTGGGAAGGACGGACATTTTGATAATATTGAGTATTCCTATCCATGTACATGGAATGTCTCTCCATTTATTTAGTTCTTATTTGACTTCATTCATCTGAGTTTGGTAGTGTTCCTCATATATACTATGTGCATTAAAAAATGATTTATACCTAAGTATTTCATTTGTGGGGCACTAATATAAATTGTATTTATATTTGTTTTTAATTACAGATTCTACTAGTTCATTGGTGGTAGGAGGTATATAAGAAAGCAATTGACTTTTGTATATTAACCTTCTATTCTGCAACCTTGCTTTAATCACCTGTTAGTTCCAGGACGTGTTTTTTTTGTTGTTGTTGATTCTTCAGACTTTCTAACATATGATCATGTCGTCAGTGAATATAGATAGTTTTATATCTTCCTTCCAAATATGTACTGATATATATTTTATGTATTTTTCTCCCCTTATTGCATTAGTTAGGACTTCCAGTACAATGTTGAAAAGGAGTGATGAGAGGGCACAGTTTTACCTTGTCCTTGATCTTAGTGGGAATGCTTCTAGTCTCTCATTCTTAATTATGATGTAAGCTATAGGTTTTTTGTAGGTATTCTTTATCAAGTTGAGGAAATTCATCCTCTATTTCTAGATTACTGATAATTTTTATCATGAATAGGTATTAGATCTCATCAAAAGCTTTTTCTGAGTCTATCAATGTGATTATGTAATTTTCTTCTTTAGCCTATTAATGTGATGGATTATATTAATTGATTTTCAAATGTTGAACCAGACTTTCATACTGCAATAAATCCCAATTAGTTGTGGTGTCTAATTCTTTTTGTATACTGTTGAATTTGATTTGATGATATTTTATTGAGGATTTTTGCATCTATGTTAATGAGAAATATCTATGGTACTCTTCTCTTGTAACATCTTTTTCTGGCTTTGGTATTAGGGAAATGCTGGCCTCATAGAATGAGTTAGGAAGTGTTACCTCTGCTTCTATCCTCTGAAAGATATTGTAGAGGATTGGCATAATGTCTTCCTTAAATGTTTGGTAGAATTCACTGATTAATCCATGTGGGCCTGGTCCTTTTTATTTGAAAGGTTTTTAATTATTGATTCCATTTCATTAACAGATATAGGCCAATTCAAATTGTCTATTTTGTCTTCTGTGGGTTTTGGCGAATTGTGTCTTTCAAGAGATTCGTTGATTTCATCTAGGTTATCGAATTTGTGGGAATAGAGTTGTCACATAATTCCTTTATTATCCTTTCAATGGCCATAATAATGTCCCCTCTTTCATTTCTGATATAGTAATTTGTGTCCTTTCTCTTTTTTTCTTATTAGCCTGGATATATATGTATCAATTTTATTAATCTTCTCAAATAACCAACATTTGGTTTCATTGATTTCTCTATTGAATTCCTATTTTGATTTCATTGATTTCTAATCTAATTCTTACTATTTATTTTCTTCTGCTTACTTTGGATTTAATTTGCTCTTTTCCTAATTTTCTAAAATGGAAAATTAGATTATTGATTTTAGATATTTCTTCTTTTCTAATGTATGCATTAAATGTTATAAATTTTCCACTAAGTACTGCTTTCACCACATTTCACACATTTGATACATTGTGTTTTAATTTTCATTCAGTTAAAAATAATTTAAAATTTTTCTTGAGATTTCTTCTTTGCCCCATGTGCTATTTAGAAGGGTGTTATTTAATTGCTATATGCATTTAGGGATTTTCCAGCTATCTTTCTGTTATTGATTTCTAGCTTAATTCCATTATGGTCTGAGAACAGATGTTGTATGATTTCTATTACTTTAAATTTTTGAATTTGTTTTATGGCCCAGAATGTGGTCTATCTTGGTGAGTGTTACATGCAAAATTGAAAAGAATGTGTATTCTGCTCTTGTTGGATAAAGTAGTATATAGATATCAATTATATCCAGTTGATTGATGGTGTTGCTGAGTTCAGCTATGCCCCTACTCATTTTCCTCCTGCTTGATCTGTCCCTTTCTACAGAGAAGCATTGATGACTCCAACTATGATGGTGGAGTCATATATTTCTCTTTGAAATTCTATTAGTCTTTGCCTCATGTAGTTTGACGTGCTATACTTAGGTGCATATATATTAAGGGTTGTTATATCTTCCTGTAGAACTGACCACCTTATTATTATGCAATGCCTTTTTTTCTCATTGATAATTTTCCTTGCTTTGTGTCTGCCCTGTCTGAAATTAATATACCTACTCCTGCTTTATTTTGATAAATGTTACCATGGTATATTTTCTCCATCTATTTACTTTGATCTATGTGTCTTTATATTTAAAGTGGGTTTCCTGTATACAACCTATAGTTGGGTATTGCTTTTTTATCCACTCTGACAATTGCTGTCTTTTAATTGTTGCATTTAGACAATTAATGTTTAAAGTAATCATTGATATTGTTGAGTTAATATCTGCTATATTTGTTATTATTTTCTATTTGTTGTTCCTGTTCTTTGTTCCTGTTTTTGTCTCTACTCTTTTACAGCCTTTTGTAGGTTGTTTTTTTTTTTGTTTTGTTTTTTTTTTTTTTTTTTTTGTGGTACGTGGGCCTCTCACTGTTGTGGCCTCTCCCATTGTGGAGCACAGGTTCTGGACGCACAGGCTCAGCGGCCATGGCTCACAGGCCCAGCCGCTCCGCGGCATGTGGGATCTTCCTGGACCAGGGCACGAAACCGTGTCCCCTGCATCGGCTGGCAGACTCTCAACCACTGTGCCACCAGGGAAGCCCAGCCTTTCGTAGTTTTTTTTTTTTTTAATTAATTTATTTATTTATTTTTTTGGCTGTGTTGGGTCTTCGTTTCTGTGCGAGGGCTTTCTCTAGTTGCGGCGAGCGGGGGCCACTCTTCATCGCGGTACGCAGGCCTCTCACTGTCGCGGCCTCTCGTTGTGGAGCACAGGCTCCAGATGCGCAGGCTCAGTAGTTGTGGCGCACGGGCTTAGTTGCTCCGCGGCATGTGGGATCTTCCCAGACCAGGGTTCGAACCCGTGTCCTCTGCATTGGCAGGCAGATTCTCAACCACTGCACCACCAGGGAAGCCCCTTTTGTAGTTTTAATTGAGTATTTTATGATTCCTATTTCTCTCCTTTCTTAGCATATCAGTTATACTTATTTTTTTAGTGGTTGTCCTAGATCTTGCAATATACATTTACAGCTAATGCCAGTCTACTTTCAAATAACCTTATACCATTTCATGGTAGCATGAGTAACTTCTAACAATATTTCCTAATTCCTCCTTCCTGTCCCTTGTATCATCACTATCATTCATTTCACTTATATTTAAGTACACATAAGCACATACAAGCATGCATAATTGAATACATTGTTGTCATTATTATTTTGAATGAAATGTTAACTGTTAGGTTAGTTAAAAATAAGAAAAATAAATGTTTTTATTTTACCTTAACTTATTCCTTCTTTGATGCTCTTTCTTACTTTATATAGATCAGTTTCTGATCTATAATCTCCTTCTCTCTAAAGAACTTCTTTTAACATTTCTTTAAAAGCAGGTCTACTGGCAACAAATTGCCTAATGTTTTGTTTGTCTAAGAAACTATTTATTTCTCTTTCATTATTGGAGGATAATTTCACAGACTACAGACTTCTAGGTTGGTGGGGTTTTTTTCCTCTCAACACTTTAAATATTTAACTCAACTCTCTTCTTGCTTCCATGGTATAATTCTTACCTTTTTTCCTCTATAGGTATGCTGCATTTTTCCTCAATTCCTTTGAGGGTTTTATCTTTACCTTTGATTTTCTGTTGTTTGAAAATAATATGTCAAGGTGTCGTTTTTTTTGCATTTGTCCTGTCTGGTGTTCTGTGAGATTCCTGCATCAGTGATTGATATCTGACATTAATTTGGGGGAATTCTCAGTCATTAGTGTTTCAAATATTTCTTCTCTTCTTTCTCTCTTTCTTCTCCTTCTGGTATGAGTATTATGAGTATGTTATATCTTTTGTAGTTATCCCACAGTCCTTGGACATTCTGTTCTATCAGTGTTTGTTCTCTTTGCTTTTCAGTTTTGGAGGTTTCTCTTGAGACATTCTCAAGCTCAGATATTCTTTCCTCAATTATGTCAAGTCTACTAATAAGCATATCAAAGGTACTCTTCATTTATGTTGCAGTGTTTTTGATCTCTAGCATTTCTTTTTGGTTCTTTCTAAGGATTTCCATAGTTCTGCTAATATTGCCTACCTGTTCTTGCATGATACTGTATCCATTAGAGCTCCTAGCATATTAATAATGGTTGTTTTAAATTCCTCATATGATAATTCCAACATCCTGATAAGCATCTAGTTATGATGCTTGCTATATTCCTTCAAAACATGTTTTTTTTTTTGTCTTTTGGTATGCATTGTAAGTTTTTTCTTGATAGCTGGACATAATACACTGGGTAAAAGGAACTTCTAGAAGTACACCTCAGTAATGTATTTGTGTGTGGGGGTAGATGAAGCATTCTGTAGTCCTATGATTAGGTCTCAGTCATTTAGTGAGCCTATGCCTCTGTACTGCAAGCTTTAGAGGAGTTTCTCAATTTTTTTCTCCTCAGTTAGGTGGCACATTAACATGGCTAGAGTGAGCTGGAGGCGGATATTTCCCTTCTGCGACATGTCAGGATATAGGTAGCCAGAATTGAGAGTTTCCCTTTCCTCAGTCTCTGACAATAGCCCAGCAGATTAGGCCCTTATTATCTCTTTTTCTCTGAGAGCAGGCATTGTTAATAAGAATAGAGTTTTCTGGTGAATTTCAAAATTGTTCTCTTTCTCCTCCTCCTGCCAGAAGTAAAGGGAGATTTTTCTCCAATGTTTAGTGTAGAGACCTGGTCAAGCTCATATAGGTAAATCTCATGCTATTGTAGGTGACCCCTTATGACTGAGCTGCCTTGGAAATTTTAGCCCTCTGACTTCTGAATACTGAGCCTCCAGTGATTCATCAATTACAGTTCAGGTTTTCCTACCCAAGCATGGGTTCCTGTGGTTGTTTCCACTTCTTAGTCTGCTCTGGTAAATGGTGACTCCCTTGTAGGTCTCTCCTATATTGAGGGTAGTGGTTTGGCCTGTGTCTTCCCTTGCCTGAGGGTCCAAGAATAATTGTTGATTTTTTAGTCTGTTAAGCTTCTTTCTTGTAGTTAGGATGAAGTGTCAACTTCCAAGCTTCTTACATGTGGAACCAGAAACCTGGCCAATGTACTCTTCACAGCCATTGTCTCTTCCATGAAAAGACAATAGCATCTCATTTTATTTTCCCCAGTTCCATATATTTGCTTCTAAACTGTAGGCATTTTTGTGCAAATACATATATCTGTGTGCACATACATTTTTTATTGCCTTTGAACAATAATGTCTCATTCTGATCACTTTCCCATGTTCTTATGAGAATGTTTCTCTTGAGTTTCATTCAGTCTTTCCAAGGAAACACCATACTCAAGGGGAAAAACACAGAAGCAAAAGAAATACAAATTTTAAAAAGCCATCTAGGTCTTTTTATATTAGTCAAATAGAATAATATTTCTATTTCCAACCATAGTCAAAGTTATTTAAACAAAAATAGAAGCTCTGATTCTGGCACTACTATTGATGTTGAATTAAAGGATGTAATTGTTCCTGGGAAGTGATTCTTTTAAGGCCAAAAGTGAAAGATACATGAAATGTTTGGATATTTCTGATTGACTGATTCCTAAGTACATACCATTTTGAAATGTGCTTTTCCCAGCACATAGACTGTAATATAGATATTGGATATTATTACTCAGAGTGGGAATATATGATTAGAAAACTGTATATTTGTTTAAGGATACTTATATTGATCATTCTTATCAGGGATGGATAGATCATAGATAATGTGCATCATAAAATGACATGTTAATACTGTACACAAAATTCTGTTTCTCTCTCTCTCTCTCTCTCTCACACACACACACACACACACGACTGTACATGTTCACGCACACTAAATGCCCTTTAGTTATAAGACAGGTAGCTGATCCTGTAAGAAGAGAAGAGATTGTTCAATCATTCATTTAAAAATTTTATTTATTTATTTTTTATACAGCAGGTTCTTATTAGTTATCTATTTTATACATATTAGTGTATATATGTCAATCCCAATCTTCCAGTTCATGCCACCACCACTACCCATCCCCCAGGTTCAGTCATTTTTAATTATTTTTTTCCCTTTGCATATTATTTGGTTGCTAATAGTTGCTTTTCTAAATTTTTTCATTAAAGTTTGGTTACAAATCCAAGGCCCTTTATGAAAAGCCTAGTCATTCAATGAATTCAAAAGCAAGCACTGTTAAAGTATACCTGGTGGTATTAGTAGGCATCTGGCTAATCTAAGTGGGTCCTCATCATAACACTTTTTCTGAATGAGCTTATGGTTTCTCTCCTATGTGAAGTGTCTAGGCTTGTTGTACTCTTCAGGGTGTGGAATCTAATAAGAAACTATTAGGATCAAAAAGATCTGGTCTTAAATATGGTGTTCTGATTCAGTAGCTGTGTGATATCAGATAAGCCACAAAACCTCTCTGAGATGTCTTCTCGGCTGTGAAATATATTAACTTACAAGATTGTTATGAGGATGGAGTAAGATATGAATGTGGAAGTAGTTTGTAAACAAAGTGATATACAATTATGAAATATTAGTTTTTCTCAGTTACATTGAGACATGGGATTAGTCTCTTGAGTTATATGTTTTTGAAATCTTATTAAAAATGTGAGCAAGTTTTTAATTTCTGTTTATTTTTAACTTATTTGCTTTACTGAGGACCAGCATGCTTTATTTCTCAGCAGTCTTGTTTATCTAGTATATGAATTTAGGTATCTCTACTCTGGAAGAAAGCTCTTATACATAATGAAAAGATGATCTTATTTACATGCAAAAATTCTACTATCATCTCTGTCACTCCCTCCTGCTTTGCAGATTCAGAAAAACCTACTGAAACTTAGTTAGGATTATATAACTATGATTTAACATATTTTTTTCTTTATGCTTTGTTAAATGATGATGAGGTCAGGTTCAAAGAAACAGGTAGGTTTTAAAAGAGTAAGCTATCAATTCATTTCCAATTTGGTGGTAAGACTAAGGTGATTATAGAAAATGACACAAAACTAAGAGTTTGTATTATGCAGAACAGCAGCATTAATATATTGATAGAGACAAGTCGTACATGCAAACCATTTACAATTATTTATTAAATCATTCAGTCTTTGTGGAAGTAGAAAAATGCTGTCAAACCTATTTTCTAGGTAATAACTTGTATCACAGGTAAGGTTCAAAGCAGTGATGATAGAAATCTAAAATTTTTGCTTCTGATGATTTTTTCCTTGGCTGTATATTCTACCCTTTTTCCATTTAGTGATAAAAGAATTCTCAGTGTTTCCGATGGCAAAATCCAAAACCAGTATCAGAACTAAAGGACGTAATGCAGAAGTTCTGACTGAAGTGCAGTAAATATTTTATTAATAGAATATTGAGCTCACTACTCCCGATTTTGGAGGGTATGTAAAGTGAGTCATGTGTTGGCTAGGCTTTGAAGCATAATGTTTCCTTAATTATTACAAAGCAAGATATTAACAAAAGACAATTGAAGAAAGCATCAGTTATTGATGTTTTATTTTAGAGATGGTCTCTCAATAAGCATTTTCTTCCTGTGCTAGGCAATGTTGGGTAATATTAGAAGGCAAATCTTGCCTACCCATTGTGGAACTAGTGCTCTTCTTTCTCCTCACCTCTTTCTTGTGAACTATATCACACTCGTGTGAATCAGATACATATGTGCATATTAAAAATAATAAAAAACAAACATTTGTCTATCTACAACATAGGTTTAGGAACAATATCTTAATTATTCCTTAGAAACAAAGTTCTTATGTGCCCTATTTACATTGCACTCCCTTTCTCCAGAGTTAACCACTCCCTCATTTTTCTTATTAATCTTTATCTTGCTTTTCTTTATAGTTTAACCAATGATGTATTTATCTCTAAATAAAATATTTTTATTATTGCCAATTCTTAAACTTTAAGTTTAAGCATAATGTATGTATTCTTCTGTGCCTTGTTTCTTTCTCTGAATGTTTTTTCTTTTTTTTTAGTATCTGGTACATTGCTATCTGATGGTTTTAATTTTTTTATTGTGGTAAAATGTACATAACATAAAATTTACCATTTTAACCATTTTTAAATGTAAAATTCAGTGACATTAAGTACATTCTCATTGTTATGCAACCATCACCACTATCCATCTTCAGAACATTTTCATCATCCCAAAGTAAAACTCTCTACCCAGTAAACAACCCCTCATTACTCCCTTCCTCCAACCCCTGGTACCAGCTAGACTACTTTCTGTCTCTATGAACTTAACTATCCTTGGTACATCATATAAGTGGTGGAATCATACAATATTTATCCTTTGGTGTCTGGCTTGTTTTACTTAGCAAAATGTCTTCAAAGTTCATCCATGTTATAGTATCTATCATAATTTTGTTCCTTTTTAAGGTTGAATAACATTCCATTCTATGTAGGGGTCACATTGTATATCCATTCATCCTCATCCCTGTCTCCTTGAGATGGTGCGTGATTCCTTTCCTCAGGTCTGAGCTTCAGGGAGGAGGGTGGAAGGGAAGGACCTTCTCTGAGAGGAAGCCCCCAGCTCAGCACGTCGGGTCCTGCAAGGGCTGGCAGGAGTGAGGTACCTGCACCACACAGCTCATGCCCTCCCATCCCCACCTGGGAGACCTTGGGGCCTGTGGTCTGTGACTAGCATGAGTCAATAGACGTTTGGATTGTTTCCACCTTTCAGCTATTGTGAATAATGCTACTGTGAACATTAGCATAAAAATATCTGTTCAAGTCCCTACTTTCAATACATTTGGGTATATACCTAGAATTCGAATTGCTGGATCATACTATTATTCTGCTTACTTCTTCGAAGTACAATTATACTGTTTTCCACAGCAATTTCACCATTTTAGATTCGCACCAGCAATACACAAGGGTTCCACTTTCTCCACACACTTGCCAACACTTATTTTCTTTTAAAATAGCCATCCTAATGGGTATACACAGGTGATTTTGAAAGTCTTAATTTCACAGAATCTCACTCCAGCTTTTCTTTCTTGATTTATATGTTCTGTTGGTATGTCTCCACCCATAATGTCATGCCTCAACCATATATGGGCATGTAATCCTCCTTCAGCTTTCCCAAAAAGTGAGGCCCATTTTCCCACCTGCTATCCGAGAAGGATGAGACAGAAACCAGTCCTGCAGGCAGCCCTCAAACAGATTGGGGTGTTGCAAATAAGCTCTGCTCTGCTCCTTTTGGGCTGAGGGATCAGGAACTGGGAGACTGTCTCCTCCAGACCAAGACCATTCCACACCGCTGGGAAGGTTATGAGGCAGGGGTGAAAAAATATGCCATGAAAATTACTACTGATTTTAATACAACTTTTTCTGGATTGGTCCTGTATTTGTTTGCTGTAGAATTTTAAATGTTTTCCAGAGTTCCTATAAGATATTTTTCAGTCAGTTTATGGTTGCTTTATGATGGGAGAATGAGGGCCTGGAGCTTCCTGGTCTGCCATATTGCTGATGTTACTCTGAATATTACTGGAGTCATTCATATATGTGTGTGTGTGTATATACATATAACTGTAGTTCATTAATTTTCTCTCCAGTGTAGTAGTTGAAACTATACACCAATACAGAGAATAGACAACATAACAATATTGAGACTTTTGACCTAAGAACAAGGTATAACTCTATATTTATTTATGTCTTTTCAAAATCTCTCCAATATTTTACAATTTTCAGCATGCATTTTACAGATTTTGTTGTATTTTTTCATATTTTTGAAGCTAAATATTTTGCATGTTTGATGCTATTTTAAATGGTAATGTTTTTATTTCAATTTCTGATTGCTTATTGCTACTTTATAGAAATATAATTGAATTATTGAATTTGTATATTGCTTAGCATCCTGCAACCTGTGATAAACTTACTTATTAGTTCTACTCTCTTTTTTTGTGTGAATTTTATCAAATTTTCTACATAAATAATCTTATTGTCTGCAAATAAAGGCAGCTTTACATCATCCTTTCCAATCTGAGTGCCTTTTACTTACTTTTTTCTTTCTTGATTGAACAGGGTAAGATTACAATGTTGACTAACAGTACTGATAGTGGTCTTGGGGGAAAAAAACTCTCTTTTACCATTAAGATTGATGTTAGTGTAGATTTTTTGTATATGTCCTTTTACAGGTTGAAGAAGTTCCTTCTACTTTCCTGAGGGATTTTATCAGGAATAGATACTAGATTTTGTCAAGTGATTTCTCCGCATCTATTGAGATGATTCTATGTTTTTTTAAAAACTTATTAATATGGCAAATTATATTGATTTTTGAATGTTAAACCATCTATGCATACCTCAGATGAACCCCATTGGTCATGATGTATTATATTTATATATTGTTGGATTTGATTTGATAAAAATTCAATGAGAATTTTGCATCTGTATTCAAGAGGAATATTAGTCCATAGTTTTATTTTCTTGTAAAGTCTTTGACTGTTTTTGATATCAGGATAATGCTGGCCTTATAGAATGAATTGGAAGTATACTTTCTTCCTCAATTTTCTGGGAGATTTTGTGTAGAACTGCTATTATTTCTTCAATAAATGTTTTACAGTATCAAGCAAAGAAGCTATCTGGCCTGGAGTTTTCTATGTGGGAAGATTTTTAACTATGAATTTCATTTATATAATATATAGAGAGCTCTTCAAGTTATTGATTTTTAAATATTATATAATTTTCAGGTGTACAATATAGTGATTCACAATTTTTAAAGATTATACTCATTTATAGTTATATAAAATATTGGCTATATTTCTTGTGCTATACAATATATCATTGTAGCTTGTTTATTTTACACATAATAGTTTGTACCTCTTAATCCTCTACCCCATCTTGCCCCTCCCCCCTCTCTCCCCACTGGTAACCACTAGTTTGTTTTCTATATCTGTGAGTCTGTTATTTTTTGTTATAGTCACTATTTTGTTTTATATTTTAGATTCCACATGTAAGTGATAACATACAGTATTTTTATTTCTCTATCTTATTTATTTCACTAAGCGTAGTACCCTCCAAGTCCACTCATGTTGCTGCAAATGGCAAAATTTCATTCTTGTTTTGGCTGAGTGATAGTCCATGGTGTGTGTGTGTGTGTGTGTGTGTGTGTGTGTGTGTGTGTGTGTATCACATTTTCTTTATCCATTCATCTGTTGATGGACACTTAAGTTGCTTCCATATGTTGGCAATTATAAATAATGCTGCTATGAACATTGGGGAGCATGTAACTTTTTGAATTAGCGTTTGCATTTTCTTTAGCTATATACCAAGGTGTGGAATTGCTGCATCATATGAGAGATCTATTTTTAGTTTCTTGAGGAACCTCCATACTGTTTTCTGCAGTGACTGCACCAATTTGCATTCCCACTAACAGTGTATAAAGTGTTCTCTTTTCTCTGCATTCTCGCCAACATTTGTTATCTGTGGTCTTTTTGATGATAATCATTCTGACAAATGTGAGGTGACATCTCATTGTTGTTTTGATTTGCATTTCTATCATGATTAGAGATGTTGAGCATCTTTTCATGTGCCTGTTGTCCATCTGTATATTTTCTTTGGAAAAATGTCTATTCAGGTCTTTTACCCATTTTTTAATTAGGATTTTTTTAAATTGATATTGAGTTGTATGAGCTGGTTATATATTTTGGATATTAATCCCTTATAGGTCATATGATTTGCAAATATTTTCTCCCATTTGGTGGGTTGTCTTTTTGTTTTGTTGATGGTTTCCTTTGCTGTACAATAGCTCTTAAGTTTAATTAGGCCTCATTTGTTTATTTTTGCTTTTATTTCCTTTGTCTTAGAAGACAGATTCGAAAAAATATTGCTACAATTTATATCAAGAAGGTGTTCTGCCTATGTTTTCTTCTAGGAGTTTTATGGTTTCTGGTCTTACATTTATGTCTTTAATCTATTTTGAGTTTATTTTTATAAGTGTTGTGAGAAAATGTTCTACTTTCATTCTTTTATATGTAGCTGTCCAGTTTTCACAGCATCACTTACTGAAAAGACTGGCTTTTCTCCACTGTGTATTCTTGTCTCCTTTGTCATAGTTTAATTGACTGTAAGTGCATGGATTTATTTCTGGGCTCTCTATTCTGTTCCATTGATTTATGTGTCTGTTTTTGTACCAGTACCATACTCCCAATGAACAGAAGTCCAGGACCAGATGGATTCACAGGTGAATTCTACCAAACATTTAGAGAAGAGTTAACACCTATCCTTCTGAAACTATTCCAAAAAATTGCAGAGGAAGGAACACTTCTGAACTCATTCTATGAGGCTGCTATCACCCTGATACCAAAAGCAGACAAAGATATCACAAAAAAGAAAATTATATGCCAATATCATGGATGACATAGATGCACAAATTCTCAACAAAATACTAGCAAGCAGAATCCAACAATACATTAAAAGGATCATACACTGTGTTCAAGTGGGGTTTATCCCAGGGATGCAAGGAATTTTCAATATCTGCAAATCAATCAATGTGATACACCACATTAACAAATTGAAAAATAAAAACCGTATGAAACTGAAGATGACACAAACAGATGGAAAGATAAATCATGTTCTTGGATTGGAAGAATCAATATTGTTAAAATGCCATACTACCCAAGGCATTCTACAGATTCAATGCAATCCCTATCAAATTATCAATGGAATTTTTCATGGAACTAGAACAAAAACTTTAAAAATTTGTATGGAAACACAAAAGACCCTCAATAGCCAAAACAATCTTTTTTTTTTTTTTTTTTTTTTTGCCGTATGCGGGCCTCTCACTGTGGTACGCGGGCCTCTCACTGTTATGGCCTCTCCCCTTGCGGAGCACAGACTCTGGACATGCAGGCTCAGCGGCCATGGCTCACGAGCCCAGCCGCTCTGCAGCATGTGGGATCTTCCCGGACCAGGGCACGAACCCATGTCCCCTGCATCAGCAGGTGGACTCTCAACCACTGCGCCACCAGGGAAGCCCCCAAAACAATCTTGTAAATCAACTATACTTCAATAAAAAACAAACAAATAAAAAACCAAACTAAAAATGACAACAAAAAGGGAAAGTATTTGCCTTCATTTCTGAAGAACACGTTTACTGGGTAAAGTATTCTTGGTTGGCAATTTATTTCTTTTAGCACTTTGAATAACAATCCCATTCTCTCCTAACCTGTAAGGTTTCTTTTGAGAAATTAACTCATTGCTTTATGAGTGTTCTCTTTTATGAGAGAATTTTTTCTCTTGCTACTTAAAAATTTTTCCCTTTTCTTTGATTTTAGAGAGTTTATTATTATGGTTCTTGGAGAGTATTATTTAAGATTGAAGTTTTGTGGTAGCCTATTAGCTTGATGAACTTGGATGTCCAAATCTCTCCCTAGATTTGAGAAATCTTCAGCCATTACTTATTTAAGTAAGCTTTCTACTCCTTTCTCCTCCTTTGTTCCTTCTGGGCCTCCAATGAGGAGTACATTACTTATCTTAATGGTTTCCAGTAAGTTCAGTAGGCTTTCTTCATTTCTTTTCATTATTTTTTACTTTTTGCTCCTCTGATTGGATAGTTTCTATTAATCTATCTTATACCTGAGTGATTGTTTCTTCTGTTTGGTCCAGTCTGCTGTTGAAGTTCTCTATTGATTTCTTCAATTGAGTCATTGTTTTTTTCAGCTATAAAATTTCTGTTTGGTTCTGTTTTTTGTTTTCTCTCTCTTTGTAGAACTTCTATTCTTTTCTTGTACTGTTTTACTGAAATTGTGAAATTGTTTTTCTGTGTTCTCTTGTAGCTACATGAGCATCATTCAAACATCATTGAAAAGTTGGTTTCATCATTTCAGTCTTTTTATTGAGAAATTCCTAGATCTGGATCTTCATTTCTTTGGGACCTTCACTGGAGGTTAACTGTGTTATTTTGGTGGTCATGTTTCCCTGATTCTTCATGATCCCTTTAGCTTTGTGTAGGTATCTACGGATTAAAGAAGCAGTTACCTCTTCCAGGATTTATGGATTGATTGTGGGTAGGTGATGCTTGAATGTGCTATGATCCCAGGTCTTATGGTGGAGGTTGCCAAGTGTGGAGTCATGACTCATCACTGTGTTTGGGTTGGTGTGATGTGTCTTCTGCTCAGGCTGCTGGTATCCATAGTGTTGACAATTGTGTGGTCTATGGTGAATACTTCATGGGGTCCTCAGTGTCTGCAAGAGATGTTGGAGTCCTCAGCAGTGCCTCTAGGTCCAGTATCTAGGGACCAGTCAGGCAGAGGTGATGACCAGAGTCAATGGCATACACTCATCTATGGAAACCTGTTGCAAGTGCCTATCAATGGCAGGGGCTAGTTGCCAACACACACACAGTGGTGTGGGCAAGTGTATGTGACATGGACCAGAGCCAACTACAGGCTCATTGGCAGCTACAGGGACCCTGGCTGTCTGCATGCTTTCTGGTGGGTGCCCACACTCCCTTTGGGTGTGTGCTATTTACTGCAGGTTGAAGATGGGTGTCAGGATGATAGTGTGCAGGTGCACAGCTGTGGTGGGTATCTCCAAGCATGAACATGGTCGTGAAGACATCCAGGTAGTTGAGATTGGTTTCTGCATTTGTGCAGCTTCAGAGGCCTGAGATGGTTGCTGTTGTGGTTCAGGGCACTAGTTGGGGATGCAGGGAGGGAGTTAGAGGGATTCAGGTGGCTGACATTCACAAAGGTGAATACATGGGTGAAAACTGGTGGAATCTGTAGGGGTTCTGCAGAAGCTGTGCCAGAAGTTGGTTTCATCAGTGGTGAAATCTCCTGAGTTTGTCTGCAGAGCTGGTCTCTATGAACTGCAATTACTTCTATTGCATGATTGCATTCATAGCTTCTGCTTTTCTTCCTTGTTTCTAGCCATTTCTGTATGTCTCAGCTTTTCCTGTATGGATGGGGTAAATCCAAAGTGGGACCTTTGTGCCATACCCTAAAAGGCTAGAAAAGCTGGTTGCTCACTCCACTTAAGACAGTTGGTTTAAAGTCAACTAGTAAGTCCAAAGTCGGTGCCATTTTGGGACGATTTCTATTAATTTCTTGTGCTTTTTCTTTTTTCCTTCTAATGGGCTGTAGTTTCTTGTTTCTTTGTGTGTCTAATAATATTTGTTGAAGACTGGTCATTTTGAATATTATAACTTGGCTATTCTGTAAATCATATTCTCTCTACTTCCTAGGATTTTTAAAAATTTGCTTTACACCATAGCTATTTGTTTGTTTAGTGACTTTTCTAAACTATTTATGTATAAACACTTTTATCGATACATTGTGTGGTCTCTGAAATCTATGTTCTTTTAGTTTAGTGATATGGCAGTACTTTGACAGAGATTTCCTTAAATGCCTGGAGCCTCAAAAAATTAAGAAGAAAAAATATTACATAATCTCCAGATGTTGAAGATTGACTGTGTTTTGCACTCTGATGCTTACCCAGGCTGTTTACCACTATACCTTAGCTTTCTCTTCCCACATTGAACCAAAAGATTAGCCAGATATGAAAGCTTATGAGCATCTCAGGTCTTTCCTGAGCATGTGTCCTATCCTGGGCATGCATGTAGTTTGCCAGAGTCCATGGTATATGTGAGGGATTTTCAAAGTTCTGATTCTGCAGTGTACTTCAATCCCCATCATTTGTCCTTTTTGTTTTGTCTTATTTTGTTTTGTCCCAGATAGCAGTAGCATTTTCATTTTTCATTTAATGTTTTATAGAAATGTCCTTCATGCAGCTGCTTCTCCACCATATTCTAACTCTGAGTTTAACAAAACAAAAGCATGCCCCTCGTGTCAGTATTTAAAGAAACCCGTAGACAGCTCACAACAGATAAACACATTTCCGTGGAAACAAGGTCTGCTCTGCTTCCTCTGGAATCAGGTGCCACAGTAGGCATGTGGGCTGCTATTTCCAAGACCATTACCATACTGGAGAGGGCTTTTGAACAAGGATAAGGTAAACCACACAGAGATATACTACTGTGTTTCAGTGGATTTTCTCCTGATTAAGAATTCATTTAGTTGCTTCAAACCTTTGACTATCTTTCCAGAGTTCTGATAATATTGATTCTGACATTTTTTGTCAGGTATTCCAGTGTTTTCCCTGGTGTGACTTGATAAATTTTTGATGATATTTTTGTTATTATCTTACAAATTACATTATTCAATGAATAGAACACAATTTTCCCTGATGATTTCATTGTAATTAAATACATTCTATATGAATAATGAATATCCAACTTTGACTTTACATAACCCATTAAATTTATTCTTGAAAAGTTACATGTAGATGATCAACTTACATTCAATTTTATTTTCTTGGCTTTTGTTACAATTTCAGATATTTCTAACTTTGGGGGAAACTGCTTAATGCAAGATATATAAAAAATATACTTCAATATTTCCATTCACCTCAGGGAACATTTTGACTTCACGCATGCAGTCTACGTACATTTAATTTGACAATATAACCCCTGCAAAAAGTCAAAGGAACAGTCAATCTATGTGTTCTTTCCATCTGATCAGGAAACATATATACATTTAAATGTGCTGCAAATCTAATTCTCACTTTGTGGAAAGTCCTTACTGTGCCATTGGCTAGGTAGATGAATTTTCTGCTATAATCTAGGGTAAGCTAGTTCAGCATTATCTTGCTACAGTTATTTTTTAAATACTTCTTTTGACTTTTCTTGATAAGTCAACTTGGTCAGGGTATATTTGCCAGTTATTCAATCAACTTAAAGTAGTTGTTGCCATGAAAGTATTTTGCAGACCTAGTTAAACCCCTTAATCAGTTGACTTTAACTAAGGAAGATTACCCTGCTTATTATGGGTAACCTGAATCAATAATTTGAAGGACCTTAAAATCAAGGCTGAAAGTTCCCCCCCAAAAAGAGGTAAAATTTTGGCTGTGGAAAAGCAGCTTTGGATTTTGCCTATGATTTCTAGCTTGCCAATGATCTTCCTTTCCTCTTGGCTTGTTCTATGGAATGTGGACTCTTAGCCAGCCCATATAATGCTTAAGCCAATGGCTTGTACTAAATCTCTTGATAGGTAGTTAGATACAGATATAGATACAGAGTGAAATACACATATAGATATAGACATCTTGTACTGCTCTTGTTAAATCCTGACAAATATAGATTTCAGTACTGGAAGTTTGGTGCTGCTTTAACAAATACCTAAAATTGTGGAAACGGCTTTAGGATTGGGTAGTGAGCAGAGGCTGAAATAAAGGAGCATGATATAAAAGATTTAGATTAGATAGCTTTGAACATACCATTGATAGAAAAATGGACTTGGAGGACAGCACTAGTGATGGCTCAGAAGAAAGTGAGGAGAATATAATTGGAAACTTGAGGAAGAGGATTCTCATTATGCACTGGCAAATAACTTAGTGAAATTGTTTCCTGCAATTTTGTGGAAAAAAAATGTAATTGATGGGTTTGTCATTTAGCTAACATTTCCAAGAAAAGTATTTAAAGTATGGTCTGGTTTGTTCTTGCTGCTTGTAGTAAAATGGAAGAGGAGAAAGACAAATTGAGACAAGAATTGTTAAACAAAAAGGAGCTAGGACTTGATAATTTGGGAAATTCTGAGACTAACCATATGGTAAAAGATGTGAATATTAATAAATTCATTGTCAGGAAAGTGTTCCCTAGAGAAAAGTCTGAGGGTGGGTCTACAAGCTTTTAATAAAATCTCAGAAATATCAAAACATCAGAGTACGCAATCATACAAAAGGCTCTCTGAAGAGATTAATGGTATGCCTCATAGATCTTCTTAAACCAAAGGACCTATAGGAAGCTGAAGCGTGTTATCGCTCAACCATCTCAGCGGAAACCAAATATAGAAAAGGGTCAATCTCAGAAATATCTATGGAGGAGGCTTTGTACTAATGGAGTGAATTTCTGTGACAAACGTGGGACACCCACAAAATTCTTGATAATTTTACATCACAGAAATACTCCAGCTTGGACTGAAAGCTACATAGCGACTGAAAAATGGCCATTGAATTTCAAAGATTCAACTGAAAGGAAAGAAGCAAAGCTGTAAACACATGCTACCTTTTATGATAAGGATGACTCTCAGAGGGCCTAGAAATACAAAAGATCTTTCCAAGGCCTTGAAACCTAAAAGAATTTGCACAACTGAATTTCAAAGTTGTTTTGGACCAGTGACTTCACTTTACCCTCTGTTTCTCCCCTGTTCAAACCTTTAATCAGAATATCTATAACTCTTTTCCTATGTGTGTCCCAACTTTGCATTTTAAGACAGATGACTTGTTTTAGTTTCACAGGTTCAAGGATAGAGAGTAATTGTGCACAAGATGAATTAATAGTTAATATAGATTATTTAAGTGATGATATTTGGGTCTTTTGAACTGATGAGATTTATATGAGATTCTGGACTTTTCCCTTTTACTATTATGTGAGCTTCAGGTGCGCAACATTATAATTTGACATCTGTATACACTACAAAGTGATTACCGCCAAAAGTCTAGTTATCATCAATCTCCATATAATTGACTGCCTTCACACCTTTTGCCCACATCCCAGCGTGCTTCTCTTCTGGTAACCATCAATCTGTTCTCTGTATCTATGACTTTGTTTTGGTTTGTTAACTTGTTCTGTTTTAGATTCCACATATGAATTAAATTGTGCAGTATTTGTGTTTTTCCTCATGACATTTCACTCAGCATAATACCCTGTAGATCCATCCATGTTGTCACAAATGACAAGGTTTCATCATGTTTTATGGCTAAGTGATATTCCGTTGTGTACATATACCACATCTTCTTTACCCATTCATTGACTGATGGACACTTAGGTTGTTTCCATATCTTGGCTATCATAAATAATGCTGCAATGAACATAGGGATGCATATATGTTTCATAATTAGTGGATTTTTCCCCCTACAGATAAATACCCAGAAGTGGAATAGCTGGATTGTATGGTAGTTCTAGTCTTAATTTTTTGAGAAACCTACATACTGTTTTCCAAAGTGGCTCCACCAGCTTACAAACCCACCAATGGTGTATGAGGGTTCCCTTTCCTCCCCATTCTTTCCAACACTTGTTATTTCTTATCTTTTTGATAATAGTCATTCTGACAGGTGTGAGGTGATATCTCATTGTGGTTTTGATTTGCATTTCCCTAATAATTAATGATGTTGAACACCTTTTCATGTGTCTGTTGGCCATCTGTACGTCTCCTTTGGAAAAATGTCTATTCAGATGCTCTCCCGATTTTTAATTGGGTTATTTTGTTGTTCCTGCTGAGTTGTATGAGTTCTTTATATACTTTGGATATTAACCCCTTAACAGATACATGATTTGCAAATATCTTCACCCATTCAGTAGGTTGCTTTTTCATTTTGATGATGGTTTTCTTCACTGTGCAAAAACTTTTTAGTTTGATGTGGTCCCATTTGATTATTTTTGCTTTTGTTTCCCTTGCTTTTGAAGTCAGATCCACAAGAACATTTGCTAAGACTGATGCAAATGAGTTTACTGCCTATGTTTTCTTTTATGAATTTTATGGCTTCAAGTCTTACATTCAAGTCTTTAATTCATTTTGAGATAATTTTTGTGCATGGTGTAAGACAGTGGTTTAGTTTCATTATTTTGCATGTGGCTGTTCAGTTTTCCCAGCATCATTTATTGAAAAAACTGTTCTCTCTCTACTGTATGTTTTTTTCTTTCTCCTTAGTCATAAATTAATTGATCTTATAAGTGTGGGTTTATTGCTGGGCTTCAATTCTGTTCCAATGATTTATGTGTCTGTTTTTTATGCCAGTACTATACTTTTTTGATTACTATAGCTTTGTAGCATAGCTTGAAATCAGAGAGTATGATATATCCAGTTTATTTTTCTTTCTCAAGATTGTTTTGGCTATTCAGGATCTTTTGTGATTTCATATAAATTTTAGAATTATTTGTTCTAGTTCTATTAAATATGCCATTGGAATTTTTATAGGAATTTCATTTAATTTGTAGATTGCTTTGGGAAGTATGGACATTTTAACAATATCGATTCTTCTGACTGATGAGCACAGAATATCATTCCATTTATTTGTGTCTTCTACAAGTTCTCTTATCAGTGTCTTATAGCTTTTAGCATATAGGTCTTTCACCTCTTTGGTTACATTTATTCCTTGGTATTTTATTCTTTTTGCTGCAGCTGTAAATGGGATTGTTTTCTTAATTTCTCTTTCTGATAGTTCAATATTAATGTATAGAACTCCACAAATTTATATCTTGATTTTGTATCCTGTGACCTTACTGAATTCATTTATTAGCTTTAACAGTTTTCTTGGTGGAGTCTTTAGGGTTTTCTAACTCTAGTGTCATGTCATCTGCAAATAGTGACAGTTTACTTCTTCCTTCCTGCCTTGGATACCTTTTATTTCCTTTTCTTGACTAATTGCTGTGGCTAGGACTTCCAATACTGTGTTAAATAGAAGTGATGGCAGTGGGCATCCTTGTCTTGTTCCTGTTCTTAGAGGAAAAGCTTTAAGCTTTTCACCATTGAGAATGATGTTTCTTATGGGCTTGACATATATGACCTTTATTATGTTTAGGTATGTTCTCTCTATACCCACTTTGTTGAGAGTACTTATCATAAATCAATGTTGAATTTTATCAAATGCTTTTTCTGCATCTATTGAGATGATCATATAATTTTTATCCTTCATTTTGTTAACGTTTTGTATCATGTTGATTGATCTGCAGATGTTGAATCATCCCAGCATCTTCAGAATAAATCCTACTTGATTATGATAATTTTAATATATTTTAAAAATTATTTGCTAATATTTTATTGATGATTTTTGCATGTATGTACATCAGAGATATTGGCCTGTAGTTTTCTTCATTTCTGCTGTCCTTGTCTGGTTTTGATATAAGTGTTATGCTGTCCTCATACAATGAGTTTGGAAAGGTTCCCTCCTCTTTAATTTTCTGGAAGAGTTTAGGAAGAATAGGTATAAATCTTGAATATTTGGAAGAATTCACCTGTAAGGCCATCTGGTCCTGGACTTCTCTTTGTTGGGATACTTTTGGTTAATAATTTAATATCCCTACTAGTAAGTGATTTATTCAAGTTTTCTATTTCTTGGTAGATTGTATGTTTTTAAGAATTTGTTTGTTTCTTTCATGTTGTCCAATATGTTGATGTACAATTGTTCATAGTATTTTCTTATGATCCTTTGTATTTCTGTGGTATCAGTTGGAACTTCTTCTCCCTCTTTTTTATTTGTTTGAGACTTCTTTTTCTTTCTTAGTCTAGCTAAAGACTTGTATATTTTGTTTACCTTCTCAAAGAACTGGCTTTAATTTTACTGATATTTCTATTTACTTTTTAATCTCTATTTCATTTATTTAAGCTCTGATCTTAATTATTTCCTTCCTTCTACTAACATTGGTATTCATTTGTTCTTCTTTTTCTAGTTTCCTTAGGTGTACAGTTAGATTGTTTGAGATTTTTCTCATTTCTTGAAGTAGGCCTGTATTACCATGAACTTCCCTTTTAGAATTGCTTTTGCAACACCCCATAGATTTTGGTATGTCATATTTCTGTTTTCATTTCTCTGTATGTATTTTTTGATTTCTCCTTTGATTTCTTCAATGACCCTTTAGTTTTTCAGTAACATATTGTTTAATCTCCATATTTTGTGTTTTCTCCCATTTTTCTCTTATAATTGACTTCTAGTTTCATACCACTGTGGTTGGAAAAGGTACTTGAGATATTTCAATATTCTTGAATTTATTGAGACTTGTTTCATGGCTTACCAGGTGATCTATCATGGATAATGTTCCACGTGCACTTGAGAAGAATATGAATTCTGCTATTTTTGGATGGAGTATTCTATATAAGTCTATTAAGTCTATCTAGTCTAATATGTTGGTTAAAGCTGATGTTTCTGTATTGACTTTGTATGTAGATAATCTATCCATTGCTGTGAGTGGGGTGTTAAAGTCCCCTACTCTTATTGTATTGCTTTGAATTTATCTCTTTAGGTTCATTTATATTGATATTTGCTTTATATATTTCGATGTTCCTATATTGAGTGCATGTATATTTATAAAAATCATATCTTCTTGCTGAATTGACCTCTTTATCATTATGTAGTGCCCTTCTTTGTCTTTTTTATTTAAATACCTGTATTGGAGTATAATTGCTTTATAATCGTGTGTTATTTTCTCAGAGGCACAGGCTTGACACCCAGCCAGAGCACCAAGGCCCTGTCAGCCACATGGCTCAGAAGAAAAAAGAGAAGAAAGGAAGAAAGAAAGAGAGAGAGAGAGAGAGAGAGAGAGAGAGAGAGAGAGAGAGAGAGAGAGAGAGAGAGAGAGAGAGAGAGAAAGAAAGAAAGAAAGAAAAGAAAGTTATTAAAATAAAAATAATTTTAAAAATTTATTAAAAATAAAAAAATTAAAAAGTAATTAAAAAAAAGAAAGAAGAGAGCAACCAAACCAAAAAACAAATCCACTAGTGATAACCAGTGCTAAAAACTATACTAAAACAGCGACAACAAAAAACCAGACAGACAGAACCCTAGAACAAATGGTAATATCAAAGCTATACAGACAAAATCACACAAAGAAGCATACACATACACACTCACAAAAAGAGAAAAAGGAAAAATATATATATATATTTTGGGAAGTCTGTGGTCTTCTGCCAGTGTTCAGTAGGTGTTCTTTAGGAGTTGTTCCACATATAGATGTATTTCTGATGTATTCATGGGGAGGAAGGTGATCACCATGTCTTACTCATCCGCCTTCTTTGTCTTTTATTACAGTCTTTGTTTGAAAATCTTTTTTGTCTGATATGAGTATAGCTACACCAGCTTTCTTTTTATTTCCATTTGCATGGAATATCTTTTTCCATCCCTTTGCAGTTAGTCTGTGTGTAACCTTACTTCTATAATGTCTCACTTTTTTTTTTTAATACATTCAGACACTCCATGTCTTTTGATTGGCAAATTAAGTCCATTTGTATTTAAAGTAATTATTGCTATGTATGTACTTATTCTCATTATGTTAATTGTTTCTGGCTGTTTTTTCAGTTCATCTCTGTTCCTTTCTTCTTCTCTTTCTTCTCTTGTGGTTTTCAGGCTTTTTAAAATTATTATGTTTAAATTCCTTTCTCATTTTCATTTGCATTTACTACATGCTTTTTTCTTTGTGTTTACCATGAGGTTCACATATAATATCTTATGTATATGGCAGTCTCTTTTAAGTTGAGGGCAACTTAACTTTGAACACATTCCCAAATTTCACATTTTTACACCCCTTCTCCATATTTTACATTTTTTGTGACAAGTTTTACATCTTTTTATATATTTTATGCTTCTCTTAAATAAATATTTTAATTTCAGTTAGTTTTACTACTTTTGTCTTTTAACTTCCATACTTGCTTTATAAGTGATTGATCCACTACCTTTGTTATATATTTACCTTTTCCAGTGAATTTTTTTTGTTTTTGTATGTCTTCTTATTATTAATTAGTGCTTTTTCTTTTCAGCTTAGAGAAGTATCTTTAAAATTTCTTTTAAGACTGGTTTAATCATGAAGAACTCCTTTATCTTTCACTTACTATAAAACTCTTATTTAATCTCTCCTTAAATTTTGAATGATAATCTTGCTGGGTAGAGAATTCTTGGATGAAAATTTTTTTTTCCTTTCATTGCTTTGAATATGTCATGCCACTCCTTTTTGTCCTATAAAGTTTGTCCTGAAAAATCTGCTAATAGCTTTATGTGGTTTCCCTTATACTTATACCCTTATAAGTGATAAGTTGTTTTTCTTTTACTGCTTTTCAGATTCTCTATTTATCCTTAACTTTTATCATTTTAATTAAATATAATGTGTCTTGGCATGATTCTCTTTGGGTTCATCTGGACTTCCTGGACCTGTATGTCTGTTTCCTTCCCCAGATTAGGAAAGTTTTTAGCCATTATTTCTTCAAATAATTTTTCTGGCCCTTTCTCTCTCTTTTCTTCTTGGATCCCTATAATGTGAATGTATTCTTCTTCTTGATGTTGTACCAGAGGTCCCTTAAGATATCTTCTTACATTTTAGTTCTTTTTCATTTTATCACTCTGTCTGGATAATTTCCCTTGCTCTGTCTTCCAGTTCATTGATGTGTTTTTCTGCTTCATCAAGTCTGTTGTTGAACACCTCGTGTATTTTTCAGTTCAATTATAACTTCCATTTATTATTTTCTTATTTTTCTTTTTGTTAAAGTTATCATTGTGCTCATCCCTTCTTCTCCCAAGTTCAGTGGGCCTCTTTATGACTGTTACTTTTAATTACTCATTAACTGGGCTGCTTATATCCATTTCATTAAGGTCTTTTTCTGGGGATTTGTCTTGTTCTTTGGTTTGGAACATATTTCTCTGTCTCTTCATTTTGCCTGACTCTGTCTATGTATATTTAGTTAAACATCTATCTCTCTTAGGCTTCAAGGAGTGTTCTTGTGTAGGAGATGATTTGTGGGGCCTAGAAGCATAACCTTCTTTGGCCACCAGACACAGGCACTCAAGGGGTGTCCCTTGTTTGGGCTGCATGCACCCACTGGCTGTGGTGAGGCTGTGGATGTTGCACAGGGAAGTCAGGGTATGATACACATGCTCAGCTCTGTTGTGGCACAACTGATGTAGCATGGGGTAGATGGGGATCAGGATGTTTCCCAGCTTGGTTGCAGCATGGCTGTTCTGTGGGGAGTCAGGGCATTGCACAATTGCCTGGCTTGGTTGTGGCACAGCTGCTGCTTTAGGATGGGTAGGGCTCAGAGCAGTCTCATGACTTTGTTGCAGTGCAGCTGCTGTGCAGGGAGGGTGGGATACAGTGTGCTCACACAACCTGGTTTTGGCATGGCTTCTGCATGTGGTGGGCAGGGGATCAGGTTGCTCATCTGTTCTGGTTACTGTGCAGCTTCTGTGCAAGGAAAGCATGGAATAGTGTGCTTGCCCAGCCCGGTTGTGGTGCTGCTGCTATGCAGAATGTGTGAGGACTCTCGGGATCTTCCTGTGCCAATTTTGGTATGGCTTCTGTGTGGGGAGAGTGGGGCACAGTGTGCTTGCCTGGCCTGGTTGTGGCATGGTTACTGCACAAGGTAAGTGGGGGCTCTGGGTGCTTGCCTAAACATGTTGTGGTGTGGAGTGGGCAGGAGCACATTAACTGGTGTTAGTAGGTTAGTGGGAGGGCACCAAAAATGGTGCTGTCCAGCTCCGCCAGAAAATTAGAATAAGATGTAAATATGGTGCCTGCCAGTGCTTCCATCCCTGGAGAAAGTCGAGAAAGTTCCAGGAGGTTCCTGCTTCTCCAACTTTAAGTTCAGTAAGTGAGTCTCCCTCACTTATGGTCTAGGTGCTTTCAAACTGTTGCTTTAGCTCTGGATCTCAGGGTGAATGGGTCTGTGCATGAGCTCTTTAAAAGCAGGTTCTATGTTCCCTATGGTTCTGTGGTTCTCCTGGACTCAATCCCCATTGATTTTCTAAACCAGAAAATTTGGGGTCTCTCTTTCTAGTGCCAGATGCAAGGGTCAGTGTGTCTCCTGTGGGGTTCAATCCCTTCACTCCTGGAGGGAAAGTTTTGTATTTTGGGGGATTCCTCCTTATTTTGGGTCATTGCTTTTGGGGGAGGGGTTGCTGGGTGAGACAATGTCTATATCTCTCCTACCCATTGAAATGTATCTCTTTTATCTTTTGTTATGGAGGTGCTATTCATCTAGTCATCAGATCCTTTTCAGAAGAAAATTATTCCATATGTAGCTGTAAATTTGCTGTGTCCATGGGATGAGGTGAGTTCATGGTCTTCCTACATTGCCATCTTGAACCTCTCCTCTGGGATTCTGGGCTTTGAGTTGATGTTGTAATGAGATCAGACATTTGGGGACCTTAGGATGTGATGACTGTATTTCGCATTTGGTAAAGATGTGCACATTTGGAGGCCAGAAAGAAGACTATGGTAGGCAGAATGATCTCCCAAAGATGTCTGTGCTCTAAACCCTGAAATCTCTAAATATGTTATGTTCTATTGCAAAAGGGACTTTGCAGATATTCTCTGAGGTTTCAGACCTTAAAATAGGGAGATTATCCTGGATTATCCAGATGGGTCCACTCTAATGATATAAGTAGGATATGAGAAACACAGAAATTTCTCTGGCTGGAGTGAGAGATATGACAGACTCCTGAGTAAGAGGGATTTGACTCCCTGTTGCTAGAGAGAACACATGGAATACTTGGGAATGAATGTGAACAACCTCTAGGAGCAAAACTGGCCCACAACTATCAACTTGCAAGTAAACAGGTTCAGTTCTACAGCCAAAAGGAACTGAATTCTGCCAACAGCCTGAATGATCCTGGAATCTCATTCTTCCCCACATCCTTCCAAAAGGAACATAGACTTATCAATACCTTGATTTCAGCACTGTGAGACTCTGAGCTAAGGACCTATGTTCACTCACCCAGGCTTCTGACATACAGAAACTTTAAGATAATAAATTTGTTTTGTTTTAAGCTCTTATTATTTTAGTAATTTGTTATGGCAGTGAAAGAAAGCTAATACACTTTGTGTAGGTCACCACTTCCAAAAGTGTGGTCTGTGGAGCCCTGGGTGTTACTGAGATTATTTCAGGGCTCTGCAAGGTCAAAATTATTTTCATAATAATATTAAGAAATTATTTTACTTTTTACTTTCTACTGGGTTGACATTTGTACTGATAGTGCAAGAGTAATGTTGAGTATAACTCTTGGTGCCTTAGGCAGTGACATCAAAGGGTATATGAACTCACAGGGAAAAAAACCAAAAACAACAAATAGTTTCACGTAAGAATTTTCCTTGATTAACAAGTAAAAATAAAGCAGAAACTAACACACCATTGTAAAGCAATTATACTCAAATAAAGATGTTAAAAAAAAGAAGTAAGAATTATTCATTAAAAAAACTCGACCCTAGAATACATTTCTTTTTAACATTCTGTATGACAAAATTAGAAGTTTGTAAAACCGCTAGTTTTCAATAATGAAATTAGATAGTTGTTTTGAGGAAAAGTAGTTATACAATTGTTATTGTTACGTGCATAACTAGTGACCTTCTCAAGGATCACTATTTTTACTTAAGCAACTGACAGAAAAACTATGCTATTCAAACACGCAGATTTGACAGACATTTTGTTAAAAATGGACAAAATAAACCCATGGTTTTAAAGAAAGCAACTTAAATTATTTTTTCCAATGATAAAATTTGAGCTTTCAGGTGGAAATTAGAAGTTTGAAAGATATATCCACCACTGTGAGATTGAAAGCTTCTCAATATCTAAAGAGTTTTCTTATGATATTGGTGAAGGTGCTCCTGAATGTGACTTTTTTGATGTTGTATAATGATGTGCCAACATTTGGATGTTCTGCATAACTCATTGAACTACTATTTTCCAAATGAACAATGCATGATATTGAAAAATAGTGAATGGGTGAAATATCCATTTATATTGCAAAAACAGGCTAATCGATTTTAATGTTTACCATGTGGTCTGATTCCACATTGTCAGGATCCTTTAAGAAACTACCACTTGGGAAGTTTTGATGTAATATTAAAGGTGGATATTCATAATTATCTGAAAAGTGTTATCAAAATGCTCCTTCCTTTTTCAAATAAAAATCTCTGTGAGGTCATATTTTCTACATGTGCTTCAACCAAAGCAACTAATCCAACAGAATGAATGAAGAAACAAGTATAAGATTCTAGCTAAAATTATTAAAACAGACATAAAGACTTTGGCAAAATATTTTTATAATGATAAAGATATTTTATTTATAAAACGTGTACTTTATAAATTTAGTAATGGGTTTATTATTATTTTAAATGAACTAATATATGCATTTTAAATTTTAATTTCTAATATTGCATATATCAATAAGTGTATGCTATGTAAATGAAAGCACATTGAGGTATCAGTAATTTTAAGATTGTAAATCGGTCCCAGACTAAAAAATATGAGAATTACTGGTAAAGACTATAAACTGGGTGCTCCAGTTTCAATCCTAATTAGCATTAAACTAAATACCCTACTCAGGAAGACATTGGTGAATACTTAGATAAATATTTGTATGTGTTAAATGACTGCACAAGGGTTTTAAAAATCTCTTAGGTACTGTGAAGCCAGCTTCTTTACTTTCTTTAAGATTTCCTTCTGGGCTGAACTTGTAAAAAGTGAACATTAAAGACACCCAGATTTTTTTCTTTTTTGACTTTTATTTATTTATTTATTCTTAACATCTTTATTGGAGTATAATTGCTTTACAATGTTGTGTTAGTTTCTGCTGTATAACAAAGTGAATCAGCTATATGTATACATATATATCCATATCTCTCCATCTTGCATCTCCCTCCCACCCTCCCTATCCCACCCCTCTAGAGCTGATCTCCCAGTGTGAGGCAGCTGCTTCCACTAGCTATCTATTTTACATTTGGTAGTGTAAATATGTCAATGCTACTCTCTCACTTCGTGTCCCTAAGTCCATTCTCTACGTCTGCATCTTTATTCCTGTCTTGGCCCTAGGTTCTTCAGAACCTTTTTTTTTTTAAGATTCCATATATATGTGTTAGCATATGGTATTTGTTTTCCTTTTTTCTGAGTTACTTCACTCTGTATGACATACTCTACGTCCATCCACCTCACTACAAATAACTCAATTTCATTTCTTTTCATGGCTGAGTAATATTCCATTGTATATATGTACCATATGTCCTTTATCCATTTACCTGTCAATGGACACTTAGGTTGCTTCTATGTCCTGGATATTGTAAATAATGCTGCAATGAACATTTCGGTACATCTATTTTGAATTATGGTTTTCTCAGTGTATATACCCAGTAGTGGGATTGCTGGATCATATGGTAGTTCTATTTTTAATTTTTTAAGAAATCTCCATAATGTTCTCCACAGTGTTGTATCAATTTACATTCCACCAACAGTGCAAGAGGGTTCCCTTTTATCCATACCCTCCCCAGCACTTACCGTTTGTAGTTTTTGAGGATGGCCATTCTGACCAGTGTGAAGTGATACCTCATTGCAGTTTTGACTTATATTTCTCTAATGTTTAGTGATGTTGAGCATCCTTTCTTGTGTTTGTTGGCAATCTGTCTATATTCTTTGGAGAAATGTCTATTTAGGTCTTCTGTCAATTTTTGGAATTGGGCTGTTTGTTTTTTTGATATTGAGCAGCATGGGCTGCTTGTATATTTTGGAGATTAATCTTCTGTCGGTTGCTTCATTTGCAAATATTTTCTCCCAGTCTGAGGATTGTCTTTTCATCTTGTGTATGGTTCCCTTTGCATTGCAAAAGCTTTTAAGTTTCATTAGGTCCCATTTTTTTATTTCTGTTTTTATTTCCATTTTTCTGTGACATGGGTCAAAAAGGATCTTGCTGTGATGTATGTCTTAGAGTGTTCTGCCTATGTTTTCCTCTAAGAGTTTTATAGTGTCTGGCCTTACATTAAGGTCTTTACTCCATTTTGAGTTTATTTATGTGTATGGTGTTAGGGAGTGTTCTAATTTCATTCTTTTACCTGTAGCTGCCCAGTTTTCCCAGCACCACTTATTGAAAAGGCTGTCTTTTCTCCATTGTATATTCTTGCCTCCTTTATCAAAGATAAGGTGACCATATGTGCATGGGTTTATCTCTGGGCTTTCTATCCTGTTACATTGACCTATATTTCTGTTTTGTGCCAGTACCATACTATCTTGATTACTGTAGCAGAGTCTGAAGTCAGGGAGCCTGATTCCTCCAGCTCCATTTTTCTTTCTCAAGATTGCTTTGGCTATTCAGGGTCTTTTGTGTTTCCATACAAATTGTGAAATACTTTGCTCTAGTTCTGTGAAAAATGCCATTGGTAGTTTGACAGGGATTGCATTGACTCTGTAGATTGCTTTGGGTCATATAGTCATTTTCACATTGTTGATTGTTTCAATCCAAAAACATGGTAAACCTCTCCATCTGCTTGTATCATCTTTAATTTCTTTCAGCAGTGTCCTATAGTTTTCTTCATACAGGTCTTTTGTCTCCTTAGGTAGGTTTATTCCTAGATATTTTACTTTTTTTGTAGCAATGGTAAATGGGAGTGTTTCCTTCATTTCTCTTTCAGATTTTTCATTATTAGTGTATAGGAATACAAGAGATTTCTGTGCATTAATTTTGTATCCTGCTACTGTACCTAATTCATTGATTAGCTCTGGTAGTTTTCTGGTAGCATCTTTAGGCTTCTCTATGTATAGTATCTTGTCATCTGCAAACAGTAACAGTTTTACTTCTTCTTTTCCAATTTGGATTCCTTTAATTTCTTTTTCTTCTCTGATTGCTGTGGCTAAAACTTCCAAAACTCTGTTGAATAAGAGTGGTGAGAGTGGGAAACCTTGTCTTGTTCCTGATCTTAGAGGAAATGGTTTCAGTTTTTCACCCTTGAGCATGATGTTGGCCGTGGGTTTGTCATATATGGCCTTTATTATGTTGATGTAAGTTTGCTCTATGCCTACTTTCTGGAGGGTTTTTATCATCAGTGGATGTTGAATTTTGTCTAAAGCTTTTTCTGCATCTACTGAGATGATCATATTGTTTTTTTCCTTCAATTTGTTAATTTGATGTATCACAGTGATTGATTTGCATATATTAAAGAATTTTGCATTCTTGGGATATAACCCACTTGATCATGGTGTATGATCCTCTTAATGTGCTGTTGGATTCTGTTTGCTTGTATTTTGTTGAGGATTTTTGCATCTATGTTCATTAGTGATATTGGCCTGTAATTTTTTTTTCTTGTGACATCTCTGTCTGCTTTTTGTGTCAGGGTGATGTTGGCCTCATAGAATGAGTTTGGGAGTGTTCCTTCCTCTGAAATATTTTGAGAGTTTGAGAAGGATGGGTGTTAGCTCTTCTCTAAATGTTTGATAGAATTCACCTGTGAAGCCATCTGGTCCTGGACTTTTTTTGTTGGAAGATTTTTAATCACAGTTTCAATTTCAGTACTTGTGATTGGTCTGTTCATATATTCTCTTTGTTTCTGGTTCAGTCTTGGAAGATTATACCTTTCTAAGATTTTGTCCATTTCTTCCAGGTTGTCCATTTTATTGGCATAGAGTTGCTTGTAGTAGTCTCTTAGGATGCTTTGTATTTCTCCTGTGTCTGTTGTAACTTCTCCTTTTTCATTTCTAATTTTATTAATTTGAGTCCTCTCCCTCTTTTTCTTAAAGAATTTTGCCCATTTTTATATTGGGTTATTTTATTTTGTTATTTGGTTGGAGATGATTCTTATATATTTTGGGCATTAACCTTTTTTTAGATATAGAATTTGCAAATATTTTCTCCTATTTCATAGGTTGCCTTTTCATTCTTTTGTTTCCTTTGCTGTGTAGAAGGTTTTTAGTTTGATATAGTCCCACTTGTCTCTTTTTCTTTTTGTTGCCTGTGCTTTTGGTGTCAAATCCAAGGAATCATTGTCAAGGCAAATATCAGGAAGCTTTTCCTTTAATGTTTTCTTAAAGGAGTTTTACAGGTTCATTTTTTACATTTGTCTTTAATCCATTTTGAGTTGATTTTTGTTAAAATATCCATACTATCCAAAGCACTCTATAGATTCAATGCACTCTATCAAAATCCCAATTGCATCTTTTACAAAATGTTTCTTAAGGTTGTGAAATGACTCTGTGTGATACCATAATGGTGGATGTCATTATAGATTTGTCCAAACCCATAAAATGCACAACACCAGAGTGTACCCTAATGTGAACTATGGACTTTGGATGAATATGGTTGGTCAATGTAGGTTCATCAATTGAAACAAATGTACCATTTTGGTGGGGGATGTTGATAATTGGAGAGGCTATGCAAGTGTGGAGGCAGGAAGTATGTGGAAAATCTCATTACCTTCCTCTCAATTTTGCTGTGAACTTAAAATTTCTCTAAATAATAAACCCTTTAAAAAACACATGCTCCCCCCACTAAAAAATATTTGAAAGAATTATGTTAAGGATTGTTCTAACATTTCTCATACTAATATAGACTTTAAAAAACCCCAACACTTTCCACTTCTCAGAACCTCCTTCTCCTGGTGTCAAAGTGGCTGTGGTAAAATATACCCCCATTACAAGCTACTGGAAATAAAGCTCTTCCTTAGGTAAAATATTCTGTTTTAAGACACAAAACTTGACAGATATATGGTGCAAATGATAGTTTTGAACCTGAATATGGGCCGTTTTTGTTTACCCATCTTTTTTTTACTGTCCTAGTGGCACCTACTGAGATATTTTGAAAGGTTCAGATTCAGTTCTTAGTCACCTATTTGTGGCTATAAAAATGAGGGGAAAATCACATTTATCCTATTTTCACATAATCCCAATATTCCTTCTCAACATTCTAATTGAGAGTTTGTGATAAAATGTATTAATAAACCAAGGAAAATAGTGTTAGCTGATGAGATTTTGTCAAATACAAGGTTCTATCACTATTTTAGAATGTATTTTAGAAATATAGATATATATTATTGGATTTTAGAAGGTTTGGTTTATAGGAGGATAAATGGATTTAACCTTGATTATAATCTAATCTGAGCACTCCATTTCTGCTGAGGAAACTGACCGACAGAGAAGTTAAGCGACTTGTCTAGGGTGAATAGAATACACAGAACTGTACTAGATCCTAAATACTGTATTCCCTATGTGTTTTTCTGCTACTTCATAATTTAGATTAATTAATGTGTATAGATTCAAAGATTAGTATAACTGTGAACTCCAGAGAGTTAGAATTACAGTATGAATTGACTTACACAGCCAATGGGAAGTTAAACTTAGTAAATATCACTTGATATTCACAAATTATTTTACAAATAATCACTTTACTCTTATTTTTCCTGTTTTACTTTTTGGTGCTAGGTAGAATAAGTAGAACTTTTTAAAAATCTATTTTACTTTTTCAAATATTTCCTTAGTAATGATAATAAATCAGATTAAGACTAGAGCTCAAACATTTTTGAAACATTTTTTCCCAATTTTTCCACTGGGATAACCTTTTAAAATAAACAACACCATCTGCTCATAATGCCCATTATGTTCACACCATTACAATACAGACATTTTTAAAGCTTTTGTTAAGGTATATTTACAAAATGTCTGTGACATGTGAATACTGTTTTCTGGATTATTGAGAAATATGAATATATACCTAATTACAGTTTAAAATGAGATTATTTTTGTGTTTAACATTTGAGTATATGTCCAATTTAATAGGTTTACATGTCATATGCATATGTTAAATGACAGGATGCAACATACTGAAATACATGCATAATAGACTATTGTCAGAAAACTATAAAATCCCACTTCTTTGAAATCTTCTAATTTCTTTCAAAAACAGATGTCTGCATTTTCATGCACTCTATTACTGTTATTGTGTACCTTATTTTTAATGTCTTGTAACAGACTAATCAGTGCTTTGAGGGCCCATCATTCTGAGCATGAAGTATTGTACACTATGAAAATAGTGTACATTAGACTAAATTATCTGACTGCAGGGAATAACTAGAAGTTGTACTTTTTAAATAGAACTTTGATATTTCTGTGTCATGTTATTTACTTTCAGCTAAAACTTAAGTAAATAGAAATGAATTGTGTTAGATTCTAGTTAAGAGAGGCTTTCCTGTAATTGGATGTCCTCAGATAAGTTATTCAACTGGTTCCTTATGACTTATCTATCTTATAATAAATTTCCAAGCCTCTTGCCCTTAAGCTTATAGACTGCCTCAAAAAAAAAAAAGTACTCTACACATTTAACATTTTAGTTATTATTTTGAATCCTACTGAAAATGAATGCATAGGGTAACACTGTTTACTGGCTTGTGCAAACTACCTATAATTCACTGGCTCCAGAGTTATTTCAACTATTTTATCTTTGATAACCTTTCTTATAGAATGACCTTAAATTCAACTCAGGTAATTAAGCAAATGGATATATTAGAGTCCTTTCATTCCTGTTTCCTGTTTCTACAGGACACTATATGCTTTTTAGCTTCCTGAGATTTTTGAGTGGCAGGAAAGTAGAAAATAACTAAGGACCAAATCATGAATAAACTCTCAGCATGAAACTAATATTTAAAAGACATTTTTCAGCTAAAATTCAGCAGTTCTGTTAAAGGATTAATGTTAATGATGGTGAAGAAAAGAAAAGCAAAATCAACATATTATTTTTTTATAGGGACTGAGCCGTCTCTTTTCCTCATCGACCACAACTTTATGGTAATCAAATGACTGTTTTTTCCCTCTATTTTTAAACTAATAGACTGTTATGTTTTTAGAGTAGTTTTGGGTTTAAAGAAAAATTGAGAAGAAAGTTCAGAGAGTTTCTGAATGACATCAGCAAGACGGTAGAATAGGAAGCCTGGGCCTGGATCCTCTTTCCTTCCACAAACACACCAGTTGAACAGCAATTCATGGACAAACTCCTTTTGTGATACGTCTAGGACCTACTTGAGAGGTTCCTGAACCCTGGATGAGCATGAAACTACCAACAGCGAAGCCAGTAGTAGAACTTCAGACACTTTCTTGTCATAATCTCCAGTCTTATCACAATGTCATTTAACCAGGAAGAATCTTCTCAGCTGCAAGCTTCTCCCTGGGGAGAAAGAGGGGGATTGCATGTCCAATGTCCCAACTTTTCCATGGTCAACCAAGAAGAATGGCTTTTATCTGGCCTGTCTCAGAATACTGAGGTGACCTTGCATAATCTAGCCATGTGGGGCCTGTAAGAACAGAAAAAATGTTTGAGTTGGTAGTCACCATAGCACTATAAACCCTCCCTTTAGCTTAGCACAGAGTGAGCAGACAAAAATCCTAGCTCCCAGCTCCTCCCTGAGACGAAATAAATGGGGACCACACATCCAATGCCCAAGCCACAGCATAATAGCCCCTCTTCTAATTCATCATAGAGCAAACAGACAAAATCTCAGCTCATAGTTTCTCCCTGAGAAAGAGGTAGACCACAAATTCAGCACCCCAACTTTTCTGAGAGTTGCCTAGAGGACTGGCTTCTTCTGTCTAGCCTGTCTCAAAACACTAAAGGGATCCAGCAAAATCTAGCTGCCTGGGGGCCAGTGAAAAAAGTTTAATGTGACACTCAACAAGTCACCATGGACATTCATCCCAGCTCAGTGAAGAGCAAATGGGCAAAACAAACAAGAAAACATAAAACCAAATTCCAACTTCTCCCTGGGGAGGAAAAGAATTGAACAAAGTATCCAACAATCCAACATCTTTGGAGGATGCCTGAGGAAGTGGCTGTAGTCTCACTTGTCATGGAGTGCTGAGGGGACCCAGCATACTCTAGATGCTGGCTGATAAGAACAAAGAAAGCAAGCTGATTGGTGAGGGTGCTCTTCTGTATAAGGCCAATACATGAGGAAAGGAAAAAAAATGGCTGTTTTGTTTAATGTGCAGCACCAGTACAGAGAGTTAAGAAAGATGATGCAATGGCGAAATATGTTCCAAACAAAGTAACAATATAAATCTCCAGAAACTGACTCTAATGAAACGTAGGCATATAATTTACTTGACAGAGAATTCAAAATAAGTGTCAAAAATGCTCATCGAGGTAAGGACAACAATGCATGAACAAAGTGAAAAGTTCAACAAACAGATAGCAAATTTTAAAAGTACCGAACAGAATTCATGAAGCTGAAAAATACAATAACTGAACTTAAAAACAAATAAACAGGAACAACAACAACAAAAAAGAAAGAAAAACCACTAGAGAGCTTAACAAAACACTAGATCCAGCAGAAGAAAGATTTAATGAATTTGAAGACAGGCCATTGGAAATTATACAGCCAAAGGAGCAAAAAGTAAAAGAATGATAAAGGGTGTAGAAAGTGGAAGAAGCATATCGAACTAATATATACATTATGGCAGTCTCAGAAAGAGAAAAGAGAGAAAAAGGACCAGAAAGAGTATTCAAAAAATAATGAAAAAAAAGTGAGATTTATCTCTGGTATGTACAGCTGTATCAGCGTTCAAAAATCAATTAATGTAACCTAATGGAGTTATATAATATCAATGGAGTAAAAAAGAAAAATCACATAGTTATACCAATAGATGTAGAAAAAGCATTTGACAAAACCTAACACCCATTCATGATAAAATCTCTCAGTAAACTAGGAATAGAGGGGCAGTTCCTCAACTTAATAAAGAATGTCTACAGAAAACCTACAGTTAACATCATACTGAATGGTGAGAAACTTGAATTTTTTTACAAAGATCAGAGACAAGACAAAGATGTCTCCATCATTGCTTTTCAATATCATACAGGAATATCTTGCTAATGTAATAGGAAAAGAAAAAGAAATATATATATATATATATATATATATATATATATATGGAGGGAAGAAATAAAATTGGCTTTGTTAGTAGATGACATGATTGTCTATCTAGAAAATCTGACAGAATTTCTTTTTAAAAAGCACTGGAAATAATAAGTGATTATATCAAGGTTGCAGGACACAAAGTTAATATACAAAAGTCAATTACTTTCCCATATACCAGCAATGAACAAGTGGAATTTGAAATTAAAACAAAAAAAATTAACACCCCTAAAAATTGAAATACCTAGGTATAAATCTAACAAAACGTATACCAGATCTATGTGAGGGAAACTATAAATCTCTGAAGAAGGAAATCAAATAACTAAAAAAAACTCACAAAACAAAATCCAAGATTCAATAATATGTTGTCTACATGAGACTCAATTTAGATTTAGGAACACAGAGGCTGAAAATAAAGGGATGGAAAAGGTATTCCACACAAATGGAGAGCAAAAGACAGTAGAGGTGGAGATATAGGTAAAACAGAGTTTAAGTCAAAAACTATCTCAGAAAACGAAGATTATTATACAATGATAAAAGGGTCAAATCACCTGAAAGATATAACAATTATAATATATATGCACCCAACATCAAAGCACCTAAATATATAAATCAAATATTGACAGAAGTCAAGGCAGTAATAAACAACATACAATAATTAGATGAGACTTCTTCAATAGCCCACTTTCAATAGTGGATCCACGTCCTAAATGTAAGACCTAAAACTATAAATGTCTCAGAAGAAAACATAGGGAAAAATCTTTATGACATTGAATTTGGCAAGATTTTCTGGATATGACAACAAAGCATATGCCAAAATAGACAGGGTAATGGCAACCCAGAACTTACAGTTTCTGATCCTGCATGCAAGGAGTTTGGAAGTCACCACTCTGTCCTAACAACAAGTAAAAAACTGAACAGTCTTTAACAATATTCCATAAGAGAGGGAAGGACAAAGTGCAAACCACTGCCCTCAAGATTGGAGAGACAAAGAGACAAATACAAGGAGTCACAGCTTACAGGGTGACTCACTCATAAGGGGGCCTGTTCAATATTGTGCAATTTTTCCCCTAACGCTCTACCAGAGTCTCAAAGTAAATGTCACTGAACAATGCCCTCATACTACCAGAAAAAGGAGGGGAAAAATCTTTTAAAGATATACCAGAAAATTCTGTTATTCTTAACAATCCTTCACCTCAGAGGAGCCTTCTTAATGAGAGACTAACCTATTGGCATATTATCAGAGCCTAACTGAACTGAATGAAAGGATATGCACAATTTCAACCTGCTCTAGCCTTGCATATGGAAGAAGGGAAATACCCAAATTGGGCCCACAGTAGCCATGTTAATGTCCCACCTAACTGAGGAGAAAAAAATGTGAGAAACTCTTGTAAGACTTAGAGTATGGAGGCATAGGCTCACTGAATGACTGAGACCTAAGCATAAAACTACAGAACACTTCATCTCCCCCTACAAACCAATACATTACTAAAGTCTATCTATAGCAGTTCGTTTTACCCAGTGCATCATGTCAAGCTATCAAGAGAAAATTACAAGGCATACAAAAAGACAAAAACTACAATTTGAAGAGATATAGCAAGAACTAGAGCCTGACATATGAGGATGTTGGAATTATCAGACAGGGAATTTACAAAAACTATGATTAATATGCTAAGGGGTCTAATGGATAAAGTAGCTGTTATGCAAGAAAAGAAGGGCAATGTAAGAAAAAATATAAAAATCCTAAGAAAGTACCAGAAAGAAATGTTAGAGATAAAAAGCACTGTAACAGAAATATGGAATGTCTTGATTGATTCATTAGCAGAATGGACATAGCTGAGGAAAGAATCTCTGCACTAGAAGATGTACCAAAAGAATCTTGAAAACTGAAAAACAAAGAAAAAAATACTGAAAAATCAAAGCAGAACAGAATATTCAAGGTCTGTGGGAAAATTACATAAGTTGTAACATACACATAATGGGAATACTGGAAGGAGAAGAAAGATAAAGGAGCAGAAGTATATTTAAAACTTAATGTCACAGAATTATCCCAAATTAATGTTAGATACCAAACCAAACATCCTGGAAACTCAGAGAACACCAAACAGGATAAACACCAATAATCTACACCTAGCCATACCATTTTAAAACAACAGAAAATCAAAGATAAAGAAAAAATCATAGACAGGACATTCAAGATGGCAGAGGAGTAGGATGTGGAGATGACCTTCCTCCCCACAAATACATCAAAACTACATCTACATGGGGAACAACTCCTACAGAACACCTATTGAATGCTGGCAGAAGACTTCAGACTTCCAAAAAGGAAAGAAACTCCCCATGTACCTGGGTAGGGCAAAAGAAAAAAGGAAAAACAGAAAGAAAATAATAGGGATGGGACCTGCACTTCTAGGAGGAAACTGTGAAGGAGGAAAAGTTTCCACACACTAGGAAGCCCCTTCACTGGTGGAGATTGGGTGTGGACGGGAGGGAAACTTTGGAGCCACCAGGGAGAGCGCAGCAACAGGGGTGCAGATGGCAAAGGGGAAAGATTTCCACACAAAGGATCAGTGTCAACCAGCACTCACCAGCCTAGATCCTTGTCTGTTCACCCACCAGGGCAAGTGGGGGCTGGGAGTTGAGGCTCAGACTTTGGAGGTCAGATCCCAGGGAGAGGACTGGGGTTGGCATCGTGAACACAGCCTGAAGGGGGCTAGTGCTCCACAGCCAGCAAGGAGAGAGTCTGGGAAAAAGTCTGGATCTACCTAAGAGTCAAGAGACCATTGTTTTAGGGTGTACAAGGAGAGAGGATTCAGAGCAACACCTAAATGAGCTCCAGAAACAGGCACGAGCAGCAGCTATTAGCACAGGCACTAGAGACGGGCATGACATGCTAAGGCTGCTGCTGCAGCCACCAAGAATCCTGTGCAAAAGCACAGGTCACTATCCACACCCCCTGGAGCCTGTGCAGCCTGCCACAGCCAGGGTCCCATGATCTAAGGACAACTACCCCAGGAGAACAAGGAGCGTGCCTCAGGCTGTTGTAATGTCATGCCAGCCTCTGCTGCCACAGGCTCACCCAGCATTCTGCACCCCTCCCTCCCCCCAGACTGAGTGAGCCAGAGCCACCGAATCAGCCACTCCTTTAACCCCAACCTTCCTGGGCGGGATCAGATGCCTGAGGACAACCTACACATAGAGGTGGGGCCAAAACCAAAGCTGAACCCCAGGAGCTGTGCGAACAAAGAAGAGAAAAGGAAATCTCTCTGTGCAGCCTCAGGAGCAGCAGATTAAATCTCCACAATCAAATCCATGTACCCTGAATCTCTGGAATACCTGAACAGACAAAAAATCATCCCAAAACTGAAGCAGTGGACATTGGGAGCAACTGTAGACTTGGAGTTTTCTTTCTGTGTCTATTTTTTTTCTAGTTTTATGTTTATCTTAGCTTATTATTTAGAGCTGATAATCATTGGTAGATTTTTTTTATTGATTTGGTTGCCCTCTTCCATATATATATATATATATATATATATATATAATTATTTTTTTCTTTTCCTCTTTCTGTGAGTGTGTATCTGTATGCTTCTTTGTGTGCTTTTGTCTGTATAGATTTGCTTTCACCATTTGTCCTAGGGCTCTGTCTGTCCGCTTTTTTGTAGTATAGTTTGTAGTGATTGTTACCATTAGTGGATTTCTTTATTGGTTTAGTTGCTCTCTTCTTTTATTTTTAAAATTATTTTTTATTTTTTTATTTTAATAATTTTTAAATTTTTTATTTTATAACTTTATTTTATTTTATTTCACTTTTTTTTCTTTTCTCACTCTTCTTCTGAGCCATGTGGCTGACAGGGTCTTCGTGCTCCAGCTAGTTCTCAGGCCTGAGCCTCTAAGCGGGGAGAGCTGAGATCAGGACATTGGTGCACCAGAGACCTTCTGGCCCCTTGTAATATCAATCGACCAGAGCTCTCCCAGAGATATCCGTCTCAAAGCTAAGACCCAGTCCACTCAAAAACCAGCAAGCTCCAGTGCTGGACACCCCATACAAAACAACTAGCAAGACATGAACATAACCCCACCCATTAGCAGAGAGGCTAACTAAAATCATAATAAGTTCACAGACACCTCAAAACACACCACCAGATGTGGTACTGCCCACCAGAAAGACAAGATCCAGCCTAATCCACCAGAACACAGGAACCAGTCAACTCTACCAGGAAGCCTACACAACCCACTGAAACAACCTTACCCACTGGGTGCAGACACCAAAAACAATGGGAACTATGAACCTGCAGCTTGTGAAAAGGAGATGCCAAACACAGTAAATTAAGCAAAATGAGAAGACAGATAAATACACAGCAGATGAAGGAGTAAGGTAAAAACCCACCAGAACAAACAAATGAAGAGGAAATAGGCAGTCTACCTATAAAAGAATTCAGAGGAATGATAGTAAAGAGGATCCAAAATCTTGGAAATAGAATGGAGAAAATACAAGAAACATTTACAAAGGACCTAGAAGAACTAAAGAGCAAACAAACAATGATGATCAAAAAAATAAATGAAATTTAAAATTCTCTAGAAGGAATCAATAGCAGAATAACTGAGGCAGAAGAACGGATAAGTGACCTGGAAGATAAAAGAGTGGAAATAACTACCACAGAGCAGAATAAAGAAAAAAGAATGAAAAGAATTGAGGACAGTCTCAGAGACCTCTGGGATAACATTAAACACAACAACATTTTATTTTTAGGGATCCAAGAAGAAGAAGAGAAAAGAAAGGGACTGCGAAAACACTCGAAGAGATTATAGTTGAAAACTTCACTAATATGGGAAGGAAATAGTCAATATAGTTCAGGAAACGCAGAAAGTCCCATACAGGATAAATCCAAGGAGAAAAATGCAAGATACATATTAATCAAACTATCAAAAATTAAATACAAAGAAAAATATTAGAAGCAGCAAGAGAAAAGCAACAAATAACATACACGGGAATCCCCATAAGGTTAACAGCTGATCTTTCAGCAGAAACTCTGCAAGCCAGAAGGGAGTGGCAGGACATATTTAAAGTGATGAAAGGGAAAAACCTACAACCAAGATTACTCTAACCAGAAAGGATCTCATTCAGATTCTACAGAGAAATTAAAAACTTGATAGACAAGCAAGAACTAAGAGAATTCAGCACCACCAAACCAGCTTTACAATAAATGTTAAAGGAACTTCTCTAGGCAGGAAACACAAGAGAAGGGGAAGAAATACAACAACAAACCTAAAACAATTATGAAAATGGTAATAGGAACATACATACCAATAATAAACTTAAATGTAAATGGATTAAATGCTCCAACCAAAAGACATAGACTGGCTGAATGGATAGAAAAACAAGACTCATATATATGCTGTCTACAAGAGACCCACTTCAGACCTAGGGACACATACAAACTGAAAGTGAGGGAATGGAAAAAGATATTCCATGCAAATGGAAATCTAAAGAAAGCTGGAGTAGCAATACTCATATCAGAAAAAATAGACTTTAAAATGAAGACTATTAAAAGAAACTAAGAAGAACACTACATAATGATCAAGGAATCAATCCAAGAAGAAGATAGAACAATTGTAAATTTTTATGCCCCCAAACATAGGAGCACCACAATAAATAACGCAAATGTTAACAGCCATAAAAGGGAAAATCGACAGTAACACAATAATAGTAGGGGACTTTAAAACCCCACTTTCACCAAAGGGCAGATTGTCCAAAATGAAAACAAATAAGGAAAAACAAGCTTTAAATGAACATTAAGCAAGATGGGCCTAAATGATATTTATAGGACCTTCCATCCAAATACAACAGAATACACTTTCTTCTCAAGTGCTCATGGAACATTCTCCAGGATAGATATTATCTTGGGTCACAAATCAAGCCTTGGTAAATTTTTAAAAATTGAAATAATATCAAGTATCTTTTCTGACCTTAGTGCTTTGAGACTAGATATCAATTACAGGAAAAAAACTGTGAATAATACAAACACATGGAGGCAAAACAATGAACTACTAAATAACCAAGAGAGCAATGAAGAAATCAAAGAGGAAATAAAAAAAAATAACTAGAAACAACTGACAATGAAATCATGACAACCCAAAAGCTATGGGATGCAGCAAAAGCGGTTCTAAGAGAAGATTATAGGAATACAGTCCTACCTCAACAAAAAAGAAACATCGCAAATAAACAACCTAATCTTACACCTAGAGCAATTAGAGAAAGAAGAACCAAAAAACCCAAAGTAAGCAGAAGGAGGGAAATCATAAAGATCAAAACAGAAATAAATGAAAAAGAAATGAAGAAATAATAGCAAAGGTCAATAAAACTAAAAGCTGGTTCTCTGAGAAGATAAACAATATTGATAAACTATTAGCCAGACTCATCAAGAAAAAAAGGGAGAAGACTCAAATCAACAGAATTAGAAATGAAAGTAACAATAGACACTACAGAAATACAAAGCATCATGAGAGATCACTACAAGCAAATATATGCCAATAAAATGGACAACCTGGAAGAAATGGACAAACTTAGAAAAGTACAACATCCTGAGACAGAACCAGGAAGAAATAGAAAATATAAACAGACCAATCACAAACACTGAAATTGAAACTGTGATTAAAAATCTTCCAACAAACAAAAGCCCTGGACCAGGTGGCTTCACAGGTGAATTCTATCAAACATTTAGAGAAGAGCCAACACCTATCCTTCTCAAACCCTTCTAAAATATAGCAAAGGGAAGAACACTCCCAAACTCATTCTTTGAGGCCACCATCACCCTGATAACAAAACCAGACAAAGATGTCATAAAGAAAGAAAACTGCAGGCCAATACCACTAATGAACATAGATGCAAAAGTCCTCAACAAAATATTAGCAAATAGAATCCAACAGCACATTAAAGGGACTATACATCAAGTGGGGTTTACCCCAGCAGCGCAAGGATTCTTCAATATACGCAAATCAATCAATGTGATACTGCATATTAACTAACTGAAAGACAAAAACCATATGATCATCTCAATAGATGCAGAAAAATCTTTTGACAAAATTCAACACTCGTTTATGATAAAAACCCTCCTGCAAGTAGGCAGAGAGGGAACTTACCTCAACATAATAAAGGCCATATATGACAAACCCACAGCCAACATCGTTCCCAATGGTGAAAAATTGAAAACATTTCCACTAAGATCAGGAACAAGACAAGGTTACCCAACTCACCACTATTATTCAACAAAGTTTTGGAAGTTTTAGCCACAGCAATCAGAGAAGAAAAATAAATAAAAAGAATCCATATTATAAAAGAAAAAGTAAAACTGTCACTGTTTACAGATGAAATGCTACTATATAGAGAGGATCCTAAAGATGCTACCAGAAAATTACTAGAGCTAATCAGTGAATTTGGTAAAGTAGCAAGATACCAAATTAATGCACAGAAATCTCTTGCATTCCTATATACTACTGATGAAAAATCTGAAAGAGAATTTAAGGAAACACTCCGGCTTACCACTGCAATGAGAAGAAAAATATACCTGGGAATAAACCTACCTAAGGAGACAAAAGACCTGTATGCAGAAAACTATAAGACACTGATGAAAGCAAATAAAGATGATACAACCAGATGGAGAGATATACCATGTTCTTGGATTGGAAGAATCAACATTGTGAAAATGACTAAACTACCCAAAGCAATCTACAGATTCAGTGTAATCACTCTCAAACTACCAATGGCATTTTTCACAGAACTAGAACAAAAAAAAATTACAATTTGTATGGAAACACAAAAGACCCTGAATAGCCAAAGCAATCTTGAGAAAGAAAAACGGAGCTGGAGGAATCAGTTTCCCTTACTTCAGACTATACTACAAAGCTACAGTAATCAAGACATCATGGTACTGACACAGAAACAGAAATATAGATCAATGGAACAGGATAGAAATCCAGAGGTAAACCCATGAACATATGGTCACCTTAACTTTGATAAAGGAGGCAAGAGTATCCAATGGAGAAAAGACAGCCTTTTCAATTAGTTGTGCTGGTTAAACTGGACAGCTACATGTAAAAGAATGAAATTAGAACACTTCCTAAAACCATACACAAAAATAAACTCCAAATGTATTTGAGACCTAAATGTAAGGCCAAACACTATAAATCTCTTAGAGGAAAGCATAGGCAGAAAACTCTATGAGATAAATTACAGCAAGATGCTTTTTGACCCACCTCCTAGAGAAAGGGAAATAAAAACAAACAAATGGGACCTAATGAAATTTAAAAACTTTTGCACAGCAAAGGAAACCATAAACATGATGAGAAGACAACCCTGAGAATGAGAGAAAATATTTACAAATGAAACAACTGACAAAGGATTAATCTCCAAAATGTACAAGCAACACATGCAGCTCAATATTAAAAAAACAAACAAACAACCTAATCCAAAAATGGGCAGAAGACCTAAATAGACATTTCTGCAAAGAAGGTATAAAGATTGCCGTCAAACACATGAAAGGATGCTCAGCATCACTAATCATTAGAGAAATGCAAATTAAAACTACAATAAGGTATCACCTCACACCAGTCAGAATGGCCATCATCAGAAAGTCTCCAAACAATAAATGTTGGGGTGTGGGGACAAGGGAACCCTCTTGCACTGTTGTTTGGAATGTAAATTGATACAGCCACAATTGAGAACAGTATGGAGGTTCCTAAAAATCTAAATATAGAACTACCATATGACCCAGCAATCCCACTATTGGGCATATACCCAGAGAAAACCGTAATTCAAAAAGAGTCATGTACCACAATGTTAATAGCAGCACTATTTACAATAGTCAGGACATGGAAACAACCAAAGTGTCCATCGACAGATGAATGTATAAAGATGTGGCACATATATACAATGGTGTATATTGTATAAACCAAGATACATCAAGATACTCAGCCAACAAAAGAAATGAAATTGAGTTTTTTTAGTGAGGTGGATGGACCTAGAGTCTGTCATACAGAGTGAAGTAAGTCAGAAAGAGAGAAACATGCACTGTATGTAAAGACAAATACATGGTATCTAAAAAAAAAAAAAAAAAGATTCTGAAGAACCGAGGGTCAGGACAGAGATAAAGACGCAGGCATAGAGAATGGACTTGAGGACATGGGCAGGGAGAAGGGTAAGCTGGGCTGAAGTGAGAGAGTAGCATGGACATATATACACTACCAAGTGTAAAATAAATAGCTAGTGGAAAGCAGACTGCATAGCACAGGGAGATCAGCTTGATTCTTTGTGACCACCTAGACGGGTGGGATATGGAGTGTTGCAGGGAGACACAAGAGGCCAGGGATATGGGGACATATATATACATAAAGCTGATTCACTTTGTTATACAGCAGAGACTAACACACCATTGCAAAGCTATTATACTCTAATCAAGATGCTAAAAAAAAAGCTGTACTAAAATTAAAAAAAACAGAAAGAAAACATCATGCAAGAAGCTAGACAGAATAAACACCTTACCTATAGAGGAATAAAGATAAGATTTATATCTGGTTTCTCCTCATAAACTAGCAAGCAAGAAGAGAGTGAGTGAAATATTTGAAGTATTGAGATAAATAAACCACTGAACTCAAATTCTGTACCCTGTGAAATTATCCTTCCAAAGTGAAGGAGAAATACTTTCTTGGACAAACTAAATTGAGGGAATTTGTTGCCAGTAGTCCAGGCTTGCAAGGAATATTAAAGAAGTTCTTTAGATAGAAGGAAAATAATATAGTTCAGGAATTTGGATCTACATAAAAAAAATGATCCTTAAAGAAGGAAAAAATGAAGGTAAAATTAACAATTTACTTTTCTCTTTCTTAATTGATCTAACAGATAAAAGTTTGTTCAAAAATAGTAGCTACAATATATTTGATTATGTATGCTTATATGTAAGTAAAATTAATGACCTCAAGGATACCAGGGATAAGACAGCAGAATTAGGATTATTTGTTATTATAAGTACTCCTACTACCCATGAATGTTATAGTGTTATTTGAAAATGGACTTAGATTAGCTGTAAATGTGTATTTCAAATATGAGGGCAACCACCAAAAAAAGTTAAAAAAGAATTACAACTGACATGCTAATAAAGGAGAGAAAGCGGAACTTACAAAATGCTCAGTTATTATGACAAAAGGCAGAAAAAGTTTGGAAGATAAAAATAGAAACAAAGAACAAGGACAACAAATACCAGACAGTAATGAATATGATAAATATTAATTTAACTGCATCTATACTCACTGTAAACATGAATGGACTAAATGCACCAATTAAGGCAGAGATTGTTAGAGTGGTTCAAAAAGCAAGACCTAAGAGAAACCCAATTTAAATATAAAGACATTTATACATTAAAAGTAAAAGGATGGATAAAAATTAACATGCTACACCAATCAAAATAAGGAGTAACTATATTAATTTCATACAAAGCAGGCTTCTAAATAAGGAAAGTTGTCAAGGATAAAGAAGGACATTACATAATGATAAAGGGATCGATTCTTTAATTAGACATAATAATCCATAATGCACCTAACTAAAGAGATCAAACTAGGTGAGGCAAAATCTTAGTATTGCAAGGAGAAATAGATGCATCCACTATAATAGCAGGAGATCTCAAAATCCCTTTATCAGAAAAATACAGATCCAGCACAAAAGTTAACTCAAAATGGATCACAGACCAAAATATAAAATGCAAAATGAGCAAACTCCTAGATGATAATATAGACGAAAACCTTAGATGACTTTAATATGGCAATGACTTTTTAGATACCACACCAAAATCCCAATCCATGAAATAAATAACAGATAAGCTGGACTACACTAAAATTAAAAACTTCTCTGTGAAAGACAAGGTCAAGAGAATAAGAAGACACCACAATCTGGGAGAAAATACTTGCAAAAGGCATACCTGATAAACAACTGTTATCCAAAATATACAGAGAAGTCTTAAAACTCAACAATAAGAAAACAAAAAACATGATTTGCAAATGATGCTACTGACAGGGGACTAATATCCATAATATGCAAACAACTCATACAGTTTAATATCAAAAAAACAAACAACTATATTAAAAGGAGGCAGAAGACCTAAATAGACATTTCTCCAAAGAAGACATACAGATTCAAACAGGCACATCAAAAGATTCTCAATATCCCCGATAATCAGATAAATGCAAATCAAACTATAGTGAGGTATCACCTCACACCAGTCAGAAAGGCCATCATTAAAAAGTCTACAAATAATAAATGCTGGAGAGGGTGTGGAGAAAAGGGAACCTTTCTACACTGTTGGTGGTAATGTAAATTGATACAGCCACTATGAAAAACAGTATGGATGTTCCTTAAAAAATTAAAAATAGAGTTACTGTATGATCCTTCAATCCCACTTCTTTGCATATATCTGGAGAAAACTCTAATTCAAAAAGATACATGCACCCCAATGTTCATAGCAGCACTATTTACAATAGCTAGGACATTAAAGCAACCTAACTATCCATCAACAGATGAATGGATGAAGATGTGGTATATATATATACAATGAAATATTGCTCAACCATTTAAAAAAATGAAATAATGCCGCTTGCAGCAACATGGATGGACCTGGGGATTATCATACTAGGTGAAGTAAGTCATAGAGAGAAAGAAAAATATCATATGGTATCACTTAAATGTGGAATCTAAAAAATGGTACAAATGAACTTAGCTACAAAACAGAAATAGACTCACAGACATAGAGAACAAACTTATGGTTACCAAAGGGGATAGTGGGGGGTAGAGGGAGATAAATTAGGAGTTTGGGATTAACATAAACTACTACTATATATAAAATAGGTAAACAACAAGGACTTATTATATAGCACATTGAACTATACTCAATATCTTGTAATAACTTATAATGGAAAAGAATCTGAAAAAGAATATATATATAAATATAAACCAATCACTTTGCTGTACACTTGAAACTAACACAACATTGTAAGTAAACTATACTTCAATAAAAAATAAATAAATAATTAAAGATGAGAAAATATATAAATAAATAAAGATGTGCCAAAAACCTTAACAGGCACCCAACAGGGAAGATAAATGGAAAATAAGCATATAAAAACATTCTAAACAGCATATGTCATAAGGAAAATGCAACTTTAAACAACAATGAGATACCACTATATACCTATGAAAAATGTTATATTCCATACACTAACAACACCGAATGCTGGGAGGATGTAGAATAACATAGATTCTCATTCATTGCTGATGAGAATGCAAAATGGTACAGCCACTTTAGAAGACAGTTTGGTGGTTTCTTACAAAACTAAAATACTCCTACCTTATGATCTAGTAATCATGCTTCTTGGTATTTACTCAAAGGATTTGAAAATTTATGTCCACAGAAAAACCTGCACATCAATTTTCATAGCAGTTTTATTCATAATTGCCAAGTCTTGGAGTGACCCAAGATGTCCTTCAATAGGTGAATGGATAAATAAATTATAGTACATCCAGATGATGGAATATTATTCAGTGCTAAGAAAGATATGAGTCATGAAACAAACATTGAGGAACCTTAAATGTATATTACAAAATAAAAGTAGACAAGCTGAAAGTGCTACATACTGTATTATTCCAACTATATGACATTGTGTAAAAGGAAAAACTGTGGAAAGAATAAAGACATCAGTGTTTGTCAGGGGATGGAGGGGTGGAAGGATAAAATACTCTACATCATGCCATTATGGTGGATAACATGTCATTATACATTTGCCCAAACCCGTAGAGTGTACAATACCAAGAATGAAACTTAATATAAAGTATGGACTTTGGGTGACTATGGTTGGTCAATATAGGTTCATCAATTGTAACACATGTACCAATCTGGTTGTGGATGTTGATAATGGGAGCATATGTGGAGGCAAGGAGTATGCAGAAACTCTCTGTATCTTCTTAAATATTGTTGTGAATCTAAAACTTCTCCTAAAAATAGCCTTAATAAAAAAAGGCAACCGATGGAATGGGAGAAAATATTTGCAACTCATATATCTAATAAGATATGAGTGTCCAGAATATATAGATAACTCTTAAAGCTCAACATCAAAAAACTTAAAAGACAAATACTATGATATCACTTATATGTGGAATCTAAAATATGACACAAATGAACTTATCTATGAAACAGACTCACAGACATAGAGAACAGACTTGTGGTTTCTCTGGGTTGGGGTGTGATTGATTGGGAGTTTGAGATTAGCAGATGCAAACTATTATGTACAGAATGAATAAACAACAAGGTCCTACTGTATAGCACAAGGAACTATATTCAATTCTTGTGATCTACCATAATGAAAAAGAATATGAAAAAGAATATATATGTATAACTGAATCACTTTTCTGTACAGCAGAAATTAACACAATATTGTAAATCAACTATGCTTGAATAAAATAATTTTTTAAATGGGTAAACAAATGACATTTTTCCAAAGATAATATACAAATGGCCAATAAGTTAATGAAAAGATACACAATATCACTAATAATTAAGGAAATGCAAATCAAAATTACAATGAAATATCACATCACACACATTGGGATGGATACTGTCAAAAATTAAAAAAAAAACAAACAAAATTGCAAGTATTGGCAAGGATGTGGAGAAATTGGGAACCTTGTGCCTGCTGGAGATAATGTAAAATAGTATAACCGCTGTGGACAAAAAGCACAACAGTTCCTCAAAAATTAAAAATAGAATTAACCTATGATCCCCAAATTCTGCTTCTGAGTGTATACTGCAAAATAAATGAAAGCAGGATCTTAAAGTATTTGTACATCCATGTTTATAGAAGTATTTATTCACAATAGCTAAAATGTGGAAGCAACCTAAGTGTTCACGGATGAATGAATGTATAAGCAAAAGGTGGTATATACATACAATAGAATATTATTCAGCTTTGCAAAGGAAGAAAATGTTGACACATTCTCAATATGGTTGAAACTTAAGGATATATGCTAAATGAAACAAGCCACTCACAAGACAAATACTGTATGATTCCACTTTTATGAGGTATTTAGATGAGCAAAATAATAGAGAATGAAAATAGAATAATGGTTGCCAGGGTCTGGGGGTGGGGTAAACAGAAATTATTTTTTAATGGGCACAGATTTTCAATGTTGCAAGATGAAGTATCTGTTGGAAATGAATAGTGGTTATGGTTGCACGACAATATGAATGTACTTAATACCACTGAACTCTACATTTTAAAAGGGTACAGGTAGGGCTTCCCTGGTGGCGCAGTGGCTGAGAGTCCGCCTGCCGATGCAGGGGACACGGGTTCATGCCCCAGTCTGGGAGGATCCCACATGCAGCAGAGCGGCTGGGCCCGTGAGCCATGGCCACTGGGCCTGCACATCTGGAGCCTGTGCTCCACAGAGGGAGAGGCCACAGTGGTCAGAGGCCTGCGTACCGCAAAAAAAAAAAAGTGGTACAGGTAATAAATTTTGTGTTATGTGAATTTTAGCACAATTAAAAAGTTGAAAAACAATAAATTCTAAATAAAAACATTAACAGATCAAAAGAAAAAAGTGGGTGTTCACCACTAGCAGAAATACTCTGCAAGAAATACTAAGCGAGTTTTTCAGGATACATTGAAAAGACACTTGACGGAAATTAATATCCACACAAAGAAATAAAAAGCACTAGCAAAGACAACTACATAGGTAAATATAAAAGATAGTATAAATGCATTTTTTGTAACCTTTTTCTTCTCCTACATGATTTAAAAAGACAAATGCATAAAGCAATAATGATAAAACTGTGTTTATGAGTTTGTTTATAAAGATGTCATTTTATGAAAATAAAGCATAATGAGGGCAGAAGGAATGTAGCTACATTGGATCAAATATTCTGCATGCTATTGAAATTAATTAATTTAGTATTAATATGAACTACTTTATTTTAAATTAAGGTACTAATTTTAATCTCAAAGGCAACTCCTAAAAATAACTCAAAATATACTAAAATGAATTACAAGCTACACTGCAAAATGTATTTTAAGACCAAAAGGACAGAAAGGAAGAGTAGAGAAAGAAGGGCATAAGACATATAGAAAACAAAGTAACAAAGTGGTGAATATATCCTAAATTTTGAGTAATAACATTACTTGTACTCCAATCAAAAACTGATATTGGCAGACTAGTTAAATAGCATGATTCAATTACATGCTGTCTTTAAGAGGCAGACTTTAGATTCAAGACATAAAAATGTTGAAAGAAATAAGAATGGTAAAAGATAGATCATGCAAACTTTAACCAGAAAAGATCTGGAATGCCTATAATAATTTCAGACAAAATATATATTAAGAAAAAAATTGTTACTGGAGATAAAATGGAACATTTTATGATGATAAAAGGCTATTTCCATCAAGAAGGTATATTAACATAAAAACTAATATCATATTTCCAAAATATATTAAACAAAACCTGAAAGAATTGAAAGGAAAATAGACAACTTAACAAAAATAAGTGAAGAATTTAATTCCCCACTTCCATTAATGGATAGAACATCCAGGTAGTCAATCTACAAGGGAATAAAAGACCTAAAGCATCATAACCCCATTAGAACTAACAGACATGTATAGAACACTCCATTCAACACCAGCAGAATATTTGTTCTTCTCAAACGCAATAGGTACGTTCTCCAAGGTAGACCATATTCTAGAGCAGAGCAGGCCTCAATACATTTAAAGGGATTTAAATCAAACAATGGAATTAAAATAGAAATCAACAATAGGAGAGTTCAGGTTCAAGATGGTGATATAAGAAGATCTTTAACTCACCTCCTCCCATGGACACACTGAGTCTACAGCTACATATGGAACAATTTCCTCTTAGAAAAACCTAAAGGTTAGCTGAGTGATGGCTACACATCAGGCAAATAGATACAGGCAAGCTAAAATTAAAAATATGGAAAAAGATGTATCATGTAAACATTAACCGAAGGAAAGCAGAAGTGGTTATTTAATATCAGATAAAGTAGATTTTAGAGCAAAGAACTCCCACAGAAATAGAGGAATCTTATACAATTATAAAAAGATCAAACTACCAAGAAGACATAGCAATCTTGAATGTGTATTCACCATATGACAGACCTGAAAAATATATGAAGCAAAAAACTGATAAAACTGAAAAGAGAAATAGACAAATTCAAAATTATAGTTGGAGGTTTCAATACATCTCTTGATAGAGCAACTAGACAGATAATCAGCAAAGACGTAGGACCCAACAGCATCATTAACAGGATCTTATTGACATTTACACAACACTTCACCCAGCAAGAGCAGAATACACATTCTTTTCAAGTGCCCATGAAACATATGCAAGATTGATCATATCCTGGGCTTCAAAACAAATCTCAGCAATTTAAGAAGAATTGAAATCATACAGAGTGTATTCTCAGACCAAAAAGAATCAAATTATAAATTAATAAGAGAAACATAACAAGAATAACTTCAAATACCTGGAAACAAACCACACTATTCTAAATGATGCAATGGGTCAAAGAGGGACTCTCAAAGGAAGTAAAAAAAACATTGAAATGGATGAAAATAAAAATACAACATATCTAAATTTGGGGGACATGGTGAAAGCAGCATGCAGATAGATATCATTAGCATTAAATAGTTACATTAGAAAAGAGGGAAAGTCCCAAATCAATAATCTATGCTCCCATTTCAAAAACCTAAAAAAAGGAGCAGAAAAAACTCAAAGCCAGCAGAAAGAAGGATATAATAAAGATAAAACCACAACTCACCCAATATGAAATGGATAATTTGAATACTCTTATAAATAGTAAGAAAATTTATTTTGTAATTTAAATCTTCCAAAAAAGAAATCTCCTATACCCAAATGGTTTCATTGGGGATTTCTGTCAAACATTTAAAGAAGAATTAACATCAATTATTCCAGACAATAGAAGAGGAAGACACAATCCCCAATTCAGTTTATGAAGTTAGTATTACCTTAATACCAAAATAAAAGACAATAAAAAAGAAAAAATAAAGACCAATGTCCTTCATGAATATAGATGTAAAAATCCTTAAGAGAATATTTGCAAAGAGAATTCAGCAATATATAAAAATAATTATGACCAAGTGCACTTTATTTCTGGGTTTCATTGATGTTTCAATAATTAAAACTTATTCATTGTAATTCATATTAACAAGCTAAAGAAGAAAAATCACATGATTATGTCAACTGACACAAGGAAGCATTCAATATCCATTCATGGTAACAACCCTCTGAATATCATGAATAAAGAGGGTTTCCTCAGCTTGAAAGAGAATCTACAAAAATTCTTCAGCTTACGTTATACTGGATGTTTTCCCCCTGTAATCAAGAACAAGCAAAAGATATCCATTTACATCACTCTTATTCAAGATAGTGCTTGGTGTTCTCAGCAGTGCAATAAAACAACAAATGGTGCTGGAACAACTGGATTAGGGGAAAAATATTAATCTCAGACTACATCTCACACCTTATAAAAATGGACTCAAAATGCATCATGAACTTAAATATAAAACATAAAACTATTAAACTATTAGAAAAAATAAGAAAAGTTACAGTTAATAAAAGATAAGTTTAGAGATCTGCTGTAAAATATAGGGCCTATAGTTAATATTACATTGCTGTGCACTGAAAAACTTGTGAATATATCTCATGCTAAGTGTCCTTAACACACACACATGCACACACACACAAAGTAAGTGGACACAAGAAATCTTTTGGAGGTGATACATATGTTTACTACCTTGATTGTAGTAATGGTATCACAGGTGCATGTATATGTCCAAACTCACCAAAATGTATAAAATAAATACATGTGACGTTTTGTATATTAAGTACATGTCAATAAAATGGAAAAAAAAGAGATTTTTGAGACCTAAGGCTAAGCAAAGAGTTTATAGACTTGATATCAAAACACAATCCATAAAAATAAAAATTGGTAAACTGGGCTTAATCAGAATTTAAAACTTTTGCTCTGTAAAAGACTATAAAGAGGATGAAAAAACTAGCTACAGAGTGGGAGAAAATATTTGTAAATCACATATCTCATACGAGACTACCACCAGTATATATAAATAACTCACAAAGTTCAATAGTTAAGAAGTAAACAGACTGATTAGAACATAAGCAAATGACACAAACACATTTCACCAAAGAAGATGTACAGATGGCAAATAAGCACATAAAAAATTGTTCACCATCATTAACCATTAGGAAAATGCAAATTAAGCTATAATGAGATACCTCTACACACTTATCTGAATGATTACACTAAAGATTAGTGACAACACCAAATACTGGTGAGGATGTGGAGAAACCAGATCATTATGCATTACTGGTAGGAATGTAAAATGGTATAGACATCCTGTTAAACAATTTGACAATTTCTTTAAAAAGGTATGCAAACTACCATACAACTTTAGCAACACACTCATAAGTATTTATCCCAGAGAAACAAAGAAAAATGTTCACACGAACCCTGTACATCAATATTTATAGCAGTCTTGTTCATGAGAACTGAAAACTGGAAACAACCCAAATGCTTTTCAATGGGTAAATGGTTAAAAAAAATACTCAAAACTGTGATACATCCATTTCATGCTGTTATGAGCTGAATCATGTCCCTACAAAAGCCAGTATGTTGAAATCTTGAGCCCCCAGTACCTCAGAATGAAATTGTATTTAGATATGAAATTCTTACAGGGGTGGTTAAGTTAAAATGAAGTCATTAGGGTGGACTTTAATCCAAAATGACTGGTGTTCTAATAAGAAGAGGAACTTTGGGGGAAAAAAGAAAAAAACATGCAGAGGGAAGACAATGTAAAGATATAGGGAGAAAATGTTCCTCTACAAGTCAGGGAGAGAAGCCTGGAACAGATCATTCCCCTATAACTCTCAGAAGAAACCAACCCTGTGGATACCTTGATCTCAGACTTCCAGTCTCTGAAACTATAAGAAAATTAATTTCTGTTGTTTAAGTCACCCAGTCTGTGGAACTTTGTTATGGCATCCTTAGCAAACTAATACAGATTCATGATAGTTTATTTTATGTGTCAATTTGGCTAAGCCACAGCACACAGTTATTTGGTTAAATACTAGTCTAGAAGTTGCTGTCAAGATATTTTTAGATGAGATTAATATTTAAATAATTTTTCTTTGAGTAAAGCATAATGTGGGTGGGCTTCATCAAATCAGTGAAAGCCTTAAGACAATAAAAAGACAGGTTCTCTGAGGAAGAGGGAATTCTGCCTCCAGACTGCCTTCTGACTTAAGCTGCAACATCAACTCTTCTCTGGGTTTCCAGATTGATGGCCTACCTTGTAGATTTTGGACTTGCTAGCCTCCACAATTGTTTGAGCCTTAAAATCTCTCTGTGTCCTCCCCCACACCCCCCCACATATGTATCCTATTGGTTTTGTTTCACTGGGGAACTCTAACTAGTACACATATAAAATTATTGAGTTATAAAAATAAATGAGCTATTGCAACAACCTGGATGAATCACCAGAGAACAATACTGAGTTTTTTTTTTAAAAAAAAGCCAATTCCAAAAGTTTCGTATGGTATAATTTTATTTATATAACGTTCTTGAAATGACAATAGTATAGCAATGGAGAACAGATTAATAGTTACCAGAGTTTGTTTCTTTTTCTTTCAAAAAGAAAGTAGATGTGGCTATAAAAAGGTAACACAAAGATTCTTGTGGTAATTAAAATGTCTTGTATGTTGACTATATTAATATTAATATCCTAATTATGATATTGTACTATAGAATTATACTGCTGGAGGAAAATGGGGATGAGTACATAGAATCTTTCCATATTTTTTCTTAAAGCTGTATTGAATCTACAATTATCTTAAAATTTTAATTTATTTTAAATATCCATTACGTTTCTGTACAACAGTAATGAATAATTCAAAGTTGAATTAACAAAAGCATCCAATTTTTAAAACATCAACAATATGAACTACTAAGGAATAACTTTACCAAATTAAGTGCAAATATTGTATGCTGAAAACACCAAAAAATTATTGAAATGAATTAAGGATTACATAAATAAATGATATAAAGTGCCATATTCATTCACTAAAATACTTAATGTTGTTAGGATGGCATTACTCCCAAATCCCAGCTGCTAGATTTTTGTAGAAATTGACAAGAAATTTAAGTGAAAAGACAACGCACAGATGGGCGAAATTATGCAGAAACATATATTGGATAAGGAAACTATATCAAGAGTATATGAAGAAATCTTGCAGTTTAATAATATAAAGACAAATAACACAATTTTTAAAATGGGCAAATAATCTGAACAGGTATTTCTCCAAAGATGATATAAAAATGAAAACAAGCACATTAGAAGGGTGTGCAACATCATTATCCATCAGGGAAAAGAAAATCAAAATCACACTGAAATAAAAGTTCACACCCTATAGAATGTTTCAAATCAAAAAGACAGACAATAACAAGTGTTGACCAGGATGTGGAAGAATTCAAATCCTCGTATACTGCTGGTGGGAATGCAAAATGTAGCTGCTATGGAAAATACCTGGCACTTCCTCAAAATGTTAAACATATAATTTAACCTTATGATCCAGCAATTTTTCTCTTATGCACATACCTAAGAGAAGTAAAAACATATGTCCTCTCAAAATTTTGCACACAAGTGTTCAAAGCAGCATTATTCATTAGTCAAAAAGGGAACAACTGATAAATGAATAAACAATGTGTGTGTGTGTGTGCACATGTACACAGTGATTGTAAAATGAATGAAGGCCATAAAAAGGAATGAATTACTGATTGTTGCTACAACATTCATGAACCTTGAAAACGTTATGCAAAGTGATAGAAGCCACATATCACATGATTCAATTTATATGAAATGTACAGAGAAGGTAAATCAAGTAGAAATAGAAAAGTAAATTAGAGGTTGCCTAAAGCTGTATGGGAGGGTAAAAATGACTGTTAATAGGTACAGTGTTTCTTTTTGGGGTGATGAAGATGTTTTAAATTAGATTGTAATGGGATTTCCCTGGTGGCACAGTTGTTAAGAATCCTCCTGCCAGTGCAGGGGACATTGGTTCGAGCCCTGGTCTGGGAAGATTGCACACGCCAAAGAGCAACTAAACCCATGCACCACAACTACTGAGCCTGCGCTCTACAGCCCGCGAGCCACAGCTACTCAGCCTGTGAGCTGCAACTACTGAAACCCAGGAGCATAGAGCCCCTGCTCTGCAACAAGAGAAGCCACCGCAATGAGAAGCCCGCACACCACAACAAAAAGTAGCCCCAGCTTACCGCAACTAGAGAAAGCCCGTGCAGCAACAGAGACCCAACGCAACCAAAAATTAATTAATTAATTAATTAAAAATTAGATTGTGATGGTGATTGTACAACTCTGTGAATAACAAATCTGTTTAGTTATATCATTGAATCGTACCCTTTTAATAGATGAATTTCCTGATACTTGAATTACATCTCGTCAAAGGTGGTGCCACAACTAAGAACTGACACAGCCAAATAAATAAATAAAATATTTAAAAAATCAAAAATAAAGTATAATTTAAAAATTAGAAACAATATTTTGGATAGTTTTTTGTTGTTATTCTTATTTCATACCATCAGATCCTGTTTTCCAACAGTACTTGGATTAATTCTTTACTTCTCTACTCCATTCATTGAGGTTATATTACTCATTGGTAATGCAATTAATTTCTCCTTTTATTGTTTTTATTCCATCTTGGGTTCCCCCACATCCTGGCTGATTTTAATTCTTTATCTACTTTTGGTGTCTTTGAAATGTTAATGTTGTTCTGAAAGTTAATATTATATAAAAAGTTATACTCAGAGACACATCATTAACCTCCACTTTATCCCTTCAAAAATTTTCACATTCCTCAATATTTCCACCTCATTCCCACTTAGCCCATGTTAGGTAACTCATCTCTTTAGTTTCTGGCTTGTCCTTCCTGTATATCCTTTTTTGAACAAATTAACATATATGTGTATATTTCCTCATACATCCTGCTTATGAAATTTAGAAAATCATAAACACTTTCTGGATGTTGCCCTTTTTCACTTAGCATATTTTGGAAACAGAGCTATTTCTTATTCTTATTTTACACATTACAGTCATCCATTTCAAAGCTATACTTAGGTTCATTCAACCACTCTTCCATGTATTTTTCTCATATTTTAGAATTACAAACAATGCTGCAAAGAATAACTTTGTATATATGCATTTTCATAACATTTGATGAATAGTTCCAGAGAAAATTCCTATAACTGGAATTGCTGGCTGAAAGGGCAAGTATATATAAAATTTTCTTAGGTATTGCCATATTCTTCTCCCGAAGTGCTGCACTTGTTTTCTTTCCCATTAACAGCACATGAAAGTTATTTCCCCACAGCATCACCAACAGAATGTGTTTTCATGGCTTTAAATTTTCACCGATCTGACATGTAATAAATGTTATTTCAGCATTGTTTTAATTTGCATTTCTCTAATGACGAGTGAACTTGAAATTTTTTTGTATATTTAAGAGTAGTTTTACATCTTTTTGTCTGAATTGTATATTTACTTTTTTCTCCTATTTTCTATATGCTTTGATAATTGTTTTTTCTTGGTAGTAGCATTTGATAAAGTGTCACAGTCCTCATATTCAGGATTTTGTTCTAATTCAGGGTGACTTCAGAAAAATTTGGTCAAAATACTTAATGCTTCAGAAAATTGTACTCTAGGTCCATTATTTTATATTACAGTTAAATTATTTAGAATTGTTAAGTCTTACCTATAAGGATTATTCCTCACTGCTTTAGTCATTATGGTAGCTATTTCCTGGACAGTTTTCAAATCTATAACGTATCCATTTTAAGCTTCTGTTTCTGCAGAATTTTACAAAATGACTAAAACTGGTCTCTCTGGAAACCCACTTAGCATTTAGTTGTAAACTCTACCAGAAATTCTAAATAGTGTTTGTGGGGGGAATAACTAGGATAATAACCTTATATGCAAAGAGTAGTTTGTGAAGAAAGAGAGGTTACAGATGAGAAACTTTGGAGGATCTAGCAAAGTGCTAGTTGAATCTAACAAAATTAATTGCTTCTAATATCAATGTGTTCTTCCCTTCATGACAAATTAGATCCAAACCTTTCAAAGTTAAGTGAAACTGTTTATATTTCCAAACTGTATTATATATCATGCCACATGTGCTGTGTATTTTTCCAGCCCATATGTAGCAGCACTGTCTTTTCTTTTTCTTGAAAATTATTGTTTAATAAAATTTAAAGAGAGTGATCCAATGTCCTGGAATATTTACATTTGGTGAATAAGTATGTGCTGAGTCTATTCAACTCTTCCTTTTTGATTGTTTAGTGAAGTAAACTTATGTGCAGTAAAATTCACAGATATTATATTCAACAAGTCTTGGGAAATGTATGCACCTATGTTACCAACACCCCACTAAAGCATTTCTTTACACGTCTTTACACCCCACATTTCCTGTGCCTTTTTCAGTTAATCCTCTTCTCCACTATTCTGATTTATATCACCATGGATTAATTTTTCCTATTCTTGACTTGTTAGACTTATTCATATCTCTTGTAATTTTATAAACTCCTATTCAATTTAAGAAATGCTTATTGAGTCTCTTCATGAACAACAGTACCAATACCACATTTGTTCTTATCTTATGTCTGTGCTATGCTTTTCATCCGTCTAGCTTCCTTTTTCCTACTTCATCACATCATGTTTTGGATGGAGAAGTACAATAACTAAAATAGCACACCTTGTTGTAATTGGAGATGAATTTGTATGATAGGAAGAGGATGCTATAAATTTTTTTGAATACAAAACCATTGTGGTGCTGCCCATCATGTATTGGCCTTATTTAGATTGTAGAAATATGTTTGACCAGTGTCCACAGTTATCCTGAGATCTATATAATTGAGTGGTAGAAATCTAAACATGAAAGAGATATATTTTTAAATATATAAAAGATGGGCAACCTAAATGCCCATCGACAGACGAATGGATAAAAAAAGTGTGGTACATATATACAATGGAATATTACTCAGCCATAAAAAGGAACAAAATTGGGTCATTTGTAGAGACGTGGATGGATCTAGAGACTGTCATACAGAGTGAATTAAGTCAGAAAGAGAAAAACAAATATCGTATATTAACGCATATATATGGAACATAGAAAAATGGTACAGATGAACCGGTTTGCAGGGCAGAAATAGAGACAGAGATATAGATAACAAATGTATGGACACCAAGGGGGGAGAGTGGCAGGGGGGTGGTGGTAGTGTGATGAATTGGGAGATTGGGATTGACATATACACTAATATATAAAATGGATAACTAATAAGAATGTGCTGTATAAAAAAATAAAGTAAAATTCAAAACATATGTATAAAAGATGAAAGTAATTTTTAATGATAGGAAGTACAAGACTAGGTTGGTATAAATGCATTCATCACTCAATGACCTAGAAATGATGGGAAAATTAAAAAGACTTCCTAAACACAATCAGAGCAGTTTATAACTTGAAATTGCTATTTAAATCTATCCTACAGCTAAAAATGCTACTCTTTGTGAACCACCAAAGCTAGAATAGAATAAATCCATGAAATGTGTCAACTGGTTAAGTCAAATAGTGCTTTGATTTGTAGTGGACAGTAGTGTTGTCAGTTAAATTCATACATGTTTTGAGGCCATATCTTTGAAAATATTCAGTTAGTCTCTAAAAAAATAAAACCTAGTTTTCACATGGTTTTAGGGCTTGATGTCTGCCCTTAAGTTTTTTTTTTTTTTTTTATAATCCTGGTTAAGAAAATAAGTGAATATTCAACCCATATCAGTAGACAAAGATGAATAAAATAATTATAAATATTATGAACAGGGTAATGATTTTCTTGCTTGGAAATTTCTAGAACAAATGGTGTCAATCTTGAAAATTTTGAGGAAGATATGGGCTTTATACTCCATTCTAAATTAAAGAATATCGCATGACAGATGGGGTTATAGAAGCATTCCCTATGTTAGACTTTGCTTAGTGAAATACACAGTGTAGTAAAATAAAGTATATAATAGGAGACATTGGATTTAGATATTCATTAAGAATTTTATTGGGTCTTGGCAAGTTGCCAGTAAACTATAGTAGAAGTTGATTTTAGAAGAAGAATATGCTTTAGAAAATTTAGCTCTTTAGTAATAATATAAAACCAAAGGTACTTGTAATTTTAGTAATCATCGTAACCCTACATCACTGTTTTTACCTCTCAACTTTCAGTAGATTAATTTCTGTGACTTTTCTAAAATGGCCTCATTGAAACTCATGCATATGAAATCATAATATAATAGAAAATACAAAAGCACTGCATTGCTTTTAGAATGAAACACTGGAAAAAAGCTTGTTAAAAGTGACTTTGTAACTTGTCAGGACATGTATTTCAGTTTTTGATGGATAAGAAATATAGATAAAATATGGATAAAAACTTTTAAGAAAAATTGTTCTGAAAGTTTTTTGGAGGGGAGACATCATGGTTGAATGCTCCTACCATAAAATGATTAGTACATATTATGAAAAAAATATTTTATTCAGTCTTTCACTTGTCAGAATACAAACAAACTTCTCATAATCTTACACCATGAAATACAGCACCCACCACCCCAGCTTTTGCACTTGTAGAGTGTTCAAATTATTGGTGAGGAGTCATGCAGTAGAGATCTTAGGATGTTTTCTTTGGGATAGTTAAGTTTTTGTTAGTGATATACCAATATTTTTTTTCTTATTAACTCTTATGTGTACTGTGGCTCTATAATCATACCATTATTATTGTATTAGGGTCTTAAAATACAGGAAACTAGACTTAAAATTGAATTAATGATACTAGATTTCTTTCTTCTTTCCTTAACTTCTTCCTATAAAAATTGCAACTTTTATTTTGTTTCATGAGTTTTTAAAAAGATAGCCAGCACTCATATATACAGAAAAAAGAAAATATGAGATAATGTTTTATGAGCATCAGCATCTATTGTGTACCAACACTTGTATTTGTTACAAAAAGTAACTCAGTTAATCGTCAAAATAAATGCATGAAATAGGTGTTACAGAATCCATTACACAGAAGAGAAAACCGTGTCTCGGAAAATTTTAAATAAATAGTCTGGTATCTTATAGCTAACAGGTGGTGATGCCAAGAGCAGACCCAGGCTTGTATGGTTCCAACAGTGATTCTCTTTCTACTACACCATCCCACATCTAGAGATACTATACTTTAAATATTAATGGAGTAAATCATTTATCTTTCTTAGAGTGCTACTAAGTGTGCTGGGGGGCACCGTGATTGAGTGCTACTATTTTATTCCTTTTTAATTCTTGCTGCTGCATGTTTCAGCTATTCTGGGTAAAATTAATTCAAAATATTTTTTTTTTGCTGCAACAGGAATCACTTGATGAAAAACATCTTACCTTCTTTTGTTTTCTACCCTCTCTATATATCGTCTTCTAGTAAAGTCTGAGATGCTGTTGCAAACTGTATAAGAGCAGAGAATCCATTTTTAAGTACTAGAGTTAAACAATTTAGTAAAGACTTTATATCCTAAAAACTGAGTACTCTTCCTGCTTATAAATGAATGCTTTGTGAGTCTTTTAAAATAATTTATGTCAGAGATTCATATGCTGAAAATTTTCATTCTATCTTGAAGCAAACTAGAGCATACGATCTAAAAGCAGTGTGTGGGACCCTAATGCTTGTTATATAAACTCCTTCTTTAAATAACCCTATAAAAATTTTAGTTGATCTTGACACAATTCTTCCTGTCACGGCAAGACATAAAAATCTTCTAAGCCAGCTTTGGCAAATTTTTCCTATAAAGTCAGTAAATATTTTTCATTGTTGTGAGTCACAAAAAGTCTCTACTGAACCCTTGACACCTACACTCCTTCTCCTCCATCTTTTTATTCTTTTTCTAACCCTTCAATAATGTAAGAAAAACAACAACAACACATTCTTAGCTAGTGGATCTTGCAAAAAACAGGCTGCTGGCCCAAGGTGGGCATGGCTCTAAACTGATGACATATTTTTCTTTTCTTTTTTAAAATCATAAACTGGGTATACTCTTAGGAAAGCAACCATCCCCATGTCTAATTACTATCAGGAAGAACAGCTCAATAGCAGTTTTGCCAAAATCAAAGTAACTGTTTAGAGTAAAAACTTCTTAGTGTTCTATAGGTGATTCTAAGCAAATTTATCTGGTAAGTTGAGATTTTCAGTTTTGTTGCTTTCTCACTCTGGTAGCCTTTTTAAGAGTCTGCACTACTTAAAATTAGACATACTACAGGAGTCAGTTAGAGGTTAGAGTTGTATTTTCCAGAGAGAAATTAGGTTAAAAATTTTATTCTAAGTTCTTTATTGCAGAAATTTGTGGTTTCAAGGGGGAATTTGTTAATATAAATATAACTAAAATTGTTACCTATATTATGATAAAGTCTCTCTCCATCCCTGCTTCACCTAACTCTAACATTTTAAATTGAATTATTGAAGTTATACCTCTCACTAAACATCAGTCACTCTCCAGAGATTTCAGTTTCACAAATTAAGAGTTTGGTTTGGCTATCACAACTCATATTGCAGAGATGCTACATCTGACTTAGAATAGCAGTTTACTAGAATCTCAAGATACATACCTAATCATATCATGCTCTTTAAAATATCTATCTTTTCATTGCCTAACAATTAAAATTCCAACTTACCTTATTATTTCCTGCCATTAACCCTCTTATATCTTATTCATGAGCCACACTAATCTACTCACCAATCCCCAAATATATATTTTTTTGCCTAAAAGTGACCTTTCCCAATTTCTTCATATTAAGAAAAAATATCAACTTATTTTTATTATTGTGACACCATCTGACTGAACTAAATTTGGCATTTAAAATTGCCTAAGGGAAAAGGGATGTTTAATCAGTGAAGCTGTTCCAATACATGACACAAACTTTAAAGAAGTAGATGTTATATCTCAGCAGAGAACTCTTATCATCGACTTTTATTATCTAGAATATCTTTTTTAATTAAAGTATAGTTGATTTACAATATTAGATAAGTCAAGACATGCCAGCTTCCATGGTGGAGTGTTTTTACATAAATTCTGCTTGTGGAATCAAGGATTTGAAGTAAATGGTCTTCAAAAATTAGGCACCCATGGATAGAATATATCATTCAAATTTCTTTTTTCTTCTTTCCTTTTTTTTTTTTTTTTTTTTTTTTTTGGCCGTGCCATGCAGCATGCGGGATCTTAGTTCCCTGACCAGGGATTGAACTTGTGCCCCCTGCATTAAGAGTGTGGAGTCTTAACCACTGGACTGCCAGGTAAGTCCTGTCATTCAAATATCATCAGATGAAATCACAAGAAGTGGGAATTAGGTGATCATGATTATTTACATGAGAATGGAACGTGTATTAATATCATCAGTAATCCCTAGGTAGAAGAATGCAGAGTAATGTTATATTTCCCAAAGATTTTCACATGCCTATGAGTTTACAACAGAAATAAACCTGGGAAAGTGTGCAGAAGCATCTGTTAAATATAAATCCCATTATATTTTCTCATAAGGCCCTTTGCCACTCTTAAACATAACAATTTATTTTTAGAAAGCAGTGTTTCAAAAGTACCATTTGGGGGCTTCAATTAAAAAGTTAAAATGCCTTTTGAGAAAGAACTGATTCACAATGTTAAGATTTATGTACAAATGTTTGTACCATTGGAATAAGTACACTAGAGAAAGTTGCCAACATACTTCTGCAATTATATCCAAAGAAACTCTGATCTCAAAAGGGGAAATTGGTGCCATTCCATCTCTATATAACTACTAAGCCAATTTATTCAAAGCAAGAAACACCATTTTTACTTTAAAAGAGGAATAAGCTCAAGGAAATTTAGCATCTAATGAAGTAAATGGTATTGAATCAGTGGACAATTTTAATCTAATGTCTAATTGTAACATGAGAAATAACAAAATTATACCATTAAATAAGGTATCTGGTATAGCAAAATATGGATGTATATTATAACACTTATTGGTTAAATGATTACATTAGCCAAGGAGGAAAGGATGTTAGTAATGCCAAATGTTACTGGCTCCTGTGTCAATATTTTGATTGTGGTTTAACTTGAGATTCTATACAGTGATTTAAGTAGATGTTAGGCCAGAATAGTTTTGCCATAAACAAGGTCTTTTGACACAAGGTTGATTCCTCCCTTGGCTAACATTATCTACCAAAATAAGTACTCATATAAGGACCTTAAGTTAAACTATAAAGAATAGTTGTGCTTTGAAAATGTTAATATATATTCAAAGAGTGAAGAAAAATTTTACTCATTTCACCATTTAACATTCTGGCAATAGTTGTTTTACCAATATGCTTATTTCACCACCATCCCCCCCCACCAGAAAATCACAAGAAAGATGGATGAAGTTATATTTTAGTTTTAAATTTGAGACTTCCTAGTACAACAAATAAGACCTGAATGGTAATTTCTTTTAAAAATTTGTATATATACATATAGATAGATAGATAGATACATACATACATATATACATGCATACATGCATACATATATACGCACAAAATCTCAGGTGAATTTATAGAATATAGAGGAAACCTTAAAAGTACAAATATTTGTTATAATATACTTTTAAGAGTGTGCTATGCTACAACAGAGAAATGAGAAATGAAAATTGTCTTTTATTAACCTGAGCATTTTGTTTTGAGGTTTGCATTAGTTATCTATTTTATAGATAGAAGTGTATATGTCATAGTAGTGTATATATGTCAACCCCAATCTCCCAATTCATCCCACACCCCCTGCCTCCCCTGATATCTATACATCAAATTTCTATGTCTGTGTCTCTATTTCTGCTTTGCAAATAAATTCATCTATATCATTTTTCTAGATTCCACATATAAGCAATATTATATATTTGTTTTTCTCTTTCTGACTTACTTCACTCTGTATTTCTGTATGACAGTCTCTAGGTCCATCCACATATCTTCACATTGCACAGTTTCGTTTCTTATTATGGTTGAGTAATATTCCATTGTATATATGTATCACATCTTCTTCATGCATTCTTCTGTTGATGGACATTTAGGTTGCTTCCACGTCCTGGCTATTGTAAATAGTGCTGCAATGAACGTTGGAGTGCACACATTTTTTTTTTAACATCTTTATTGGAGTATAATTTCTTTACAATGGTGTGTTAGTTTCTGCTTTATAACAAACTGAATCAGCTATACATATATCCCTATATCTCCTCCCTCTTGCATCTCCCTCCCATCTTCCCTACCTTACCCCTCTATGTTTTCACAAAGCACTGAGCTGACCTCCCGGTGCTATGTGGCTGCTTTCCACTAGCTATCTATCTTACATTTGGTAGTGTATATATGTCCATGCCACTCTCTCACTTCATCCCAGCTTACCCTTCCCCCTCCATGTGTACTCAAGTCCATTATTTATATCTGTGTCTTTATTCCTGTCCTGCCCCTAGGTTCTTCAGAACCATTTTTTCTTAGATTCCATATATATGTGTTAGCATACGATATTTGTTTTTCTCTTTCCAATTTACCTCACTCTGCATGACAGTGTCTAGATCCATCCACTTCACTACAAATAACTCGATTGTGTTTCTTTTTTATGGCGGAGTAATATTCCCTTGTATATATGTGTCACATCTTCTTTATCCATTCATCTGTCGATGGACACTTAGGTTGCTTCTGTGTCCTGGCTATTGTAGTGCTGCAATGAACATTGGGGTGCACGTATCTTTTTGAATTATGGTTGTCTCCAGGTATATGCCCAGAAGTGGGATTGCTGGGTCATAGGTTAGTTCTATTTTTAGTTTTTTAAGGAATCTTCATGCTGTTGTCCATAGTGGGTGTACCAATTTACATTCCCACCAACAGTGTAAGAGGGTTCGCTTTTCTGCACATACTCTCTAGCATTTATTGTTTGTAGATTATTTTAATGATGGCCATTCTGACTGGTGTGAGGTGATACCTCATTGTAGTTTTTATTTGCATTTCCCTAATAATTAGTAATGCTGAGCATTTATTTTTTCATGTGTTTGTTAGTCATCTGTATATCTTCTTTGGAGAAATGTCTATTTAGGTCTTCCATTCATTTTTTGATTGAGTTATTTGTTTCTTTGATACAAAACCTGAGCATTTTCATACTTTGGACATTTATCACCTTTTGCCTGGATGATGCAAGAGCTTTCAAACTGATTTCTATGAATCCAATCCCTCCTTACAACAAGATTTACTATAGACCAATCTTCCTATTCACTCCCTCCAATGCAGCAGAGGAGAACACAGATAACTCCTTTTTTTGAGTCAGACTTATTGAGGTACACTTTATGCGCAGTAAAAGTTACACTTTTTAGTGCACAATTCCATGTCTTTTCACAAATGTTATGTAATCATTACTCTAATCAAGTTAAAGAACAGTTCCATCACACCAAAAACATCTTTCATACCACTTTGTACTCAGCTTCTCCTTCCACTCTCAGCCCCTGAAAACCAACTGATCTGTTTTGTGTACCTATAGTTTTGCCTTTTCCAGAATATCATAGAAATAGTCTAATTTTAAAAATCTTCAGGTAGTTGTTTTTTGTATTCTGTGCAACAATTTTAGCTGTAATCAGTGGGAGAGATAGGCTGATAGGCTTTCTTCATGTTGGCTGGATTTTTTTCTGCATTTATTGGAATCATCATATATATTTTTTATTTACTCTGTTGATGTGGTAAGTTATGTTAATTGATTTTCAAATGTTGAACCAAGCCTTGCATTCAGAGGTAAACACCATTTGATCATGATATATTATACTTTACTGGATTCAATTTTCCAGTTTTTGTTCAGAATTTTTACAACTATATTCATGAGAAATATTTGTCAGTATATTTTTTTATCTCTATTTTAATTCTTTCCCTCGTTTTGGAATCAGGATAATGCTGACCTCAGAAATGAGTTGGGGAGTATATTTACTCCTCTATTTTCTGGAACTGTTTGTGCAGAATTGATATTATTTCTTTTATAAGTATTTGATAGAATTCACCAGTGAAACCATCTGGGCTTGGATTTTTCGTTATGGGAAGGTTATTTAAACTACAAATTCAACTTTTTAACTAGATGTAGGAATATTCATGTTATTTATTTCCTCCTGACTGATCATTGGATGTTTGAGTCTTCCAAGGAATTTGTTCATTTCATCTAAGTTGTTGAATTTATAGGCACAAATTTGTTCATAATATTCCCTTACTGTTCTCTTAGCATGTCTAGAATATTAGCAGCAAAAAGCCTCCTGTTTTATTTATGATACTGGTAAGTTGTTTCTTCTCTATTTATTGATCATTTTGGTTAGAAGTTAACTGATTATATTGGTGTTTTCAAAGAAGTAACTTTTGGATTCATTGATTTTTTTCTCTATTTTCGTGTTTTCAATTTCATTGATTTCTATTCTTATCTTTATCATTCTTTCCATTTGCTTCCTTTGGGTTTAATTTTCTCTTCAATTTCTAGTTTCTTAAGGTGGAAGCTTAGGTTTTTTGCAACATTTCCCATTTTCCATCATAAGCATTTTTTTAAAAAAATCACTTTACTGAGGTATAATTGATATACAAAACTTGCACATATTTAATGTGTACAATTTGATGGATTTCGACATCTTTAAACATCAATGATACCCATCCCCACAACGGGATACGCATATCCAACCCCTCTCCAAATTTTCTTGCGTAGCTTTTTAGTATAGTATGAAGTCAGGGAGCGAGGGGTGGGATAGGAACGGTGGGAGGGAGACGCAAGAGGGAGGGGATATGGTGATACAGGTATACGTATAGCTGATTCACTTTGGGATACAGCAGAAACTAACACACCATTGTAAAGCAATTATAATCCTATAAAGATGTAAAAAAAAGATGTTAAAAGAAAAAAAAAACTTAAAAAAAACTTTTCTGTGTCCATTTTGTTTTTGTTATTGTTTGTGTATGTGAAGGAACACATAAGATGAAATCTACCTTCTTAATAAATTTTGAAATGTACACTATATTTTAACTATAGGTACTGTATTGTACAGCAGATCTCTAGAACTTATTCATCTAGAATAACTGAAAATATATACCCATTGAAAAAAACTCGCCACTTCTCTGACCTTTCAGCTCCTGGCAACCACTTCTATGAGTTTGACTATTTTAGATACCTCATATAATAAGAATCAAGACTATTTGCCCTTCTATGATTATCTTATTTCACATAGCATAATGTATTCTAGGTTCATTCATGTTGTCAGAAGTGGCAGGGTTTCTTTCTCTTTTTTAAGGCTAAATAGTATTCCATTGTATGTATATGATATCTTTTTTACTAATACTTTTTTACTGTACTGTAATATATATACTAAAAAGTGCACAAATCATAATATATAGACTGATAAATTATCACAAAGTAAATTAAACTTGTATAAGAAATAGAACATTCCTAGCACTCCAAAAGCCCTGATTGCGGCTCCCACTTTCCTCTTCAAAGGTAAAAATTATCCTGACTTGCAACACCACAGATTAATTTTGTGTGTGAGTGTGTGTGTAAATATGTTTTGTAAAACAATTATTTTTAGAGCAGTTTTAGGTTCACAACAAAATTGAAAGGAAGGTACCAAGATTTCCCATACATTTAATTTCCTTTTCAGATAGTTTGTTGTTGGTGTATAGAAGTACAAGTGATTTTTGAATGCTGATTTTGCATCCTGCAAGTTTACTGATTTCATTTATGAGTTATGACAGTTTTGTCCTGTGGATTCTGTAGGGATTTCCACCTATAGGTTCACATCATCTTCAAATAGGAATAATTTTACTCTTTCCTTTTGGATTTGGATTTATTTAATTTCCCCCAATTGCTCTGGCTAGGACTCCAGCACTATGCTGGATAAAAGTGCTAAGAATGGGCATACTTGTCTTGTGTTTGATGTTAGAGAAGAATTTAAAAATTTTTCACCATTGAGTATGATGTTAGTTGTGGGATTGTCATATATGTTATTTTGTTGAGGTGAATTGTTTCTACACCTATTTTTTGGAGCATTTTTATTATGAAAGTTTTTCAATTTTGTCAACTGACTTTTCTGCATCCATTGAAATAATTGTGTGATTTTTATCTTTCATTCTGTTATTGTGCTATAACACAATTGTTGACTTGCACATGTTGAATGGTCCTTGCATCTCAGGACTATATTCTTCTTGATCACGGTGTATACTCCTTTTAATTCTATTGTGTTTGATTTGGTAGTATTTAGTTGAGGATTTTGCATCTATGTTCATTATGGACATTAGCCTGTAATTTTCTTTTCTTGTAATGTCTTAGTCTGGCTTCAGTGTTAGAGTAATGCTGGCCTTGTTAAATGAGTTTGAAAGTATTCACACCTCTTTAATTTTTTGGAAGAGTTTGAGAAGGTTTGGCATTCATTTTTTAAATGTATGGTAGAAATCACTAATGAAGCTATCTGGTCCTGGGATTTTCTTTTGGGGGAAGTCTTTGATTACAGTTTCAATCTCCTTGGTCATTGTTTGTATGCTCAGATTTTCTATTTGTCATGATTTAGTCTAGTTAGGTTGTATATATCTAGGAACTTATCCATTTCTTTTTGGTTATCAAATTTATTGATGTGTAATTGCTGATGCTAGTTGCTTTTTATCATTTTTAATTTTGAGTCTTCTTTTTGATTTGTTAGTCTAGATAAAGTTCTTAAATTTTTTCACCTTTTCAAGATTACTTCTTGGTTTCGTTGACTTTTTCCTATTCTATGTTTCATTTATTTCTGCTATAATCATTATTTCCTTACTTCTGCTAACTTTGGGCAGTTTCTTCTTTTTCTAGTTTCTTGACATGTAAAGTTAGATTGTTTATTTGAACTCTTTCATCTTTTTTGATGTGGGTATTTATCAGTATAAACTTCCTTATTACTTTGTTTTTGTTTTTTTGCATTCTATAAGTTTTGGTTCATTGTATTTTCATTAATTTCAAGAGATTTTCTGATTTCCCTATTGATTTTTTCTTTGACCCATTGGTTGTTAAGGAGTATGTTGTTTAATTTCCACATATTTTAAAATCTTCCAATATTCCTTCTGCTATTGATTTCTAATTTCATATTCTTATGGTTGAAAAAGATACTTAGAATAATTTCAATCTTTTAAAATTTGTTAAAACTTGTTTTGTGGCCTAAAATTTTATCTATTCTGGACCATCTTCCATGTGCACTTGAGAAAAATGTGTTTTCCTGTTGCTCTTGAGTGCAATGTCCTGTGTATGTCTGTTAGTTCCATATGTTTGTAAAGTCCACTGTTTCCATATTGATTTTCTATCTAGATAGCCTATCCACTGTTGAAAGTGGGGTATTGAGGTCTCCTCTTCTTTTACTATCTATCTTCTTCTTTAGTTCTGTCCATGTTTACTTTATATATTTTTGTGTTCTGACGTTGGGTACATATATACTTATAATTGTTATATCTTCCAGATGATTGACATTTTTATCATTATATAATGTCTTTCTTTGTCCTTTGTGACAAATTTTTACTTAAAGTCCATTTTGTCTGGTATAAGTATAGCCACCCATGCTCTCTTTTCTTTACCTTTTGCATGGAATTACTTTTCCTTCCCTTCACTCTGAGCCTATGTGTGTCCTTAAATCTGATGTGAGTCTTTTGTATACAATATATAGTTGGTCTTCTTTTATTATCTGTTCAACCACTCAATGTATTTTAATTGGGGAGTTTAATCTATTTATGATTAAAGTAATTATGGTATGGAAAAGCTTACTATTACATTTTTAAATGTTTTCTGTCTGCTTCTTACTCTTTCTTCCTGTATTTCTCTCTTGTTGTCTTGCTTTGTTTTCTGTTGACTTTTTATTGATATTCTTTGTTTATTTTTCTTTTTTCTCTGTGTATCTTCCCCTTCTCCTCCTTCTTCTCCTTCTCCTTCTCCTTCTCCTTCTCCTTCTCCTTCTTCTTCTTCTTCTTGCTGGGATTACATAAAGCATCTTATAACAGTTTTTTTTTTTAACCAGATGACAACTTACCTTCAATTGTATAAAAAAATTTACACATTTAATTCTTGCTCCCACACTTTATGTAATTCATAATTTGAGTATTTTATATTATGAATCCATTAAAATTTTTAAAGTTGTAATTATTCTTAATATTTTGCCATTTAACTTCTATACTAAAATTTAAAGTGATTTACACACCACCCTTACAGCATTATAGTTTTCTATATTTTATATATTTACCTTTACCAGTGAATTTTATATTTTCATGTGCTTTCATATTGCTGATTAGTGTCTTTTCATTTCAGCTTGAATAACACCCTTTAGCATTTCTTATAAAGCAAGCATCATGGTGAAAAATTCCCTCAGCTTTGTTTGTCTGGGAAAGTCTTTATCACTGTTTCATTTCTGAAGAACTGTTTTACTGGATGTAGCAGTTTTGATTGCCAGAGTTTTCTTTCAGTACTTTGAATATATCATCTCACTTTCTTGTAGCTTGCAAGGTTTGTTCTGAGAAATCCTTGGGGTTAGTCTTATGGATGTCTTCTTGTACATAATGTGTCATTTTTCTCTTGCTGCTTTCAGATTTCTCTTTGTCTTGAATTTGACAATTTGGTTATAATGTGTCTTGATGTAGACTTACGTGAGTTATTGGCTTTTAGAATCTGGATGTTCATTTCTCTTCCCAGATTTGGAACATTTTTGACCATAATTTCTTTAAATAAGCTTTATGCCCCTTTCTCTATCTCCTTCTGGGATTCCCATGTTGCATATTTTGCCTCACTTGTTTGTGTCTCATAAATCTTGTAGGCTTTCCTCATTCTTTTCCTTTCTATTCCTAGAATTCCCAGAATTCTGTTTGTTTTTGTTGTTGCTGTTGTTGTTTCTATCTCTTTTTTGATATTCTCATTTGTTTATGAATTGTTTCCCTGATTTGGTTTAGTTGTCTATCTGTGTTCACTTTTAACTCACTGAGCTTCTTTAAAATGATTACTTTGAATTCTTTGTCAGGCAATTCATACTTCTCCATTGCTTTACGGTTGGTTACTGGAGATTTATTTTGTTTCTTTGGTCATGTCATATTTCCCTGATTCTTCATGTTCCTTAGTATTGCTGTCTGTAAATTTGATGAAACAGTTCCCTCTTCCAGTTTTTAAGGAGTGGTTTTGGCAGGGAAAGTTCTTCATTAATCAGCATGTCTAAAGATACTGGGAACCTCTCAAACATTTTTTATGTTTATCATGCCCCACTCCTTTCCCTCCTTTTGGATTGAGAAGTTTCAGGTTTGCATGCCTTCTTTCAATCTCATAGAGCCATGCTGCTTGCCATAAGCCACCCTCCTTTTTCCCCTAATGCAGTGCACTGATAGGTTGGGATATTGGATGTATACTCCACTCCTCTCCCTCCCTCCTAGAGGAGAAGTCTCAGAGTTGTGTGCTTTATCTCATTCTCTCAGAGCTGTGTGTCTGCCATAAACCTCCTGCCTCTTTCTCTAGGGCAGTGCACTGAAATTCCACAATGTTGGGTGCACGGTCCACTTCTTTCCCTTCCTCTTGAAGGAGAGGCTTCTGGGTTGTGTGCTTTCTCCTTATCCTGTAGCGTTTTGCCAGCCACTAAGAGCCACCTGTCACTTTTTTTTCTAGGGCAGTGCCCTAAATGCCAGGAAGTTAGATGAAATCTCCACTCTTCTCCCTACCTCCTGAAGAAGTATCCGAATGGTGCGCCTTCTTTCATTCCCACAGAGTCATGCTGGATGCTGAGAGATGTCAACTCTTTTGGTGCAAGCTCTACTTCTCTACCTTCCTTCCAAATGAGAAGTCTCAAGATTTTGCAGCTTCTCTCAATCCCTTTAGAGCCATTTATTCTGTTGGGAACCCTTACCCTTTTCTTTGTTCTTAACTGCCTGCAGGCATTCAAACTATGCTGGTTGCCTTAGCAGTCTGAATGAGGTGAGATAGAAGTAAGTCTCTCATTCAGTGCCCAGAAAGGCTAGGAATGTTGGATGCGTACTTCACTCATTTCCCTCCAGGGAGAAATTGTGGGCTGAATGGATCTCTCTGTCTTGAGTGGTGTTGGCTTGGAGAAGAGGCTGATTCAGGTAAAAGGAAAGCTCTCTTTCTACCAGTTTCAAAGCAGTTTTTCTCAGTTTTGTGCTCATCTGGTATGTTGCAACTTCTTAACTGGAATTTGGATGTTTCATAAAAGTATTTAGGTTCAAATATCATTGTTTTATTGGTGTTTCTGTGGAGGGATAAAGTATAGGACTTCCTATTCTGTCATCTTGCTAACATCACTACCTCCATAGCTTCTTGGAGTACAGTTTAAAAACCACTGACATAAAATACACTTTCAATTCCTCAACAAAGATATAAAGATTCTTCCCAATCTGATTCCAGTCTATATTTTCAGCTTCATGCCTGCTATATGCATGCCATCTTCCTTCACATACAAATGCTTTAATTGTTCCAGACACTAATCTTATAATTTAGTATCTTTATTCATGCTATTAACTTAGTTTGCAGTGATCATTCCTCTTTCTATGCATGGCAAATTCTTACTCATCCCTCAATGTTCAACTCAGAAATCTCTTTATCACTTCTTCCACTATGATCCCAGAAAATATGTACATTCCCTAAGAGAGTATTTACCACATTACATTTGTTTTGGTAATTGTTTTTTCAGTTAGGATGTAAACTACAATGGTTAGGGATATTTTAAAAATTACTTTATGATTTTTTTGTGTGTAGTACAGTGTGGGGCACATAATATACAATTTTAAATATCCATAAATAAGTAAATTGACTAAATAATGTTATTTATTCCATAAGTGTGGGTAAGACGATTAGACTAGAAGTTGTAAAATCAGGTTATATTTCCAGATTTGCCCCAAATAACTTTGTGATATTTACTGGAAAAGTCACATGACCTTTTTAGTTTCAATGTAACTATTATCATACATATTCATTCTAGTTTTGAAGATCTGTGATTCCAGCATATCAAATAGAATGTCATTTATTAGTGTAAATAAAACAAGTAAAATTATATGATGATAGACCTGTGAAGTAATTCATATATCACATGGTATATTCTCTTTATTTCACAGATGGGTGAACTGAAACCAGAATGGTAATTTTACCTGACCAAGGACATGTAATTAATTAGTAGTCACTATTAGTAAAACCCCTAACTCTCAATATAGTCTTCTTTCAATTTTTACCTTATTTACTTATTCATCCAGAAAATAGTTTTACATTTTACATTCAGTTGTTTGATCTATTTTTTAATTGAAGTGTAGTTGATTTACAATGTTATGTTAGTTTCTGGTGTACAGCAAAGTGATTCAGTTATACATATATATACATATTTTTTCATATTCTTTTCCATTATGGTTTATTACAGTATATTGAATATAGTTCCCTGTGCTATACAGTAGGACCTTCTTATTTATCTATTATATATACAGCAGTTTTTATCTGCTAATCACAAACTACTACTTTATCCCTTCCCCTTTTCCCCTTTGGTAACCATAAGTGTGTTTTCTATGTCTTGAGTCTATTTCATAAATAAGTTCATTTGTGTCATATTTTAGATTGCACATATAAGTGATATCATATGGTATTTGTCTTTCTGTTTCTGACTTACTTTACTTAGTATAATCTCTAGGTCCATCCATGTTGCTAAAAATGATACTATTTCATCCTTTTTATGGCTGAGTAGTATTCCTTTGTGTATATATACCACATCTTCTTTATCCATTCATTAGTAAGTGGACATTTGGGTTTCTTCCATGTCTTGGCCATTGTAAATAGTGCTGCTATGAACATTGGGGTGCATGTATCTTTTGAATTATGGTTTTCTCTGGATATATGCACAAGAGTGGGATTGCAGGATCATATGGTAACTCTATTTTTCGTTTTTAAGGAACCTCCATACTGTTTTCCATAGTGACTACACCAATTTAAATTCCCACCAACAGTGTAGAAGGGTTCCCTTTTCTCCACACCCTCTCTAGCATTTATTATTTGTAGACTTTTTAATGATGGCCATTTTGACTGGTGTGAGGTGATACCTCATTGTAGTTTTGATTTGCATTTCTCTAATTATCAGGGATATTGAGCTTCTTTTTATGTGCCTGTTTGCCATCCGTATATCTTCTTTGGAGAAATGTCTATTTAGGTCATTGGTCCATTTTTTGATTGGGTTGTTTTGTTGTTGTTTTTGCTGTTGTTATTGAATTGTATGAGCTGCTTTTTATATTTTGGAAATTAAGCCCTTCTCAGCCTCATTGTTTGCAAATATTTTCTCCCAGTCCATAGGTTGTCTTTTCATTTTGGTTATGGTTTCCTTTGCTGTGCAAAAGCTTATAAGTTTAATTAGGTCCCACTTGTTTATTTTTGCTTTTAATTCTATTGCCTTGGGAGACTGACCTATGAAAACATTGGTAGGATTTATGTCAGAGAATGTTTTGCCTATGTTCTCTTCTAGGAGTTTTATAGTGTCGTTTCTTACTTTTAAGTCTTTAAGCCATATTGAATTTAGTTTTGTGTATGGTGTGAGGGTGTGCTCTAATTTCATTGATTTACATGTGGCTGTCCAAATTTCCCAGCACTACCTGCTGAAGAGACTGTCTTTATTGTATATTCTTGCCTCCTCTGTCAGAGATTAATTGACTGTAGGAGTGTGGATTTATTTCTGGGCTCTCTATTCTGTTCCACTGATGTTTGATCTATACTGATGTAAGGTAAGGATTCAACTTCATTTTTTTTTTTACATGTAGATGTCCCGTTTCCCAATACCATTTATTGAAAAGAATTTTCTTTTCCCATTGAATGGTTTTGGCACCCTTGTCAAAAATCATTTGACCATAGGTAAGGGTTTATTTCTGAGTTCTCTATTTTATACTATTTAACTCTATGTCTATTTTATGCCAGTACCACACTGTTGATTAATATAACTTTTTATTAACTTTTGATATTAGAGAATGTGACATCTCCAATTTTGTTCTTTTTAAAGCTTGTTTTGACTATTCTGGGTTGTTTGAGATTCCAAATGAGTTTTAAAGTGAATTTTTCTTTTTCTGCAAAAACATTTAGGTTTTTTATATGGATGCTTTGAATCTGTATATCACTTTGTATAATATTGATATTTTAACATTAAGTCTTTTAATTCATGGACATGGGATGTATTTTTATGTATCTGTGCCTTTATATTCTTTTAACAAAGTTTATAGATTTTTGTGTACAAGTGTTTCACTTCCTGAGTTAAGTTAGCTCATAAATATTTTATTCTTTTTGATTCTATTGTATATGGAATCATTGTCTTAATTTTCCTTTTGTAGTGTTCATTGTTATGAATCTATTGAATTAACACTTGTTAACTGGATCACAGGGTGTCAGATGGTAAACCATGGTTTAGCAAGAAACCACAAGAGAAATTGAGATAGAGTTTATTATTCACAGGTCCTGGAGGATGTGCATGCCTTGAAGGGCCACAGAGGGATATCAAGGCAGAGTGTAGACCAAGAGAGATAACACTTGTGGCATATGCTTTTATTAGAGTCCACGTGTGGAGTGCTTTGAGTTCCCAGGTTAAGGCCAGGTTGGTCAATTCAAAACAAAAGAGTGGGGTTTTCTTAAGACCCACAGAGGGATATTATCTAAAGAGTGCACAAAGGGAAGATGCTGGGAGGTAGAGTATCACAAGGGCTGTTGGGGAAATCATATCAGAAACTTGCATTTGCTTGTCACTCTGTGGGCTCTTATCTAGGGCATGTGTTTACAGGAGGGAGTTAGAATCAGTTTAAGGTTCGCAAAGGCTGCTTGTTCAAGAAAATGGAAGCTGAAGCAACAATACCATGGAATAGGTTAGCTAAATTTGACAGTCTATCTTGTGTTGTCACAATATCAGGAATAGCAATTATTTGTCTAGCAGATATGTTAAAGGACATAGGTATTGTTTTCTGAAGCCACAGTAAGGCACATTTAACAAAGGCAGTAATAATGAAGCCTATGGTAAGTAGAATTGCTACTGTTTGAAATTCAGTTCTTAGCCATTGCCCCCAGGTGGATGCTAAGAGCCATAGAAAAATTCAGGGACCTTGGGGAGTGTGAGAATTTGTTGATATATCTTAGTTATATTATTCATGACCTGTATATTTTGAGATATATTCTGAAGTTTGGTCTGTACCTATCCTGAGTTATTAGTATACATTCATGCAGCAAGAGGTGCCCTGTATAGAACAAATTTCACCCCATTCAGCCAATAGGAAATCTAACACCAATTATATGTTACTATTTGTGCTAGTGAACCATGCTCTCATCACATCAGACTCAGACTGTGGTGTGGTGTCTGCATGTGGTTGAATAGGGTGGCTGCTATTAGCTGGGTGGCTTTTTTAAAATTAATTAATTAATTTATTTATTTATCTTTGGCTGCATTGGGTCTTCATTGCTGCACACGGGCTTTCTCTAGTTGTGGCGAGTGGGGACTACTCTTTTTGTGTGCAGACTTCTCATTGTGGTGGCTTTTCTTATTGTGGAGCATGGGCTCTAGTCGCATGGGCATCAGTAGTTGTGGCACATGGGCTCAGTAGTTGTAGCTCGCAGGCTCTAGAGCACAGCTTCAGTAGTTGTGGCAAACGGGCTTAGTTGCTCCGCAGCTTGGGGGACCTTCCCGGACCAAGGCTAGAACTTGTGTCCCCTGCATTGGCAGGCAGATTCTTAACCACTGTACTACCAGGGAAGTCCCAGCTGAGTGGCTTTTAATATTTGATATTAATGGGATAGGGTAGCAACACCTGTTTCTATGCTTGTAACTCCAATGATAATTGCCAGTCCCAACATCATATGGATAAGAATCATTCTTTTGTTATGCAAGTGGAATGTTTCTAGTGGAGAGTTGTGGTGAGAATAAAGGGGGACTAGAATATTAAAGGTAGCAATGTTGCAATAATAAGGGTCATCTCCATGAATAGCTTGTGGATGGGACAGGGTCAAGTGGACTTGCTCCTTGCCTCTTGAGTCAGGTCTACAATGAAGTCAGAATGAGGGGTTATTTATGATTAAGTGTTGGTGAGTATACAGGCTGAGGTCCAGCCTTTGTATTTGACTATAGTTGGTAGCACTTAAAAAGTACCACCCTGGGGGTTTGGCTATTGATACTTATCCACAGTGTGTCCTGTTTGGGGTCTAGATTATGAGTTTGGTCTAGCCTGAATGAGGCTCACATAGTTTTGGAAGGAATAGCACAAGGGGCTGATCACTAGGAAGAACTGTGGGATAGTGACATGAGGCTGTTGGTCTGGCGCTATGTGGTGACAAGTCCAACATCATTTTACTTGCAAGTCTTGGGTTGCTACCTTGGACGTTTGTATGAATATATTTGTTGTGTCAGATCTAGGCCACAGGGTTGTGGAATGGGGCAGGGTTATGGTGTACAATGGAGAGGGGCTTATGGATAAGATGTGAAGAGGAGTGGAGTTGGCAATTTTAGGTATAGAAGAGGTACTTGAAGTAATGAGGGGAGTAGGGTACGTCACAATGCATTGGGTGGAAAGAAAAAGCTGTAATGTAGTATTCTGAACAGCAAACAGCATCCAGAGTTCCCCGACCATCGGGTCTAGGCAGGTCAAGTTAGAGGCGTTGCAAGGAAGTGTCCTTTTGTGACTAGTATGGTTTTGAATACATTGTTAGGCTTGCCATAAAGGTGAGCTGCCAGGTAATTGACAGGGTGCTTACAATTTTGCAAGGGTTTTGATAAAGGCAAGGTTTGCAAGGCAAGCAGTCAGCTATTCAGAAAAATAGTACTCTATGGGGCCCTCAGGGTCGATCAACTGTAAGCATTTTTGCAACTTGGCCTTGAGACTGACAGTCACCACAGTCTTTGCTTTCCTGGTGCAGAGGTAACCTGGGAGGGGAAAGACCCAATGTCTGGTGAGGTGCAGGTACATTGTTTCCCTTGTCATCCTCTTGAATTGTGGCATCATCATCTGAGGCATAGTCATGTCCAACGGTAAGCTCTTGGGCTGGGGTGATGCCATCTGTGGAGTTGGGGTGCTTGGAGGTGGTGGAGTCCAGGCCGGGAGAGGGTGGCCTTCCCAGGTGGAGATCCATGAAGGATATGAGTGGCTGGCTGGTGTTAAGCTCTGTGTATATATGGTAAAGTCCACTGAGGATGAAACTACAATTATTGGCTCTACTACTGCCAAACAATGAGCAGATCTCAGTGAACCCCATCAGGTCTTCAGGGGTACACCTCGCAAAGGACCTCATGATGTTTGTGACCAAGCTTTGTGGGGACTCCATCTGTAATGCATATAGATTCTGGGCACACTGATATGCTAATTGTAGGGAAATTTTGTGGATAGTAACTTTGCAATCCAGAGATCACCCCATTAAAACTGTAGTGAGGTTATTAGAGAACAAAACTACCAACAAGATGGGCCTGATTTACTTACAGTGGGAGGGTCATTCTTCTTGGGATATAATGTGAGGTATGATACAAGGAGAGAGCAACATGTTTAAGTATCACTTCCACTGATACCATTTAATGTAGAAAGATGCAAGCTCTAGGTCAGAATCCATGCCTGCTAGCACCTGGCACTCAGCCATCCTGTGGTGCAGTTGTATACCTGGCTGCATCAGGTTTAGCCCTTCCATAAAGGTACCAATTTCACTTTAACAGTGAGGCCTCAGTGGCCATGCCAAGCCTTTGCTGTGTTGTATCCCTGACCCAAGGCAGGATGGGGACTTGCATGTGAAGCAGTATGGGCTGTATGCCTGTTAATGCCTCTGTCTCTGAAAGGGTCAAGTAGGCTGCTAAGATTTGGCACTTGAGTGATATGTTCTGAGCTGAATTCTTGGGAAGACATTTGGTCCAGAACCCTGTGGGCATCCAGGCAGAGCCATGCTTAGTCTAGATACTGCACAAAGTGTAATCAGGCATCACTAGTGATTTAACTTGGAAGTATGAGCCCGGAAGGACTAAGGGTATGACTGCTGTATGGCTTGTTGGACTCACCGTTGTAAGGAAGTTTGTTGAGATTCTCTCCAATGGAAAGAAGCCAATTTGCATGTAATGACATGAATAAGCCTAAGTAGAATGGATAAGTGTAGAACGTGTTACCTCCAAAAGTTGAAAAGACCTAATATGTTTTGTGTTTGTCATAGCGTACTGGGAGTCTTGATTGTGAAGAGTTGATGTTTTACAGCAAGAGGAACTTCTTGGCCCCAAGATAACCATGTTATGCCATGAAAGTTAACAAAAGTGGTTTGTCCTTGGAGCTTACACAAGACAATGGCCCATCCTATCTGCTGCAAGTGTTGTGCTACTCGATGCAAGTTTTCCCAGATGACACCCTCATAGGGCTCCTCATAGTAGAATGTCATCTGTATAATGCCAAAGGCAGAAATGAGTTAGTTTTAATAAATTTAAAACTTGTCTGCATAGGTGATGTGTTATGACAGGTCTATTTAGGTAACCCATGGGCAGCTGAGTAAAGGTGTAGTGGGTGCACTCAAAAGTAAAGCAAACTTACTAAATTTGAAGTGAATTTTCAGTTATTGGAATTCAGTGAGTCTTCAGTTGTTGGAAACAAGTAGAACATGTTGGCTATATCTAGGACAGCAAACTAGGGGCCCTGAGCCTTTTGGACATCATCTATCATCTCTATAATATTGGGACTGGGAGACTTAATGGCAGGAACCTGTGCAATTAAGTTTTGATAGTCAATTGTTAATTTCCATTCAGTGGCTGGTTTTAACACTGGCTAGGTAGGGATATTAAAGGGTGATATTGTGGACCTAATAACACCACTGTCAAGCATTTCTCTAACGATGAGCTGAAGGCCCTCTATACCTTGCTTCAACCTATATTGTGGTATATTTACTATTTTCACAGGAAGAGGCAATTGGACAGGTTACCATTTGGTATCTCCCATGACAAAGGCCAGGAATTTGTGTTCATTCTACTAGGCATGTCACTGGGTGAAGGCATCCATACCTATAATAGGAAAAGAGAGAGCCAGGGAGGCTACCACCACTGGCAATTGTTTTAGAAATGTGGTGCCAATAGTAATTTCTTACCCTCTTTACAATTTTACCTGCTACGCATTGTAGGTTGTATGAGGTTCCCTTGAGGAATTTATAAGGGTTACCTGGAGTTACTGTAACTTGGGCTCCTGTGTCTAACAGAGCCATGAAAGTCTGTTAGTGCTTTTTTCCCAGTGGACTACCTGAGCTATAAATGGGTGATTCTTCCCAGTAGGTGGGACAAGCTCCAGGGAGCCACTAAGTCTCTAGTGTAATGCTCTGGAAGACTTCCAAGCCCACAGGCTAGGGAAGTTGTCTGGGTGGAGTATCTCAGAACTCTCTGAAGTCCTCTGGATTATTTAGATTGGGCTCTGTAGTGAGGCAATCACTTATTTTAAAGAGAGAAGCTTGTGCCAAAGTTGTCTTGGTATAAGATTATTGAGCACTCCCAACTGATGGAGCTGCCAACACAAGGCCCTCTGCTCTTTGGAATCATCCTAGGAATTGTTTCTCCACAGGGTTAACATGGGGGTTGTGGGACCAAGAGATAAGAAGGATGCTCTGTGAGGTGGGTTTCAAGGCTTGGCACCCAAGGGCTAGCCTTGGAGCTATGAGCCAACTTGGTACTGTAAAATCTGGCAATCTGAGTGAACATCTTTCATGGAGGGCCACAATATCTACTTCCTCCAAGGCCTCCTGAAATACTATGTGAGGTCTCCACAAAGTAGAGGAGGGTAGCTCTATAGTTTGAGGGGCTTCCTGTAAGAAAAATTTTGGGGGGTTTGAGGTCAGTTGGAACCTCTTCAGGATTGGAGATGAAATCCAGGTCATTTAGTATGTTATGTTCAAAGAAATGATAGACCTATTGGATCATACCAATCATATGGAGGAGTCTGGTTTCTCTAGTGTCTTCCACTGGCTTTGAGCCTTTTTTGTTGTCATTGTAATAGATGAGTGAGCTCAGCACCAAGCCATAAAGTCTAAGTAAGGCAGGGGAAGGGATTCTCCCTCTGTATCTTTTGAACTTGTGCCTTTGGGTTTGGACTCTCCCTGGTTATTGGAAATCTTGATTATGATGTTGGGATTGACCAAAATGGCATCCTTTGCTTTGATCCTAGTTGACCTAATGGTATGGGCCCTGGGGAAGCCCCTAATGGGTAGGGGATTTGGGTCACGCATGTCTCTACAGAATTTCGCCTTCAGGCTCTTTTTTTAAAAGGTTATGCATTTTGAGATCTTTGGAAACACTGGCTAGTTGCCTCATTTCTGTGGCTATGAGTAGTAACTCAACAGACAGTCAGCCCCCTTTTCTCCCTCTTGCTGTATAAAGTCTTTTGAAATATTTTGAATCTCAAGAAATGTAAAATTTTGAGTTTCAGTCTTTAACTCTCTATGATTTCCCACTGATTGGATCTTAGGAATTGTTACCAGAAAGATATGTGGTGGATGTCTCCAGTGGCTGGATTAAAGGTGACCACGTCCTTCTCCAGGGTGTCCCAATCAACCTCTTTAGGATTGGGCTTGGCCTCCACTAGCACAATGGTGGCAGGATCATTGAGCCTGGATCCTAGACCCCAAGAGCATAGGAGCAGGGCTTTGGCACCCAGGTTGTTTCTATGGCTGTTTTATAGTTTGTGAGGAGTGTGGTAATTTCCTCTGACATTTTAGGTGGCATTGGCGATAGGTTCTCAGGCTGTTTATATTGGACCATTAGATCTTGTGCCACCACATACCAGGGGTGGGACCTACAATATCCCATAACATTGGGAAACGAGGTGTGGTAACAGTAAGGTACACAGGCAATAAAGGGACTGCAGACCCCATCTGCACTTGCCTTTGCAAGGAAACATGTCTTCCCCAGTGAGGGTATTCCTATTGTATTGGTTAGCACTTGGAGTCCCAGGGCCACCCTGCAAACACAGTGGTCAGGGAAGGGTAATCACCCTCTCTTCCTTGTAAGAGCACTGCCTGGCACCTTTATCCAGTAGTGCTCACTAGTGGGTGGGAAGTTGTCACTCCCATGTCTCAGTTGTTAACTAATGCAGAAGGATCTTGAGTAATGTTAGGCGATTCAGCTAAAAGTCAGCAGCAGTGTCCATGCTTAGAGTAAGATAATACACCCAATGTCTAACACTTGCTAGGGAGAACTTACTCTGTGTGGGGTGTTAACAGGTAGAAAACATATCTATGGCTTTTCAAACCATCTCTGATAAGCACAGCTCTGAGGTTCAGGAGGACTCTTTTTTCTTTTTCTTTTTCCTGGAGATTATACTTTTGGGTAGGAAGCTTTGTTAGTATGCTGCAAAGACAGTATGCTGCAGTGCAAAGCAGTGCAAATGAATGCTAGCAGGTGGTAGACCTACCCTAGATAGAATTAACCACCTGAGGAGAGCCAGTTAGTCAGCGATTTGCAGCTAAAAGTCATTCCCTAAGGCTGATTATGAGAGTAACTCTATCATCCTGTTTGTGAAGTCAATTGTTATGAATCTGTGAAATTAACATGTGTTAAGTGAAGCACAGGGTGCCAGATGGTGAGTCCCTTCAATAACAGACCAAAAGAGAAATTGAAATAGAAAAGTTTATTATTCACAGGTCCTGGAGAAAGTACCTGGCATGCCTCCAGGGGCCACACAGGGAGGTCAAGACAGAGTGCAGAAAAAGAGAAATAGGACATGGGGTACATGTCTTTATTAGGGTGCATATGTGCAGTGAATTGGGGTTTCCAGGTTAAGGCTGGATTGGTCAATTCAAACCAAAGGAGTGGAGTTTTCTCAAGTCCCATGGGGATCTTATCTAAGGGGTACACAAGAGTAAGGCACAGGGAGGCAGAGAAAACTTGATCACAAGGGTCATTGGGAAGTCATATGAAAAACTTACAGGGTGGATCAAGATGGCTGAGGAGTAGGAAGCAGAGTTACCTCCCTCACAGAAACGTTGAAAATACATCTACAAGTGGAAGGATTCACACATAACAGCAACTGAGCCCCTACAGAAGACCTCAGATGTTCAAAAAGACAAGAAAACATCCACATTACCAGGTAGGATAAAAAGAAAAAGAAGGAATCAGGATGGGACCTGAGCCCTGGGGAGGGAGCTGTGAAGGAGGAAAGGTTCCCACACACTGGGAAGGCTCCTCACCAGCGGAGAAATTAGACTGGATGGAGTGGGAAGTTTTGAAGCATAAAAGGGGAGAGCAGCAACCAGTTTGTGGAAGGCAAAATGGAGAGTAACCTACACAGAGGGTCGGCGCTGCCATCCTGCACTCCCCAACCTGAGATACTCCTCCATCAGTGAGGGTGGGGGTCTGTTGCTGAAGCTCAGGCTCCGAAGCTCAGTCCCAGGGAGAGAACCAGGGTTAAGTGCAGAAACAGCCTGAGGTGTTCAGGCCATGGAAACTGAGAGTGTACTAGGAAGAAGCCTGAAGCCTGGACCCAGCAGAGAGGCAAGTCACCACTACTGGAAGGTGCACAAGGAGAGGGGTAGGGCCACCATAAAAACTTCTTTCCCTGTGAGTGCTCCCAGGCAACAGGACACCTCCTACAAGAGCTCCAGGTGTGGGTGTGTCACTGCCACTTGCACCTTGGGCTCCAGAGGCGGACACTGGCCACCTCTTCCAGGTCCTCAGGCTGATGCCATGCCCCACCTCTGGTGACTTGGAAGGGCACAGACATCTTCACCCACAGGGAATTCCGCTGGTGGGCCATAGGACTACCCATGCCAGAAGGGTGCAGACAGAGCCAGCCACTGGGAATTCCACCAGTGGGTTCCAGGGCCTGCCCATGTTGTCCCAGGAGGGCGTGGATAGCTTCCATAGCTAGGAGGTCTGTCAGTGGATGCTGTGACCTGCCCTGCTGTCCCAGGAGGGTGCAAAAAGCTTCCACAACTGGGAAACCCATCAGTGGGTGCTGGAACATGTCCTGCTGTCTCAGGAGGGTGCAGATAGCTCACACTACTGGGAAATCTGTCTGTGCATGCCAGGACCTGTCCCCGCTATCCTGGGAGCATGCTGAAACCTCTTGCTACTATGAAATCTGCCAGTGGGTGCCAGGACCCGCACATTTGTCCCAGGAGGGCACGGATAGCTCACTAATAGGAAACACACCAGGGATGCTGGGACCTGCTCTGCTGTCCCAGGAGGGTGCAGACAGCTCCCCCAACTAGGAAACTCGCCCAGAGGAGCGGCTGAAAATACAGCTGAGCCCCAGGGGCTATGTGACTAAGGAAGAAGAGCTGAAACCTCTCCTCATGGCTGTGCAAACTGCAGTTACACCTTCGCTGACAGCTTCCTAAATTCAGCACCTATGAAATATCCAAAAGGACAACAAGTGCTCTTGCAGCTGGATGTGTCTGGCTTTAGCAGCTGTGGGCTCTGTGGGCATATACACACGGGGATAGAGCCAGGTCAGAGTCTGAGCTGTCTCTATAGCTCCCAGAGCAGGTCCAGGTGCATGATTACTGCAGTACTGGGACCTAACCTCAGTGGACCCAGACAGGTGGATGGGTGAAAACAGCACCTGAGAATCACCAGGGCCAATTGTTGAAATACCCACAGTTAAGGCGAGACTGAGAGCAGTGCCAACAACAGTATACTTTATGAGCCTGCACAACAGGTGAAAGGGGAGACAACAGAGCACATTCACAGGTGAACAGCTCCAAAGGAAGAAAACTAAGTGGCTTCTCTCCCAGTGGGAGTGCTCCAATCCCTCCTACCTTGCACTGCAGATCAGGATCACAGCTAAGAAACAGATCTGGGGGTCTCTACTCCAACAACTAGGAAGCAGACCCCACCCCTGATGGGCCAGTGACAACCACAGAACAAAGGAGAGGCCCTGCTCTATATCTAGGGCAGACTCAGATCAACACAACACCAATCAAACTCCTTATCAAGAGGATAAGAGCACAAGCCTCTGGACCAACCTCACCCACGAGGGGGCAGACACCAGAAGCAAGAAGAGCTATGACCCTACAGCCTCCAGAAAGGAGACCACAATCACAGTAAGTTAGAAAAAATGAGATGACAAAGAAATATGTTACAGGTGAAGAAGCAAGATAAAAACCTACAATAACAATTAAACGAAGAGGAGATAAGCAATCTCTCTGAAAAAGAATTCAGAGTAATGATAGTAAAGATATCAAAGATATCAGAAAGAGAATAGAGGCACAGATCAAGAAGATACAAGAAAAGTTGAACAAACAGAGGTGAACAAGACAATAACTGAACTAAAAAATACACTAGAAGGAATCAGTAGTAGAATAACTGAGACAGAAGAACAGATAAGTGACCTGGAAGGCAAAATGGTGGAATTTCTGTCATGGAACAGAAAAAAGAATAAGAAGAAATGAGGACAGTCTCAGAGACCTCTGGGACAACATTAAATGCACCAACACTCAAATTTTAGGGGTCCCAGAAGAAGAAGAAAAAGAGAAAGGGCTTGAGAAAATATTTGAAAAGATCACAGTCAAAAACTTCCCTAACATGGGAAAGGAAATAGACAGCCAAGTCTAAGCAAAGCTGAGAGTCCCATACAGGATAAACCCAAGGAGGAACACAGTGAGACACATATTAATCAAATGAACAAAAATTAAACACAAAGAAAAAATATTAAAAGCAACAAGGGAAAAGCAAAAAATATCATACAAGGGAATCTCCATAAGGTTATCAGCTGATTTTTCAGCAGAAACTCTGCGGGGCAGAAGGGAGTGGCAAGATATATTTAAAGGGATAAAAGGGAAAAACTACAACCAAGAATACTCCACCCAGCAAGGCTCTCATTCAGATTTGACAGAGAAATCAAAAGGTTTACAGAGAATTCAACACCACAAAACCAGCTTTAAAAAAATTGCTAAAGGAACTTCTCTAGGCAAAAACACAAGAGAAGAGAACAAAAGAGGAAGGGAAGAAAAAAGACCTACAAAAACAAACCCAAAACAATTAAGAAAATGGCAATAGGAACATACATATTGATAATTACCTTAAATGTAAATGCATTAAATGCTCCAACCAAAAAACATAGACTGGCTGAATGAATACAAAAAAAGACCCATATATATGCTGTCTACAAGAGACCCATTTCAGACCTAGGGACACATACAGACTGAAAGTGAGGGGATGGAAAAAGATATTCCATTTAAATGGAAATCAAAAGAAAGCTGGAGTAGCAATACTCATCAAACAAAATAGAGTTTAAAATAAAGTCTGTTACAAGAGACAAGAGAGAGCACTACATAATGATCAAGGGATCAATCCAAGAAGAAGATACAACAATTGTAAATATTTATGCACCCAACATAAGAGCACCTCAATATATAAGGCAAATGCTAACAGCCATCAAAGGCAAAATCCACAGTAACACAGTAATAGTGGGGGACTTGAACACTTCACTTACACCAATGGAAAGATCATCCAGACAGAAAATTAATAAGGAAAACCAAGCCTTAAATGAAACATTAGACCAGATAGAATTAACTGATATTTATAGGATGTTCCATCTGAAAGCAGCAGAATACACTTTCTTCTCAAGTGCACATGGAACATTCTCCAGGATAGAGCACATCTTGGGTCACAAATCAAGCTTCAGTTAATTTAAGAAAATTGAAATCATATCAAGCATCTTTTCCAGCCCAAACAGTATGAGATTACACATCGACTACAGGAAAAAGAAAACTGTAAAAACACAAACACATGACAGCTAAACAATATGGTACTAAACAACCAATGGATCACTGAAGAAATAAAAGAGGACATCAAAAAGTACATAGAGGACTTCCCTGGTGGCACAGTGGTTGAGAGTCTGCCTGCCGATGCAGGAGACACGGGTTCGTGCCCTGGTCTGGGAAGATCCCACATGCCGCAGAGTGGCTAGGCACGTGAGCCATGGCCGCTGAGCCTGCGTGTCCGAAGGCTGTGCTCTGCAACGGGAGAGGCCACAACAGTGAGAGGCCTGTGTACCACAAAAAAAAAAAAAAAAGTACATAGAAACAAATGACAATGAAAACACAACGACCCACAACTTATGGGATGCAGCAAAAGCAGTTCTAAGAGGGAAATTTACAACAATACACTCTTACCTCAAGAAACAAGGAAAATCTCAAATAAACAACTTAACCTTACACTTAAAGCAACTAGAGAAAGAAGAAGAACAACAACAAAACACCCCAAAGTTAGTAGAAGGAAAGAAATAATAAAGATCAGAGAAGAAATAAATGAAATAGAAATAAAGAAAACAATAATAAAAGTAAATAAAACTAAAAGCTGGTTCCTTAAGAAGAGAAACAAAATTGACAAGCCTTTAGCCAGACTCATCAAGAAAAAAGGGAGAAGCCTCAAATCAATAAAATTAGAAATGAAAGAGAAGTTACAACTGACACTGCAGAAATACAAAGGATCAGAAGAAAATTCTCCAAGCAACTATATGCCAATAAAATGGAATACCTGTAAGAAATGAACAAGATCTTAGAAAGGTACAACCTTCCAAGACTGAACCAGGAAGAAATAGAAAATATGAAGAGACCAATCACAAGTAATGAAATTGAAATTGTGATAAAAATCTTTCAACAAACAAAAATTGAGGACCAGATGGCTTCACAGGCAAATTCTATCAAACATTTAGAGAAGAGGTAACACCTATCCTCAAACTCTTCCAAAAAATTGCAGAGAGAGGAACACTCCCAAGCTCATTCTACGAGGCCACCATCACCCTGATACCAAAATCAGACAAAGAAATCACAAAAAAAGAAGATCACAAGGCAATATCACTGGTGAACATAGATGCAAAATGCCTCAATAAAATACTAGCAAACTGAATCCAACAACACATTAAAAGGATCATACACCATGACCAAATGGGATTTATCTCAGGGATGCAAGCATTCTTCAATATATGCAAATCAATCAATGTGATACACCATATTAATAAATTGAAGGATAAAAAACATATGATCATCTCAATAGATGCAGAACAACTTTTGACAAAATTCAAAACACATTTATGATAAAAACTCTTCAGAAAGTGGGCATAGAGGGAACCTAACTGAACATAATAAAGACCATATATGACAAACCCACAGCAATCATCATTCTCAATGGTGAAAAACTGAAAACATTTCCTCTAAGATCAGGAACAATACAAAGGTGTCCAATCTCACCACGATTATTCGACATAGTTTTGGAAGTCCTAGTCACAGCAATTAGAGAATAAAGAAATAAAAGGAATACAAATTGGGAAAGAAGCAGTAAAACTGTCACTGTTGGCAGAAAGCTTGATACTATACACAGAAAGCTACTAGATCTCATCAATGAATTTGGTAAAGTTGCAAGATACAGAGTTAATACACATACAATGCATTCCTATACACTAACAATGAAAGATTAGAAAGAGAAAATTAGAAAGAGAAATTAAGGAAACACTCCCATTTACCACTGCAACAAAAAGAATAAAATACTTAGGAATAAACCTACCTAAGGAGGCAAAAGATCTATACTCAGAAAACTGTAAGATACTGATGAAAGAATTCAAAGATGACACAGATTGAGAGATATACTATGTTCTTGGATTGGTAGACTCAATATTGTCAAAATGACTATACTACCCAAAGCAATCTACAGATTCAATGCAATCCCTATCAAATTACTAAGGGCACTTTTCACAGAATTAGAACAAAAATTTTTACAATATGTATGGAAACACAAAAGACCTCGAATAGCCAAAGCAATCTTAAGAAAGGAAAAACGGAGCTGGAGGAATCAGGCTCCTTGACTTCAGATTACACTACAAAGCTACAGTAATCAAGACAGTATGGTACTGGCACAAAAACAGAAATATAGATCAATGGAATGGGATAGAAAGCCCAGAGATAAACCCACACACATATGGTCACCTTATTTTTGATAAAGGAGGCAAGAATATACAATGGAGAAAAGACAACCTCTTCAATAAATGGTGCTGGGAAAACTGGACAGCCACATGTAAAAGAATGAAATTAGAACACTCCCTAACACCATACACAAACATAAACTCAAAATGGATTAAAGACCTAAATGTAAGGCTGGACACTATAAAACTCTTAGAGGAAAACATAGGCAGAACACTCTGACATAAATCACAGCAAGATCCTTTTTGACCCACCTCCTAGAGTAATGGAAATAAAAACAAAAATAAGATTAGTAACAAAGCAAGGATGCTCACTCACACCACTTCTACTCAGCATAATACTGGAAGTCCTAGCCAGAGCAATTTGAGAAGAAAGAGAAAAATTATATCCATCCAGAAAAGAAGTAAAATGTGTCTTATTTGCAGATGACCTCTCAATGGGAATGCAATATAGTGCAGCCACTCTAGACAACAGTATGGAAGTTCCTCAAAATCTTAGAATTCACAAAAAATCTCTTAGAACTAATAAACAATTCAGTAAATTTGAAGGATACACCATCAACAAATAAAAATTATTTGCATTTATATATCCTAACAATTAACTATCTGACAATGAAATTAAGACAACAATCTCATTTACAATAGCATCCAAAAAGAATAAAATACTTAAGAAGAAACTTAATTAAGGAGGCAAAAGACTTGTATAGTGAAAACTGTAAATGATGAAAGAAATTAAAGAAGACACATATTTAGGTTGTTACTGATTTTCTTTCTTTTTTTTTTTTTTGATTTTCTTTTCTATAACAAGTATTAATTGCTTTAAATTTCCCCTTAGCACCACTTTAGCAGCATCCATCACATTTTGATATGCTGTGTTTTTATTTTCATTGAATTCATAGTACTTTTAATTCCCCCTAAGACATCTTCTTTGATGTATGGATTATTTAGAAGCATGTTAGTTTCCAAATATTTGGGTACTTTACAGATATCTTTTGGTTATTGACTTTAATTGTGGTCCTAGAATATTCTTTGTATAATTTCTATATCTTTCCGTTACTTAAATTTTCTTTTATGGTCCAGACTATGGTATATATATGTGAGTGTTCTATGTGTATTTGTGAAGAATGTGTAGTCTGCTGTTGTTGGTTAGATTTTTCTATAAATATCAAAGATAACATTGTTCAGAAAATCTATATTCTTACTGCTTTTTTGTTTGTTTGTTCTTTTTTGCCTATGTACTTATTCTATCAATACCTTAGAAAGAACTGTTGAAGTGGCCAATTTTAATTGTGGATATGCCTTTTTCTCTTTTCAACTCTTAAGTTTTTGCTTGCTGTATTTTGAAGCTGTCTTGTTTGAGGCATGATATTTAGGATTGCTATATCTTCTTGGTGAATTGACTCTTTCATCATTATCTAATATCCCTGTTTATATCTGTTAAAATTCCTTGTTCTGAAGTCCTAAGTGTACAGTTTTTGTTATTCTTCCCTGCAGATTAAGGCTTTTCTTCCATAGGAGAGTTCAAGGAGATGGATCTGTGTGGAGTTTTATCTGAGGCTACTTTTCCCTTCCCCTAGACAGCACCATGAAGAAAATTTTATCAGGATTCATTCCACCTTCCTTGTGAGCACCTGGTGGAGTTCATGGAGGAAAAGTTCTCCAGAGAGTACTAACCCCAATATATCTGCCACTCCTAAAGTCTTTGCACTCTCACCCTAGCCCATGCTCTCAGCCTTCAGCAATTTGCTAATAGTTTTAGCTGGATCTTTTTACTGTCTTATATGGAATCCAGTGGCTTCTTCTTGAAGTAAGCCAGTGTTAGAGCCTGGTTTCTTGTTGTAGGTTTCAATCTCTCCCTAGATTTTGGGATAATTATTTGACCTTTGGCTTTAGGGTTAGGGTCAAGAAAGTTCTTAATTTTCAGTTTCTCCAGTTTTTTCTTTTTGTAAGCATGAGAGTGATGCTCTTTACAGCTCTCTATACTTCTGAGCAGAAACCAGAAGTGGCACCCACCACATTTTGCTTTCTATTGAGAAATTTCTAGTGAGATATCCCTATATTTCAAACAATGCTGCAATAAATATCCTCTTATATATTCCCCTATGGTACTATGTGAGAATTTTCCTGGATTATAGATCCAGTAGAGAGATACTAGATCATAATAGATGTGTGTAGTTAATTTGGCCAATGGTAATACTGCTCTCCAGAATGGCTACAAATGTCTATATGCCTACCAATAGTGAATAAAATACTGTTTCTCCCATTCTTGCCATTATGTAACATTATAATTTTTAAAATTTTCTTCAAATATGAATATAAAGTGGCCTAGCTTGGTTTTAATGTACATTTCTCTGGTTACTAATGATTTTGAGCAAGTTTTCCTATAATTAGTCTCTGAATTTTCTTTTTCTTAACTTGACTATTCTTGTCCTTTGCCCATTTTTGTTTTATTTTTGTCATCATTTCATATGTAGTTTAATCATTTATTTTAGATATTAGTCCCTGATCAGTTATAGACATTGCAAATACCATCTATCAGTAGGTTGACTGGAATCATTCACTACACAGAAACCCTTAATCTTGATACAGTCAACCCATCAAATTTTGTCTTACAGTTTTTTGGGGTTTTTTTGGCCTTAAGTTGTTTTTCTTTACACTTAGACTACAAAAATAATAGGACTTTTTTTTTTTGTTTTTACATTTACGCATTGTTTCAAACCTTGTCACCAACCTTTGATTTGGTATACATTAAAACATGTAAATTAATCTTATTTTGAGACTTAGAGGAAAGATAATACTTTAGCAATGTCATATAATATAGCATAAAGAATACTGGACTAGGAGTTGGAAGGCAAAAATTCTTGTTCATACATTACCACTTACTAGCTGTGACCTTGATCAACAGATAACCTCATTGAACTTGATAATGCTTGACTGGTAAAATGAAACTAACATCACCAAATATGCCTTAGACTGCTACAAGAATTAAATGAGTAATTGTTTTGAAAGTACTTCAAAAAGCATGTATTGCAATACAAATATAAAATCATGGTGTAGTCAGTTTGTATCATTAGTTTCACTTTATTAGTGAGATTCCTAAACCAGTGGCCTCAGAACACAGTTTCAAGGATATTAATAAATATTCTTGAAAAAGGATTTCTATGTTCAAATCAGTTGGGGATTATAAATTGTAATTATAAATTAAGCCAGTTATTTACTGTGGTACTTCCTTGAACAATCACTGCACTTCATATACAATGAACTTTGTCAATAGTCATGAAATAGTGTGAGGCTTTTTTTCCCCATAGCTATTTTCCTCCTCAACCTCTTCTTTTTTTTCTTTTCTTTTTTTTGTGGAATACTTATGAAACATCTCCCAGAAAATATCTTATAAAATACAAGTTTGGGAAAAATGATTTACTGGAAAGAACATTGGGCATTTTATATTCTGATTTTGCTACTTAGATGAGACTTTGGGAAAGGTACTTAACCTCTTTGAGATTCACTTTCTTAACCCTTGAAAAAAGGGATAAAGACTTTCACTGAAGGTTTTTGTAAGTAATATATATAAAATAATTGCCTGGTACATAGTAGGAAGTCAGTAAATAGTGGTGGTGTTTTATTTGTTTTTGTTATTATTGTTTTTATTATGATTAAGTGTATCAGTGTTGGACTTCCCTGGTGGTGCAGTGGTTAAGAATCCATCTGCCAATGAAGAAGACATGAGTTTGAGCCCTGGTTCAGGAAGATCCCACATGTCATGGAGCAACTAAGCCCGTGCACCAAAACTACTGAGCCTGCGCTCTAGACCCACATGCCACAAGTACTGAAGCCCATGTGCCTAGAGCCTGTGCTCTGCAACAAGAGAAGCCACCGCAATGAGGAGCTTGTGCACCGCAATGAAGAGTAGCCCCTGCTCACCACAACTAGAGAAAGCCCTCACACAGCAATGAAGACTCAACACAGCCAAAAATAAAAAAAATAAATTAAAAAAAAAGAGTATCAGTGTAGACATTGATCTTTGGTCAATAGTTTGTATTCATCACATCTCAGCCTTTTCTTCCCATATCTAAGAGAATGAAATAGAGGTTGGTAATGCTTCTTTGCACCAAGACATCTTTTGGTATATCTGCTAATTGTATAACTGAAATCACAAATGTGCTGGCTGTCATATTTCCTGCATTATTATTTCACCTACCACTGAAATGAAAATTGGTGGACTGGAGTTCTTTCTCAAAAACGTTTCTGTGGTTGTTATGTAGGTAAGTACATAAGGTGGGAAATTCCTTAATCCATGATCCTGCACAAAACTCCTGAATGGAGTTTTATTGTGATATGTGATAAAAAATATAGGCTTGTCTGCCATCCTTTTCAATTATTATTAGCATCTATATCTCACTTTCAATGTGTTCTTGTTTATTTATCACTTTCTATATATGATTTACTTCATTACCTCATTTAGATTCTGAATTCACACCCCACCTCAAAAACCATTTATTTAATTGAATATTGTCCAATGAGAAGTTGAATCATCACTCTTTCTGAGTACTGCTCAGGAACTTTTCTAAATCTATGAAGCTACTATCAACTGGACCAAACTTACAATTACACAAAATCCGTTCTGAAGAGTTAAATAATTTTCAGTTTGTCAAACTGTGAAAAACACATCCTTTTATAGTAACCTTACAGTGATATCTTAAGCCTGATAGATTTAGAAGTGAACCAGAATTCCTTTGAATCTGACCTTTGTAGGATTCCAGTGGGGAGAGGAAACCTCCATAGCCAAGACTTCTGTCCTGTCACCTTTCAAATGCTCAAACTGCCAGTAGCCCTTTCAGTTTGTCTGTGACAATGAGACAAGCCGCTAACAGTCTTTGTCATTTCAATTTTTCACACATTTTGTAACAGTCCTTGCCATTGCATTTTTTCACACATTTCCTCTCTCTCTCTCACTCTCGCTCTTGCACTCTCTCTCTCTCCCCCCCACCATGTATGTATGTGTGAGTGTGTGTGTGTGTGTGTGTGTGTGTGTGTGTGTGTGTAGTCTCTGAGTGAAAACTACTCTCGACAACCAACTGCCACAGGCCACTCAGCTGTAAGAAAAGTACAGCTTCAGAACTGTCAAACAAAATAAAAATGAGGCAAATCACAAAGGAGCCAGTTGGCTACGATTAGGCCTGGGGATCCCACTCTAGCTATGCCAGGTTGCTATGTTTCATCAGGAAAGCCTGAGGTAGGAAGACATTTTGTCTCCATTTTTGCTGCCACTCTCACAGGAACACCATTTATCAAAGGTTGTTTCCTGAAGCTTGATGTGTAAGGGTTGATTACCAAAAAGCAGTCAAGGCCAACTCAGTCTGCCTATTCTTTTGATACTTGTGCAAAGACAGTTGGTGATAAGAGAGAATTTGCAGCAGATGCTATGAATATACCTATTCTGAGTGTTATTTATCCACTTATGACCATCCTATGAAATCCGAAACAATATTCTCTCAAGTTCTAGAGAGGCAGTAGGAAGAGTGACTCTCATAATTTTGCCCCAAAGAGTGTTTCTTCAATGACGTTCAAGAGTAATGGGTGAAATGAAAACAATTGACTGATCTTTGTACTTTATGTCAGTAAAACTACAATGGACAGTGCTGTGAAAATGATCTGTCTCTTAGGTGGAAAACATATCCAAAATCAAGTCTACTCTTTTCAGGGAGTAGGATTTCTTCTAAGGGTAACTAGTCTATTGAGCCTGATTTGATCCATTATATTTTTTTGTAGAGTCAGGTGATGGGAAAACAACTCCTGAGCTAACTTGGAAACATGCTGAGCCAACTTCTGCAAAGGCCTGAGCTACTCCTAGGTGGGTGGTACATTAAGCATTTACTTTTTCAGAACTCCAAACTCTGCTGATACAGGTTTAATAAGTCCTACCCTGAGAACATGAAAATGAGAATTCCTGATGAACTTCCTAACAGTACCTTTCAGGCCCCAGGAGAATTTACCTTTTTATTTCTCTCCATATGAGTGGTAAATTAAAACAGAATTCCTTTGAATTTATTTCAGTCCCAAACATCAACACTTGAGATGTGCAGAGATTATATTCACATTCAGACAAACTATAGCATAACCAATGGTTTCCCTTATTACTTGTGACCCCTAGCTGCTTTTCTTGCTGTGGGCTCAGCATCCTAATCCATACAATGTGACCATTTGCCTTTGTATCTCCTGTTGTACAGTAAGGGAAATGAAGTAGCCAGCACTTCACTGTGGGAATTTCTGTTCCATGTGGAGAACTGCTTTTGCTTTAACACCACTTCTAACATTTTACTTCAGTGGGAGGGAGAAAAAAATAAGTGATAATTTTCATGACATTATAAATTTGCAAACTGCTTAGCAGAAATTAAAAGAAGAATAGAACGATTAAGGGGATTATAGGTTTGAACAGATAGCTTGAAGGAGTTAAATATTTGGGGTTGGATAACTAAAGTCTGTTTATTTAGAAGTAGAAATGGAGTTATACAGTTCTCGAAGAAGGAAGACAACTATTTAATGTGGATTCTGCTAGGAGAATTGATGAAACATTGAGATTGACTTGTGGCATACACTTGCTTTTTGAATTTTAGTTAGTGGAAAGAACCCAGCTCTAAATTGGGAACTGAGTTTTGACCTAGTTTTATTGATTACTAGCTATGTAATCTCTTATCAATCACTTCTTCCTTTTGGGGCCTTAGTCCTTATCTGTAAAATAAGGGATTTGAGGATGATTTCATAGGTCACTTTTTGCTCCACCATATGGTGATTCTGTAATTTGTGAATTTTCTACTGTGGTAGTCATTATCACTGATCAGCAAGTATTGCTGGTGCTCTGTTTTCTGGACTTTTTCTGGCACCCTTGTGTTTGAGTGGAACTCTGTGTCTAGCTCTTATAAATTAGAATTTCTGTAAAATTTTCTATAAGCTGAAGTGATATATATCACTTCTGGGCCAGAGCATTCATTTGCTAGTGTGAGACCTTCCACAGATATGTTTCTCTTTTGCATGGTCAGAAAAGTCAAGATAAAGGTTATTCTGTCAACTTGAGTCTCTGAGATATTACCATGAATATGTAACTGCTACCCAATAGACATGTAACATGAGTGAACAATAAACATTTACTGTTAACACACTGAGTTTGGGGACTTGTTTGGTATTGCAACATAATCTAGCCTATCTTTACCAACATGTCTGCCTCCCATGTTAAACTGTAAATCTCTTAAGGGGAAGATGATGTTTTCTACAACCTTTACAGATCTTCACCCTGCAACTGAAGGTGTTAAACAAATATTGTCAACAAATAAGTTGACTTTTCAGGAGTTTATGACAGAGTGACAGGGTATAATAGAAAAATAAGGAGGTAAGAATTATTTTTAAACTCTCTTAGGTCTAATAAGATTAGTGGTTCTATAATAAATAAGTCTCAATTAAGCAAAAACCAAATATTAATACATTTGAACATTGTATCGTGCAATCTTTTATTTCTGGTTATACTAACTACAAAGCAGGTACAATTAATAGTTGATGTTCTTTAGTAAGGTCATATTTTGATCAATATCAGTCAACTATTTTACAAGTTAATAGGAAACATACAGATTTATTAATATGAAATGCATCTACTATGTGCTAGCATGTACTAAGATGATGTGAATACAGAGCTGTTGTTATAGAGTTCATAAACAAGCAGGTTGAAAAGTAGATAGAAGCCATGTGAGATAGATATCTTATGTTTATTCAGTAAGAAACAATGCCAAAGATTAATTTTACAAAGTGTATCAATCAACCAGTGATTAAGTCCACATAATTCTAGGCAAATAACTTGATTTTTCCCCCATGGGAGGTTTATTCCATGCATTGCTTCATCAACGAGTTCTTTTTCCTTTGTAAATAAGGTTTATTGCAATGTTCAAAATGGCAAAAAGCAAATCTAAATGTCCAACAATAGAGAAAATATTCAATTAAAGTCACTGAACATATATGGAGGGGGATATTTATTGACATAGAAAAATGTTTATATATTTTTAATTGAAAAAAGCAGGTAACAAAGTTATGTACACTATTGTACTAATTTTTTAAAAAGTATATATATTCATAGAAAAAGTCTGGAGCAATCTCAAACATCACTTGTGGTTATTTCTATGTGGAGAGTTTATGGTTGAGTCTTACGTTTCCATTGTATGTATTTTTACATAATTAGATATTTAATAATTTTTAAAGATCCACTTGTGTATTTTTTGTATAATAGTAATAATAATAATAATCCACCTATCCATCATGTCTGGTATCTGATAATCTCCTTCTAGCCCAGATTTCCCTTAACAACTTCTATTTTCTCAGAGAGCAGGTATGGTGGAACCAAATTAATTCTGCACCCTCACTCTATTCAATTCCACAAAAGCTCTTGCAAATAATGTTCATTCTGTTTAGTTTTTTTAGTTTGAGACATACTTAGTGTGTGCCTACTATTCAATACCCAGACCCTTATTTAGGCATTGGGAATAAAACCTATCTCAGTTTGGTTAAGGCCACCATGTTCATTGTTTGAGTGCCTGTTATGCTAATTAATAGCTGTGTGATTTTGGAAGGTTACAATCAGTTATTTTTCTAGTGTCATTTAGACATAGTTTTATTTTTTCTCCCTTGATGAAATAACTGATTGTTTTTCTTAAAAGTCTCACATCACCATTGTGTTTTCATCAAGAATTTTTGTTCATTAAATGCCATAGCTGAGATGACGACTGTAATCCTGATAAGGCATGTCATCTTGAAGAATTTACTCAACCTATGTTGATTTCAGTTTTCTAAATTGTAAAATGAAAGTGTTGGATTATATAGTCTTTAAGAATCTTTCAATTCTAAACTCCTATGATTATAAGGTTTTGCCTCTCTGTTCAGTGGAGGTAAAGAAATTAGACCAATTGAGAATGAGAAAATAAATTCTTATTTTTCAACAATCCCATGAAGCTTTCTTAATAATTCTGTAGAGTCAGAACTTGTGTATTATCAACTGAATGTTTGCAAATCCCAGGTTGGCTAACTCCTTGAAACATCACTTTATTCTGAGTTAGTTGCCACTACTATCTGTTCACGAAATGCCCATTAAAATAACACTTTACCAAATATAAGCAGGAAGGGGATCTTCTAGACATTAAAAAAAGTTATCTAAATGACTTGAGATGATCTGCTTTACTGTTCCCTTTGTTCTTTGATGCTTTAACATCTTATAGTTTCATTCCTTAGTATTTCTTGTAATTGATCACATCTAAGAAAATTTGTGTTCAAGAAGGAAGTAGACCTTTGTTTATATCTATCTCTTCCTCCCTTTAGAATCTTACCAAAATTTCAGCACAATCTTTATGTCCTAGTGGTGAAATTGGTTGATTTTGAAGGCTTGTAATGCCACCTTGTGGATAAATGATGGCAGCAGTGTACTATGTGAGAGTACTTTCACATATTATTTGGTAAGTATGCTGAAATTTGAATCTTTCTAACTTGTGGTTTTATTTCAAGGTTTTACTTCCTAGGACAAAAATTAGATCAGAATACATTTCACAGTCAGTTTCCTTTTTAAAATAATAGTTGAAGAATAGATCATTTTGTTGCTGCTGATAGCTTATTCTGGGTATTAATTTAAAATGCACAGCCCATCAAAATTATCACATCAAAAGTTTCTGCTTTAATGATATATAAGGAGTGACATTTAGAACAGCTGAGTTTCAGTGACAGATTTGTGACTGCTTGTTTTTGTTATCTCTATGGATAATTCCTATGTACTTACTTCCTATATACTTACTTCTTAAGTAAGATTTTCTTGCTTTGAGCATAGTTAAATAACATACATACAATTAATTGTAAGAGGTTTTAGAATCAAACTCAAACTCTTTACAGTGGTATAGTGTATTCCATATCCTGAATGACCCTCTCACTTCCTCCTACCGAAAACACCTAAAAATGCTGAATAAAATAAAAACAAAAACAAATGCGTCAATGAAATGAAAATCTAGATATACTCAGAGATTAAACAGTAAATGAAAATAGGAAACCAAAGAAGATATCTGGACATTTAATTTACCTTTTATCTTAAAGACATTTGCTAAACATAGGAACTTTGATTTTCATGTCTTCTTAGTGTGAGGGGCAAGGTTGGAGGCTAGAGACAAACAAATCCGTCAAAGTTAGGGATTTTAATCAGATACCCCAGGCAGAGAGGAACAAATAATGATATAAATGTTAAAACCCAGTCTATATAATACTACTAGGAAAAATTAGCTATGGGGTATATGAAGATTGTCTGTACTATGTTTACAAGTTTTCTGTAAATATAAAATTTTCTAAAGTAAAACACTGATTTACACAAAAAAGTGGATGTAGTAAAGCATAAAAAAGACAAACAATATGAGAATAAGTGAATTGAAAGACTGATTTTAAAAAATCATCGATAATAGAGTATGGAGAAATAAAAAGGTGAAAAATTATAAGCAATATTTTAAGAGATGTGGTGGAAAGTGTGAGAAGCTCTAAAATTAATCTATTTGGAAATTCAAAGGAAATGATGTAATAATGGAGAAGAACCTTTATTTGTATACAAAATATTATTGAGCTTATGAAAGGTAGCAGTACACTGATTCAAGAAGACAAATGAATACCAAGCAGGTTAAATAAAAAATGATCTGCGTCTACATAAATGATAGCAAAACTGCAGGTAACCAAACACAAAATCTTAAAAGCAACAAGAAATAAGAAATATATTACTCCCAAATGCAAAAAAAAATAATCTAAAAGATTAACATTCTTTCAGTGGAGACCATTATGAAAGTGAAATAATATATTCAATGTACTAAGGGAAAGTAAAAGAAATTGCCTTGAACTGAATACCTAGCAAGGACATCCTTCAAAAATTATATGGAAATATATGTTAAGAAACATTAAAATGGATTCTCACTAAAAGAGATTTTAAGTATGTTCTTGGGTAAAGGGAAAGTCTTCCCAGGTAGAAATTCTATGATAAAAGAGGGGTAAACAACCAAAAAGTTGTTAATACATTGGTAAATTTAAACGAACAATACTTTTATAAAGCAATAACAGTAATTTCTCAGGAAGTAAAAACTAAAAGTAAAAACTAGATAGATGTAAAATGTAAAGTAGCAATAGATGGGTTATCAGAGATAGTGTTAATGGTCCTTGTATTGTTCAGGAGAAAGGTAAAAATATTGATTAAGTGTAAGAGTCAATAATTTATGAAATGACATCAACAAGATGGTGAACAATTAAGTCTTGGATTCTCCTTCCACTGATGGACTCACTGATTTTAACAGCAACACTTGGATCAATTCCTTTGTGAGAAATCCAGAAACTAGATGTGAAGCTCCAGCACCTCAAATGAGTGCAAAACCAGCCACATCAAAACCAGTAGGAAAACTGAAGACACCCTCTAACCATAATCCTCATACCAGCGAAAGTACCATATAATCAAGAGAAACAGGAAACTCCAAGCTTCTCCCTGAGGAGGGAACAAGTTGGGCCACATATTTAAATCCCAACTTTTCTAATTGACACCTGAGGTAATGATTTCTCTCTCACATGTCTTGGAGTGTGGATGGGACCTGCAATATGCTAGTTGTCTGTGGGCTACAGAGAAAAGAGTGGTGGTTTGAACTAGTGTGCAGGCACCCACAACTCCTCCAGAATCTCAGCACAGAGAAAAAGGATGAACACCCTCAGCTCTCAGATTCTCCCTGTGGAGGAATAGAGTTGTAATGCACATCCACTATCCAATCTTTTCCAGGTGCTGCCCAAGTATCTGGCATTTGTTTCACCAGTCTTGGAGCACTGACAGGATCTGGCATATTCTATACACCTGGGGATTCCTAAGAACAAAAATGGTGGTTTGGACTAGCATGAAGGTTTGAGAGGCCCTCAGAAGCTTCCACCATGTTTAATGGACAGGATCTTCTGTACAAGGCCAGTCCATGAAAACTAGGAGAATTGGTGTTTTTCTTTTTTTAAATAATGTGTAGCTACCAGCACAGTCAATAAAAATAATGAAAAAGGGAAATGCAACCTAGAAAAAAGAACAAGTGAAAACTCTGGAAACAAACCTTAATGAAATGGAGACATATGAATTACATGACAGAAAATTCTAGATATCCATTATAAAAATGCACAATGAGATCATGAGAAAAATTCATGGACAAAGTGAGAATTTCAAAAAGACAGAATTTTAAAAAATAACAAAATAGAAATCTTGGAGTCAAAGGATATAATAACTGAACTGAAAGCACCAATGGAAGGATTCAGCAACAGACTAAAGCAAGCAGAATAAAGAATCAGCTAACTGGAAGACAGGTCATTGGAAATTAGTCAGAGAAGCAAAAAGAAAAAAATAATGAAAAATAATTAAGGAAATTTAAGGGACTTATGGGACACCATAAGTGTGCCAATATATGCATTATGAGAGTCCTAGAAGGAAAAAAGAGAGAGAAATGACCAAGAAGTTTATTCAAAGAAATGATGGCTTAAAATTTCCCAAATCTAGGGAAAGAAATAGACATCCAGATCTAGAATACCCAAATGACATAAAATTAGATGAGTCAAATAAAATTCATGCTGAGACACATTATAATCAAATTGTCAAAAGTCGAAGACAAAAGGAATTTTGAAAGCAGCAAAAGAAAAATGACTTTTATCATGTAAAAGGGAGCATCCATAAGGCTATCAGCAGATATTCCAGCAGAAACCTTGCAGGCAAGAGGGAGTGAGATGACATATTCAAAGCGCTGAAAGAAAAAAGAACTGCCAAACAAGAATACTATATCCAGCAAAACTCTCCTTCAAACATGAATGAGAGATAAAGACTTTTCAGATAAACAAAATCAAAAGGAGTCCTTTACCACTAGATCTGCCTTACAAGAAACGCTAAAGGGAATCCTTTAATTTGGTATGAAAGGACACTAAACAGCAACACTGTAGAAAAAGAAAATAAACTCTTTGGGACATGTAAATATATTGACAAACACAGAATTCTGTATAATTGTAACAGTGGTGAGTAAATAATTTTAGTTCTACTTTAAAAGAGTAGAGTTTGATAGTTTCTGGCCTTACATTTAGGTCTTTAATCCATTTTGAGCTTATTTTTGTGTATGGTGTTAGGGAGTGATCTAATCTCATACTTTTACATGTACCTGTCCAGTTTTCCCAGCACCACTTATTGAAGAGGCTATCCTTTCTCCACTGTACATTCCAGCCACCTTTATCAAAGATAAGGTGACCATATGTGTGAGGGTTTATCTCTGGGCTTTCTATCCTGTTCCATTGAGCTATGTTTCTGTTTTTGTGCCAGTACCATACCATCTTAATTACTGTAGCTTTGTAGTATAGTCTGAAGTCCAGGAGCCTGATTCCTCCAGCTCTGTTTTTCATTCTCAAGATTGCTTTGGCTATTCGGGGTCCTTTGTGTTTCCATACAAATTGTGAAATTTTTTGTTCTAGTTCTGTGAAAAATGACAGTGGTAATTTGATAGGGATTGCATTGAATCTATAGATTGCTTTGGGTAGTAGAGTCATTTTCACAATGTTGATTCTTTTAATCCACGAACATGGTATATCTCTCCATCTGTTGGTATCATCTTTAATTTCTTTCATCAGTGTCTTATAGTTTTCTGCATACAGGTCTTTTGTCTCCTTAGGCACACTTATTCCTAGATATTTTATTTTTTTTGTTGCAGTGGTAACTGGGAGTGTTTTCTTGATTTCACTTTCAGAATTTTCATCATTAGTGTATAGGAAAGCCAGAGATTTTTGTGCATTAATTTTGTATCCTGATACTTTACCAGATTCATTAATTAGCTCTAGTAGTTTTCTGGTAGCATCTTTAGGATTCTCTATGTATAGTATCATGTCATCTACAAACAGTGACAGCTTTGCTTCTTCTTTTCCGATTTGGATTCCTCTTATTTCCTTTTCTTCTCTGATTGCTGTGGTTAGAACTTCCAAAACTATGTTGAATAATAGTGGTGAGAGTGGGCAACCTTGTCTTTTTCCTGATCTTAGTGGAAATGTTTTCAGTTTTTCACCACTGAGGATGATGTTGGCTGTGGGCTTGTCATATATGGCCTTTATTATGTTGAGGAAAGTTTTCTCTATGCCTACTTTCTGTAGGGTTTTTATCATAAATGGGTGTTGAATTTTGTCAAAAGCTTTCTCTGCATCTATTGAGATGATCACATGGTTTTTCTCCTTCAATTTGTTAATATGGTTTATCACATTGATAGATTTGCGTATATTGAGGAATCCTTGCACTCCTGGAATAAACCCCACTTGATCATGGTGTATGATCCTTTTAATGTGCTCTTGGATTCTGTTTGCTAGTATTTTGTTGAGAATTTTTGCATCTATGTACATCAGTGATATTGGCCTGTAGTTTTCTTTCTTTGTGACATCCTTGTCTGGTTTTGATATCAAGGGGATGGTGGCCTCGTAGAAGGTATTTGAGAGTGTTCCTCCCTCTGCTATATTTTGGAAGAGTTTGAGAAGGATAGGTGTTAGCTCTTCCCTAAATGTTTGATAAAATTCGCCTGTGAAGCCATCTGGTCCTGGGATTTTGTTTGTTGGAAGATTTTTAATCACAGTTTCAATTTCAGTGCTTGTGATTGGTCTGTTCATATTTTCTATTTCTTCCTGATTCAGTTTTGGCAGGTTGTGCATTTCTAAGAATTTGTCCATTTCTTCCAGATTGTCCATTTTATTGGCATAGAGTTGCTTGTAGTAATCTCTCATGATCTTTTGTATTTCTGCAGTGTCAGTTGTTACTTCTCCTTTTTCATTTCTAATTCTATTGATTTGAGTCTTCTCCCTTTTTTTCTTGATGTGTCTGGCTCATGGTTTATCTATTTTGTTTATCTTCTCAAAGAACCAGCTTTTAGTTTTATTGATCTTTGCTATTGTTTCCTTCATTTCTTTGTCATTTATTTCTGATCTGATTTTTATGATTTCTTTCCTTCTGCTAGCTTTGGGATATTTTTGTTCTTCTTTCTCTAATTGCTTGAGGTACAAGATTAGGTTGTTTATTTGAGATGTTTCCTGCTTCTTAAGGTGGGCTTGTATTGCTATAAACTTTCCCCGTAGAACTGCTTTTGCTGCATCCCATAGGTTTTCGGTCGTTGTGTCTCCACAGTCATTTGTTTCTAGGTATTTTTTTACTTCCTCTTTGATTTCTTCAGTGATCAATTCATTATTAAGTAGTGTATTGTTTAGCCTCCATGTGTTTGTATTTTTTACAGATATTTTCCTGTAATTGATATCTAGTCTCATGAAGTTGTGGTCAGAAAAGATACTTGATACAATTTCAATTTTCCTATATTTACCAAGGCTTGATTTGTGATGCAAGATATGATCTATCCTGGAGAATGTTCCATGAGCACTTGAGAAAAATGTGTATTCTGTTGTTTTTGGATGGAGTGTCCTATAGATATCAATTAAGTCCATCTTTTTTAATGTATCACTTAAAGCTTGTGTTTCCTTATTTATTTTCATTTTGGATGATCTCTCCATGGGTGAAAGTGGGGAGTTAAAGTCCCCTATTATGAATGTGTTACTGTCGATTTCCCCTTTTATGGCTGTTAATATTTGCCTTATGTATTGTGGTGCTCCTATGTTGGGTGCATAAATATTTACAATTGTTATATCTTCTTCTTGGATCGATCCCTTGATCATTATGTAGTGTCCTTCTTTGTCTCTTCTAATAGTCTTTATTTTAAAGTCTATTTTTTCTGATATGATAATTGCTACTCCAGCTTTCTTTTGCTTTCCATTTGCATGGAATATCTTTTTCCATCCCCTTACTTTCAGTCTGTATGTGTCTCTAGGTCTGAAGTGGGTCTCTTGTAGACAGCATATATATGGGTCTTGTTTTTGTATCCATTCAGCCAATCTGTGTCTTTTGGTGGGAGTATTTAGTCCATTTACATTTAAGGTAATTATCGATATGTATGTTCCTATTCCCATTTTCTAAATTGTTTTGGGTTCGTTATTATACGTCTTTTCCTTCTCTTGTGTTTCTTGTCTAGAGAAGTTCCTTTAGCTTTTGTTGTAAAGCTGGTTTGGTGGTGTTGAACTCTTTCAGCTTTTTCTTGTCTGTAAATGTTTTAATTTCTCCATCAAATCTCAATGAGATCCTTGCTGGGTAGAGTAATCTTGGTTGCAGGTTTTTCTCCTTCATCACTTTCAGTATGTCCTGCCACTCCCTTCTGGCTTGCAGGGTTTCTGCTGAGAGATCAGCTCTTAACCTTATGGGGATTCCCTTGTATGTTATTTGTTGTTTTTCCCTTGCTGCTTTTAATATGCTTTCTTTGTATTTAATTTTTGACAATTTGATTAATATGTGTTTTGGCATATTTCTCCTTGGATTTATCCTGTATGGGACTCTCTGTGCTTCCTGGACTTGTTTAACTATTTCCTTTCCCATATTAGGGAAATTTTCAACTATAATCTCTTCAAATAATATTTTCTCAGTCCCTTTCTTTTTCTCTTCTACTGGAACATTTGGTGCGTTTAGTTGTTGTTCCAGAGGTCTCTGAGACTGTCCTCAGTTCTTTTCATGCTTTTTTCTTTACTCTGCTCTGCAGTAGTTATTTCCATTATTTTATCTTCCAGGTCACTTATCCGTTCTTCTGCCTCAGTTATTCTGCTATTGATCCCATCTAGAGTACTTTTAATTTCATTTATTGTGTTGTTCATCATTGCTTGTTTCGTCTTTATTTCTTCTAGGTCCTTGTTAAGTGTTTCTTGCATTTTGTCCATTCTATTTCCAAGATTTTGGATCATCCTTACTATCATTATTCTGAATTATTTTTCAGGTAGACTGCCTATTTCTTCTTCATTTGTTAGGTCTGGTGCCTTTTTATCTTGCTCCTTCATCTGCGGTGTGTTTTTTAGTCTTCTCATTTTGCTTGTCTTACTGTGTTTGGGTTCTCCTTTTTGCAGGCTGCAAGTTCGTAGTTCCCGCTGTTTTTTATTCCTGTCTCCAGTGGCTAATGTTGGTTCAGTGGGTTGTGTACGCTTCCTGGTGGAGGGGACTAGTGCCTGTGTTCTGGTCGGTGAGGCTGGATCTTGTCTCTCTAGTGGGCAGGTCCACGTCTGGTGGTGTGTTTTGGGGTGTCTGTGGGCTTATTATGATTTTAGGCATCTCTCTGCTAATGGATGGGGTTGTGTTCCTGTTTTGCTAGTTGTTTGGCATAGGTTGTCCAGCACTGTAGCTTGCTGGTCATTGAGTGAAGCTGGGTGCTGGTGTTAAGATGGAGGTCTCTGGGAGATTTTTGCCATTTGATATTATGTGGAGCTGGGAGGTCTCTTGTTGACCAGTGTCCTGAAGTTGGCTCTCCCACCTCTGAGGTAGAGCCCTGACTCCTGGCTGGAGCACCAAGAGCCTTTCATCCACACGGCTCAGAATAAAGGGGAGAAAAAGTAGAGACAATTAGTAGAAGTATGATGCAAGGAAGGAAGGAAGGAAGGAAGAAAGAAAGAAAGAAAGAAAGAAAGAAAGAAAGAAAGAAAGGAGGGAAGAAAGAAAGAAAGAAAGAAAGAAAGAAAGAAAGAAAGAAAGAAAGAAAGAAAGAAAGAAAGAAAGAAAGAAAGAAAGAAAGAAAGGAGGGAAGGAAGAAAGAAAGAAAGAAAGAAAGAAAGAAAGAAAGAAAGAAAGAAAGAAGAAAAGAATGAAAGAAGGAAAGAAAGGAGTGAGGGAGGTAGGGAGGAAGGAAGAAAGGAAGGAGAGAAGGAAGGAAAAAGACAGAAAGAAAGAAGATACAGTAAAGTAAAGTAAAGTATAATAATGTTATTGAATTAAAAAATAATTATTTATAAAAAAAAAAAGAAAAGGCACGGATAGAACCTTAGGACAAATGTTGGAAGCAAAGCTATACAGATAAAATCTTACACAGTAGCATACACATACACTCTCACAAAAAGAGGTAAAGGGGAAAAAATTATAGATCTTGCTCTCGAAGTCCACCTCCTCAATTTGGGATGATTTGTTGTCTAAAGGAGGGTAGGAAGGAAGGAAAGAAAGAAAGAAAGAAAGAAAGAAAGAAAGAAAGAAAGAAAGAAAGAAAGAAAGTAAAGTATAATAAAGTTATTAAAATTGAAATTAATTATTAAGACAAAAATTTAAAAAACAAACAATGGAAGGACAGAACCCTAGGACAAATGGTGGAAGCAAAGCTATACAGACAAGATCTCACACAGAAGCATACACATACATATTCACAAAAAGAGGAAAAGGGGAAAAAATCATAGATCTTGCTCTCGAAGTCCACCTCCTCAATTTGGGATGATTTGTTGTCCATTCATGTATTCCACAAATGCAGGGTACATCAAGTTGATTGTGGAACTTTAATCCGCTGTTTCTGAGGCTGCTGGGAGAGATTTCCTTTTCTCTTCTTTGTTCTCACAGCTCACAGGGGCTCAGCTTAGGATTTGGCCCTTCCTCTGCGTGTAGGTCGCTGGAGGGCGTCTCTTTTTTGCTCAGACAGGACAGGGTTAAAGAAGCTGCTGATTCGGGGGCTCTGGTGCAGTCAGGCTGGGGGGAAGGAGGGCACGGGGTGTGGGGCGGCCCTGCGGCGGCAGAGGCCGGCATGACGTTGCACCAGCCTGAGGCCCACTGTGCGTTCTCCCAGGGAAGTTGTCCCTGGATCCCAGGAACCTGGCAGTGGTGGGCTGCACAGGCTCCCTGGAAGAGGAGTGTGGATAGTGGCCTGTGCTCGCACACAGGACCCTTGGTTGTGGCAGCAGCAGCCTTAACATCTCCTGCCCGTCTCTGGGGTCCGTGCTTTTAGCTGCAGCTCGCGCCCATCTCTGGTATCCGCGCTTTTAGCCACAGCTCACGCCCATCCCTGGGGTCTGCGCTTTTAGCCACAGCTCGCGCCCGTCTCTGGGGTCCGCGCTTTTAGCTGCGGCTCGCGCCCGTCTCTGGGGTTCGCGCTTTTAGCCATGGCTCGCGCCCGTCTCTGGAGTTCCTTTAAGCAGCGCTCTTAAACCCCTCTCCTTGTGCACCAGGAAACAAAGAGGGAAGAAAAAGTCTCTTGCCTCTTTGGCAGGTGAAGACTTTTCCCCAGACTCCCTCCCGGCTAGCTGTGGTGCACTAACCCCTTCAGGCTATGTTCAAGCCACCAAACCCAGTCCTCTCCCTGCGCTCTGACAGAAACCCGAGCCTCAGCTCGCGGCCCCACCCGCCCCAGCGGGTGAGCAGACAAGCCTCTCGGGCTGGTGAGTGCCGGTCGGCACAGATCCTCCGTGCAGGAATCTCCCCACTTTGCCCTCCGCACCCCTGTTGCTGTTCTCTCCTCTGTGGCTCCGAAGTTCCCCCCTCTGCCTCCTGCAGTCTCAGCCCACGAAGGGACTTCCTAGTGTGTAGAAACTTTTCCTCCTTCACAGCTCCCTCCCACTGGTGCAGGTGCTGTCCCTATTCTTTTGTCTCTGTTTCTTCTTTTTTTCTTTTGCCCTACCCAGGTATGTGGGGAATTTCTTGTCGTTTGGGAGGTCTGAGGTCTTCTGTCAGCGTTCAGTAGGTGTTCTGTAGGAGTTGTTCCACGTGTAGATGTATTTCTTGTGTATCTGTGGGGTGGAAGGTGATCTCCACGTCTTGCTCTTCCGCCACCTTCCCAGCCCTCATGACATTTTAAAAAGTACTAGAACATATAATCCTCTAATTCACATGGAACCACAAAAGACTCTGAATTGTCAAAGGAATCTTGATAAAAAAGAACAGTCCTGGAGGTATCATGCTCCCTGACTTCAGTCTATGCTACAAAGCTATAGTAAGCAAAACAACATGGTGCTGGCACAAAACCAGACACAGAGATCAGTGAAACAGAATAGAGAGCCCAGAAATAAACCCATGCACCCATGGTCAATTAGTCTACGACAAAGGAGGAAGAAATATATAATGGAAAAAAGACAGTCACTTCAACAGGTAGTGCTGGGAAAACTGGACAGTCACATGTAAAACAATGAGATAAGAATATTCCCTCACACCATATACAAAAATAATCTCAAAATGGTTGAATGACCTAAATGTAAGAATGGAAACCATAAAACTCCTAGAAAAGAATACAGGCAGAACACTCTTTGACATGTCATAGCAATATTGTCTTGAATCAGTCTTCTAAGGCAAAAGAAATAAAGTTAAAAATAAACAAATGGGGCGTAATTAAATTTAAAAACTTTTGCACAGCAAAAAAAACTACTGACAAAACAAAAACACAACCTAGGGAATGAAAGAAAATATTTGCAAATGACGTGAACAGCAAGGGGTTAATATCCAAAATATACAAACAACTCATAGAACTCAATATCAAAAATAAAACAACTCATCAATAAATGGGCAGAAGACATTTTTCCAAAGAAGACATTCAAATGGCTAACAGACACATGAGAAAATGCTCAACATCATCAATTATTGGGTGGGGAAAAAGTTCCTTTGGCTTTTTAAGTAAAAATAAAAGACACATTTTTAATTTTCACCAAGAACTTTATTGAACAATGTAGTCACCCTTTTGTTCCACTACCTTCTGCCATTTTTCAGGCAACTTCATAATTCCATCTTCCCAAAACTTTTTATCTTTTTGAGCAAAGAACTCTTCCAGGTGCCTTTTACAGTCTTCCAGGGAATTGAAAATTTTTCCATTAAGAGGTTTTGTAAAGACCTAAATAAATGGAAATCCGAAGCTACAATGTCTGGTGAATACAGCAGATGAATCAGAACTTCCCAGCCAAGCTGTAACAACTTTTGCCTGGTCATCAAAGAAACATGTGGTCTTGTGTTATCCTGATGGAAGATTATGCATTTTCTTTTGACTAATTCTGGACACTTCTCATCAAGTGTAGTTTCAGTTGGTCTAATTGGGAGCAGTACTTGTTGGAATTAATCCTTTGGTTTTCTGGAAGGAGCTCATAATAGAGCACTCCCTTCTAATCCCACCATATACACAACATCACCTTCTTTGGATGAAGACCAGCCTTTGGTGTGATTGTTGGTGGTTCATTTCACGTGCCCCATGATCTCTTCCATTCCACATTGTTGTACAGTATCCACTTTTCATTGCCTGTCACAATTTGTTTTAAAAACGGAACGTTTTCATTACATTTCAGTAGAGAATCTCATGCGGAAATATGGTCAACACGTTTTTTTTCGCTTAACTTAGATGGAACCCAAATATCAATGCAATTCACATAACCAAGCTGGTGCAAATGATTTTCAACGCTTGATTTGAATATTTTGAGTATGTTGGCTATCCCTCGTGTAGTATAACGTAGATTTTTCTCAATTATTGTTTCGATTTGATCGCTATCAACTTCAACTGGTCTACCTGACCGTGGAGCATCATCCAGCGGGAAATCTCCAGCACGAAACTTCACAAACCACTTTTGCCACTTTTGATCAGTCACAGCACTTCCTCCATACACTGCACAAATCTTTTTGTGCATTTCATTTGCATTTTTAACCTTTCGTTAAATAATAAAGCATAATATGCCAAAAATGTTTTTTTCTTCCATCTTCAATATTAAAAGTCTATACAAAAATTCAGCAATTTTGATGTCTTTTTGTAAATGCATGCTAGGACAGCGGTCACATACAATCTAACAAAATTGTTTCGAATGAAGTTACAGACAACTAAGTGCTACTAGAGCCATCTATAGAAAAAAACGAATGAACTTTTTGGCCAACCCAATATTAGAGAAATGCAGATCAAAACAAAAGTGAGGTATCACGTCACACCTATCAGAATTGCTATCATCAAAAAGTCTATGAATAACAAATGTTGGAGAGGATGTGGAGAAAAAGAAACCCTTGAACACTGTTGGTGGGAATGTAAATTGGTGCAGCCACTATGGAAAACAGTATGAAGGTTCCTCAGAAAACTAAAACTAAAACTAGAAGTTACCATATGATTCAGCAATTCCACTCCTGGGTATATAACCAGAAAAAAATTGAGACACTAATTCGAAAAGATTAATGCACCCCAATGTTCATAGCAGCAGTATTTAGAATAGCCAAGACATGGAAGCAGCCCAAGTACCCATCAATAGTAAACTGCATTAAGAAATGTGGTATATATGTATATGTATATATATATATATATATATATATATATACACACACACACACGATGAAATATTACTCAGATGTATAAAAAGAATGAAATACTGCCATTTGCAGCAAAATGGGTGGACCTAGAGAATATTATGCTTATTGAAATAAGTCAGACAGAAAAAGACAAATACTGCATGATATCACTTGTATAAATAATAGAAATGAATGTATATGCAAAACAGAAACAGACTCACAGGTATAGAAAGTAAATTTGTGATTACCAAAGAGGAAATGGAAGGCAGGAGGGACAAGTTAGGTGTATGGGATAACCCTATCATATGTAATAAACTACCATATATAAAATAGATAAGCAACAAGGACATACTCTATACAGAGGGGATTATAGCCATTACCTTGTAATAACCTATAATTGAGTATAACCTGCAAAAATACTGAACCACTATGCCATACATCTGAAACTAACATAATATAATAAATCAAATATACCTCAATTAAAAATATATAAAAGATATTTAAAAAAACTAATTTAAGGAGCTACATTAGGATTTTTTGTGGTAATGCTTAAAAAATAAAAATCACAGTGAATAAGTTTTTTAAAATATTAGAAAGAAAATTAAAATTACAAATCATCTAAATGAAGAAAAGAAAGGATTGTAAGCAAAAATATCTCAGGACAAATAGGAAACACAAAATCAGATCATCAAAATAAATAAAAATATACCAGTAATTCAAGTAAGTGTAAGTGGTCCAGATATTCAAATTAAAAGACAAACTTTGGGCTTCCCTGGTGGCGCAGTGGTTGAGAGTCCGCCTGCCGATGCAGGGGACACGGGTTCGTGCCCCGGTCCGGGAGGGTCCCGCATGCTGTGGAGCGGCTGGGCCCGTGAGCCATGGCCGCTGAGCCTGCGCATCTGGAACCTGCGCGTCCGGAGCCTGTGCTCCGCAGCGGGAGAGGCCACAACAGTGAGAAGCCCACGTACCGCAGAAAAACAAAACAAACAAAAAAAAAGACAAACTTTGTTAGTCTGGTTAAAAATAAAATATAAGAAAACAAGATCCAGCTGTATGTTGTTCAAGTGACACATAATAAACAAGAGACTAAAGAAGAATTAAAAGTAAAAGAAAGGAATATATATACATATCATATCAAATATATATATAAAATATAAACAAAATAGAAGTGTGTGCATTTATTTTAATATCAAACAGTATAGGTTTATAGATTTTAGAGCCAAAATTATTTGGTGGAGATACTACGTAAAAGATATAATTCACACACACACACACACACACACACACACGCATATCAAAATTGAACTTGCATGCATCTAATTGCATAGACAAATATATGATGCAAAAAATGATATAATCACAGGAAGAAACAACCCATTCAGTCATTATGTTGGGAGATTTTTAAATTCACATAGCATGACTTGCCTCTGACCATATCCTCCAAGAGATGATTGATCTTGCTCTAATGTATTCTTTTATTAGCTTCATTTTTGATTATTTTATTGTCCTTCATATGAGGGGATGATTAAACATTTTAAGGCTAAAAATTAAAAATGGATTCTTAAACTGGAAACAGGATATTCAGGTCCATTCAGGTACTTTTCCTAAGATTGCAAGTTTTCATAATATTAGATGAATGTAATGCAATTAATTAGTATGGATTGATATTTGAATATGTGAGTTGAAACTTTGTTATGAGAAGTGATAAAGACTCCATTCTTGACCAGTCTTTAGTCACCAATCTTTATTCAGGCTCCTCTAAGCCCTCTTCTCAACTAGGTCTTGATCTTGACTGGCTCAGCCCAGTTTTAGCAGAGAATTCTGTGAAGTCAGTTAGTGAGAATCTTACCACCACTTGATATTTGATCAAATTCTTCAACAGCCCCATCCTTAATATCTAAGCCCTTGGCATTCTTTTAGTGAGAATTTTATTAGGTCAGTTTAGGAAGAATCCCTCTCCTTGGTATCTAATCTAGTTCTCTTTAGTAATTTTCCATCCACTGATCCCCTCATTCTGTTCTTTAGCTATAAATTTCCAGCTGTCTCTGCCATATTTGAAGTTGAGTTCAATCTCTCTCCTCCATTGCAGTAGTCTTGACCACTATTGCAATTGTTTTGAATAAAGTCTTCCTTATTTTTTAAAAATAAGTGTTAGATTTTTTTTTATAGAAGACTATGATTGGGAACCACCACCATAGTCATTTTCTTAAAGCTGTTGAAATGACAACAAAGACAATTTAAAAGCTTGTCTTTCCCCCCCCCCCATAATAATGGGTCTTAAAGATGATAAGAATGTGTAAGGAATAGTGCTTTCTGGTGGTGATAGGGCAAAATAGGATGTGGGTCTCTGTCACTTACAAGGAGTTCAGGTGTGACTATAAAGGAATAACTATGTTACTGGTACATTAGAGTCATAATTTTTATTGCCCATATAGAAGTAGAATGACTGGAAAAGCAAGATGTGTTCAATGCTTGATTTGTTTAATGATGTTAAAATTTTATAGATATACCCTTATAGCCATTTTAAAAAGGAAAATTGTTACAAGCTTTTAGAAAAACAAAATAAAGAATTTTGTATTATAAATCTGAAACTCTTTAGTATCACATCTACTTTTTTCAATTTTTTCAACAGATTGGTACTGAATGCTTAGTGTGTTGCCAGGCACTATCCTATGCAACTGGGATACAGCTGTGGACAAAACAGAAAAAAATAATTCACGTGTCTTGAAATTTAGAGGTTAATAAAGAATTCTGATATTAATCAAATAACTATTAAATTACAACTCCGATAACTTCTAGGGATAAATAATACACAGTGCATGGTGAATGTATAACAATAGGATGTCTAGTAGATCAAGTGATCAGAGAGAGCTTTCCTGAGTAAGTAATTTTTGAACTGAGATCATAAGAAGGAATAGTTAAATAATCTTGGAGTATGTCAGGAAAGACTAAAAGTCTTCCATGCAAGGGGAACATTATATAAAAATTCCATTAACAAGAAGGAGTGTGGTGACTTTGAAGAACTGAAAGAAAGTGAGTGTGGCTAAAATATTGAATGAAGGTGATTACAGTTCAAGATGAAGATGGAAAGATAGGCAGAGGTCAGAACATTCAAATTTTGTTAGATCATGTTATAGATTTTAGTAATTGTCCTAATGGGATAATATTTAAAATACTATTTAAGGGCTTTAAAGTACTGAAATATTTAAAGGAGCATGATAATGGGCGGTGGTGACATGAACAGGTTTGCATTTTGAAAAGATTACTCTAGCTAGCTTCAGAACCTGAATTAGCTTAGAAAAGGATAAAAATCTCTTTGTGGTTGCTTCAAATAAAGACAGTGGATATTGAAAAGAAAATGGATAGATATGAGAGACCAGAAATGAAATCAGTACCATTTATTGCTGGATTATATATGGGAAGTGAGGAGGAAGAAAATGTCAAGAATTAGTGCTAGGTTTTAATCTGGATGAATAGCGGTGCTATTTATTAGGGAGGGAACATTTGGAGAGGATCTGTTCCTGTGCTCCCCAGGCAGATGGTCGTTTGCTTATGAGTAAAATCTGGGGCCTTTTGAGTTTCAGGTCCTTTTTAGTTATCCAAATGTAAGTGCTAAAAAGGTAGTTGAATTATAAGGTCTGGAGTATCAGAAGAGAGTTCTGAGCTAGAGATATGATTTTGGGAGTCATGAATGATCCTTGATGCAAATAGAATGGATGTGATTTCCATGGGAAAAAATATAGAGTGAGAAGTAATGTACATAAATTTACTTAATGAATGCCAGCATTTAGTGACTAAATAGCAATGCTTGAGTCAACAATGAAACTTAAAGGAATAGCCATAAACGAACAAGGAAGATCAGGAAAGTATGTTAACATGAAAGCCAAGGAAGAGATAACTATTTTATAGTGTGATGTTCATAAATATCATTTATTATATATGTGATAGTCAAGATGTAACCAAGTAGATTATGTATTTTTATCAGTGGCTACCATGAGCCATTCTGAGAATTCTCTTTTTTGGTCTTAGTGATTGACTAAACCTCAAAGTTCAATCTACATAGTCTTATAATTAAATGAATCACAGTTTTGCTCAGGATAGTAACTTGTAGGGTCTCTAAGACTTACACAAGTAGTTTAGGTGTGACTATAAAGAAATAAGTAGTTTCCTTATAGTGTCTAAGTTACTGGTGCTTTAGAGTTATACTCTGTATGGCCCATAGAGAAATGGAATGACTAAAACCATTGACTAAATCATTCCGAACGCTGAATTTAGATCAATTAAATGAATCATATCACTCTTACATTTCCAGAAATTTATGCTTGTGCCAAAATATCATCAATTAACTGCAAGATATTAGGTCAGGACCACACTTACTCAATTCCTCCTCATATTATCTTTCTGATTACTTCACCCAATTGTTTTATTTATTTATTTATTTTTGTCCTCTCTTCAGGTTTGAGAAATTTCCACCAGCCACCACATACTCCCTATGGCCTCCTTCAGTTTCTCTTTTCAGACAGGTTCACCATCATATTACAGCTTCCTCATTTTTTTTTAATACCTAATAATCTAGTACCTAAAGTTTCAGAACCCATTGTTCTGAAACAAGCACAGCAATTTCTTTTAATTTTTAAAAGTTTTTTGTTGTTATTACAACAAATGTTTAAAATGGTTTTCGTTGTTATAAAATAATTATACACAGTAATTTTGTGATTTCTGCTTTTTTTTATTTAAGTTTTTCATTTGATACAGAAATTTCTCTATTTTTAATATTTTAGCCTGAAATGTTTTAAAGAAAAAGTGAACATTAGAACAAAAGTATGTCAACCATGTCTGCAATTGATAACTAGTGTAAGCACTCCCTTGTATGATATCATATTGGACTTAAATGAACTTACAATTCCTTAAAACTTAACTTGTTCATAAGTAGGGGGATGTATATATTACTAAATTTCCTTTTTATTGAAACATAAATAATGTGAGGTTATCTTTTTCATGTCTTTTGTAGACTTCTTAATTCACTCCCTAGGTTCTGGTAAAGTGTAAAATGGTTGTATATTTCTTTGAGTAGAAGTGATGGTTGAGTTCTGGACATTAACTCAATAGGCTTCCATTATGAGTCAGTGTGCTAGTAAGTTTTGTTATCTTTATGTAACTATTAGGAAGTTTACCAGCATATCCAGGAAGAATTCTCTTGCTTCCGGTTCCAAAGTCTCTAAATAATTTGAGATCAGAGACTATATCTTACTCATTTCATCAGTAAATAGAACATAGTACATACTTAATACAATATTTGCTAAACTGAACTGAAAGCTGTTAACTCCCTTGTTAGTCTTCACAGTAAATCCCTCTTACTGGTTTGAAAGATATCTCTAATTCAGAGCTCTTTTATAGTGCTGAGGTGATTGCCATACAGTAGATTGAGGAAATTATTAAGGCAAGTGTGGCTCAAGATCACCAGGAACGTCGAAGAAACTTCTTTCCCTATCCATAAAAGCACAAGTATTGCCACAATGAAAATATGCTTGAGATATTCAGCAGGAGAAATAGGAAGAAGAGACAGGCCTTGGTTTGAAACTTAGCTCCAAAATTGTACAAATTATACTTTTCAATCATGACTTCCTGATTGACAAACTGGAAGTAATTATACATTATTTTGACAATTGATAAAAACATTATACAAAACTCCAAGTACAGTAGCTAGCATAGAGTAACGTAAGCAATAATAGTCAATTCCCTTCCCTAGGATCAGATTGTCAGTTTCACTCTCTGCAATACAGTTACTTTCATTTATCTGTCTCCTTTACACTCCCCCTCCTCCATCTCACTATCTAGTCTTCTAGAATCGTATTGTTACTATTTTCCAATTACTTTAAGTTAATGAAGAAAAGCATCTGTATTCTCTACCCAGAATTTCAATATTATATGTTTTCATCAATAGGGACAAAAAGTTGACAATTGGTCTCAGTAGTCTTTTGAGTTTATCCAAAATCTTCTAAAATCCAGAAAGGCATGTTCACATCTATTGATACTCCTTTGTGTTCAAAATGAGAGTTTAGTAAAGACCTTTAAGAAGATAGAAGTAATTTTAAAGTGGATGTTGACTCACACTTCTCTTCTTTGTATTAAAAATATCTAGCTTTTCTAACAAGTCATAGTAGATTTTATCATTCTGAGCTATATACTCTTTCTTCTTATAAGAGTATCTATAGGATCTATGTCTATTGCCATGGGTATTGCAATGCCTCCTGAGGGAGGAGTCTATTTACTCACCTTGTTGATGTTTGACCAAGAAATGTGAGCAGACATGATGTATAACTAGTTGCTTTTAAAGCCATTGAATGTTTTTGCCAGATCAGTTTTTTTTTTTTCCATTTGCCATAATGACATGTTATCAAAGCATTTTCCAGATAGGGGCTTATCAGGCAGACTGAGTGATGGAAAAAAGAAATGGGAGTCAGAGTTACAGCTGACCTACAACTAACATAAAATGTGAACAAAAATTAACTTCTGTTGTGATAAGCTCCTGGGAAGTTAGTGTTGTTTGTTACCACAGCAAAGCTGACTAATATATATATTAATATTTAAGGTGCTAACATCACAAAACACTTAATATATATGTCATTATTTTGGGGATCAAGTCATGGGTAGAAAGGAAATTATCTTCAGAGACTGGAAAAATAGCAGCTCATATATGCAATGACAAATATTTTTATAAAAGTGTCACATGTGGGCTTCCCTGGTGGCGCAGTTGTTGAGAGTCCGCCTGCCGATGCAGGGGATACGGGTTTGTGCCCCGGTCCGGAAGGATCCCACGTGCTGCGGAGCAGCTGGGCCCGTGAACCATGGCTGCTGGGCCTGTGCGTCCGGAGCCTGTGCTCCGCAACAGGAGAGGCCACAACAGTGAGAGGCCCGGGTACCACAAAAAAAAAAAAGAAAGAAAGAAAAGAAAAAAGTGTCTCCTGTGATAACTTGGAAGGCAAATAATTATCTAATAAACCTGTTTTAGATGAAGAAGTGGAAAACAGAATGTTGGATTCATTATTTGATTGTTTGGTGCTATAATTTGACAAGGTATTATAAGAAAGAATTAATAAAAATAACAAACAAACAAGCAAAAGAACAACCAGGTACTTTATAAGCAGAAAGCAAAAAGAGAGAAAGGTACAACTGCTCCTAATATCAAACTGGAAAATGAAAAAAATTAATAAGAAATGCTTTGAGCAAGAAAAGCCAATTAAGACAGTTAAGATTCAGCTTCTATCAAGGACCAAATCAAGGACAGGCATGGTCACATGTTTTGTTAAAAACCTCTGAACAGATTTAGGTGATTCTCAGTAAATCCTTTAAATTGTATTAAATAGCTCAGGGAAAACAGACTAAGAGAGTGGTTTCACTAAAGTGTAATAAATTCAAATTACCTGTAAGTCTAATAAAGGGGCATAATTTGAAAAGAATTGTGCATGTAGCTATTGGCATATTAAACTGACTAGAGTGAAATAGGAGAACATATTTTCCATGTTCTCTTCAGATGTGGCTAAGGAGAATCATGGAAAAGGAATTACTTTCCATAGGGTAGAACTAAGCGATGGAGAAAACTTGACTGCAAAGCTCCTCCCAAAAAGTGGAACTGGAGTGTAATCAAGAAACAATTCTTATCTACAATCGTTTTTCCAGCAGGTTTTACAATTCCTACTGTCCAGTGAGTTACTACAGTTTATGTGTTTTCACTTTGAGATGTGAGTGTCACTGATTCATCATTGTATGTTAGGTGTTTGGAAGACTGTGAAACTTGTCTTTAATTCTACTTCTTGAACTTAGAAAAAAACCTGATGTAGAGACCATTCCAAAATCTCAAACTTTCATTTTGATGCCATGATTTGGTGAGAGTTTTGAATGCCTTCTTGGGAAAGAGTGAGTTTATTTACATTCAGGAAGAAGGAAAGTGAATATTTGTGACTAAGAGGGTGGAATGTAATAGAGAATATATTTTCTCAACTGTTCAATCTATTTACTTTTCTTTCCAGTAAGAGAGTTCATACATTCCTAATTGTTGACATTTGACTTACAGTGCTTCCTATGGCCTCATTTCCCAACACATTGACATTGAGCTTGGCCATATGATTTGCTGTGCCCAATCGAATATGAGTCAATTTGACTTCTGAGCAGAAACTTTAAGTGCCGTCTGCCAGATTATTGTTCTTTCCCCTTTGCCACAAGCATATCATGTTCTAGAACATGTCACAGATCGGGGCTATTCCTTTTGTCTGGGTACTGAATGAAGGCGTATGGAACAAAGCTATGGCTGGCCCATAGCTGTATAAAATGTGAGGGAGGAATAAACATTTGATGTAAGATACAGATTTGGGGGCTGTTTATTAATATAAAAATGACTTATTTTAAATCTCCAATGAATGCAGAAATACCTTCAGATATATACCAAAAGGCACTGGGAAAATGTATGACTGACTGAATGAATAATATGAGAAGGGAGAAAATTTATTTTCATTCAGTGGGGAGTAACTGTTTAGTGAGAGAGATACACTGATTGAATTATACTATCTTGGAGTGAGAGTAGCTTGTGAATATGAGAAAACAATTTCTTAATTTCTAAACTATTGCTGATAATATTATATTGAATTGGCTAAGTCTTTGAACACCCACAATGTCACAGCTTTTAGACAGAGATGGTTACCTGGCTGAAAGACAACCAATATATTGCCTGACCTACAGAATATGATTTGATCTCTTAGAAAAAAAAATTTGTCCACCTGTGGTATAGTGTTTAAATGAACTAGCCAAGTCATCTTTATAGAGGAGTTTAAATATGATACAGAAAGAGTATTGGTTATCTAGTAGGGGGAGCAAAAGTGGAAGGACAGAAAGAAAGCAGTAGGTGGAAATATTGAAGCTATAAAAGTCATGAAGAAGAAAAAACTTTGAATAAGTAGAAGTCAAGAAGATTTATAGATTATAAAGTGAGGTAGTTGATTGGTAGCAACAAAAGAGTAAAAGATCAATAAAACATGGCTGTTAAAAATAGGAGGGAAATTAACAAGATAACCTAGCAATTAGATCTGTTTTAAACACTGACCAAACTCCAAATTCCCATCTATTTAAGGTCTGTATTCTATTCTTCCATGAGGCCTAGCTATATGTATTTGACTAAATTGTGTGAGGCATGGCACTGGGATTAAGAATACATGCTTCTCTTATTTTCTATGTCTTAAAAATAAAGTAATAATTACTTAAAGTAACCTCTACTTTTTGCAAACAAGGGTCCAACAAAATGTATAGATTTTTATGCCACTTATATTAATTGAATCTAGAAAATTTTGACAAATATGTGGAAATCAGATCACATCATCTCTCTGCTTAAAAATTTTCCATTGTTTCTCATCATATTTAGAATAAAATTTAAATTCCAATCATGACATAAGTATGGCCATATATCTAGTTTTTCCAGTAGAGTCCTGGTTTATGCCTGTTGTTCCACATAATTGTAATAGCTTTCTCTTTCATTCTCAAAATTGTTTGGGGGCTTCCCTGATGGTGCAGTGGCTGAGAATCCACCTTCCAAAGCAGGGGACATGGGTTTGTGCCCCGGTCCGGGAAGATCCCACATGCTGCGGAACAGCTGGTCCCATGAGCCATGGCCGCTGAGCCTGTTCTCTGCAACAGGAGAGGCCACAACAGTGAGAGGCCCGTGTACTGCAAAAAAAAAAAAAAAAAAGTGTTTGGGTTTACATAGTGGGTAAGATCCTTGATACTGGTCTTGGAAATGATTTTTTTTTTTTTCAGATTTGACAGCAAAGAAAAGGCAAAAAGAGCAAAAAATAACAAGTGGGACTGCATCAAACTAGAAAGCATTTGGAGACCTCCCTGGTGGTCGAGTGGGTAAGACTCCGTGCTCCCAGTGCAAGGGGCCTGGGTTCAATCCCTGGTCAGGGAACTAGATCCTGCATGCATGCAGCAACTAAGAAGTCTGCATGCCACAACTAAGAGTCCACATGCCACACTGAGAAATCCACATGATGCAACTAAAAAAGATCTCACAGGCTGCAATTGAAGATCCCACATGCTGCAACTAAAGATGCCATGTGCCACAACTAAGACCTGACACAGCCACGTAAATAAATAAATAAATAAATATTTTGAAAAAAGAAGGTATATGCAAAGGAAACAATCAACAAAATGAAAAGACAACCTACAGAATGGGAGAAATATTTGCAAAGCCTATATCTGATAAGGGGTTAATATCCAAAATGTATAAAGGACTCATACAATTCAATATTTAAAAAAAATCTGATTAAAAAGTGGGCAGAGGAACTGGAAACGCATTTTCCAAAAGAAAACATACAGATGACCAACAGGTATATGAAAAGATGTTCAACATCACTAATCATCAGGGAAATGCAAATCAAAACCACAGCGAGATATCTCCTGACACCTATTAGAATGGCTATCATCAAAAAGACAAGAGATAACAAGTGTTGGCAAAGATGTGGAGAAAAGGAAACACTTGTGCACTGTTGATGGGAAATTAAACTGGTGCAACCACTATGGAAAACAGTATGGAGATTCCTCAGGAAATTAAAAATAGAACTACCATATGATCCACCAATCCCACTTCTGGGTGTATATTTAAAGGAAATGAAAATAGGATCTTGAAAAAATATCTGTATCTCCATGTTCATTGCAGCATTATTTACAATAGCCAAGAAATGACAAAAAACTAAGTGTCTGTTAATAGGTTAATAGATAGAATTATATATATTATTCAGACATGAGAAAAAGAAATCCTGCCTCTTGCAACAACATGGATGGACCTTGAGGAAACTATGTTAACTGAAATAAGTTAGAGAATGACAAATACTGTATGATGTTACTTATATGTGGAGTCTAAAAAAGCCAAATACAGAGAAACTGTGTAGAGTGGTGTTTACCAGGGGTGGGGTTGAGGAAAATGGAGAGATACTGGTCAAAATACACAAACTTCTAGTTATAAGATTAACAAATTCTGGGGATCTAATGTACAACATGGTGGATATAGCTAATAATACTGTATTATATACTTGAAAGTTGCTAAGAGAGTTGATCTTAAATGTTCTCACAACAAAAAAGAAATGGTAATTATGTGACGGTTTGGAGGTGTTAGCTAATGTTATTGTGGCAATCATTTTGCAGTATATAAATATATCAGGGGAATTTGAGAAGATGGCGGAAGAGTAAAACGTGGAGATCATCTTCCTCCCCACAGATACATCAGAAATACATATACACGTGGAACTTCTCCTATAGAACACCCACTGAAAGCTGGCAGAAGACCTCAGACCTCCCAAAAGGCAAGAAACTCCCCATGTACCTGGGTAGGGCAAAAGAAAAAAGAAAAAACAGAGAAAAAAGAATAGGGACGGGACCTTCACCAGTGGGAGGGAGCTGTGAAGGAGGAAAGGTTTCCACACACTAGAAGCCCCTTCGCGGGCAGAGACTGTGGGAGCAGAAGGGGAAGCTTCAGAGCACAGCAACAAGGAGGAGAGCACAGCAACAAGGCTGTGGAGGGCAAAGCGTACAGATTCCCGCAGAGAGGATCGGTGCCTACCAGCACTCACCAGCCCGAGAGACTTGTCTGCTCACCTGCTGGGATGGGTGGGGGCTGGGAGCTGAGGCTCGCGCTTCAGTCAGACACGGGGAGAGGACTGGGGTTGGTGCACGAACACAGCCTAAAAGGGTTAGTGCACCATGGCTACCCGGGAGGAAGTCCGGGAAAAGTCTGGAGCTGCCTAAGAGACAAGAGACTTTTTCCTGCCTCTTTGTTTCCTGGTGCATGGGGAGAGGGGATTACGAGCGCTGCTTAAAGGAGCTCCAGAGATGGGCGTGAGCCACGGCTATCAGCGTGGACCCCAGAGACGGGCATGAGATGCTAAGGCTGCTGCTGCAGCCACCAAGAAGTCTGTGTGCAAGCACACGACACTATCCCCACCTCCCCTCCCAGGAGCCTGTTCAGCCCACCACTGCCAGTGTCCCGTGATCCAGGGACAACTTCCCTGGGAGAATGCACAGCGCGCCTCAGGCTGGTGCAACGTCACGCTGGCCTCTGCCGCCACAAGCTCGCCCTGCATCCATACCACTCCCTCCACCCGGCCTGAGTGAGCCAGAGTCTCCAAATCAGCTGCTCCTTTAACCCTGTCCTGTCTGACCGAAGAAGAGACGTGCTCAGGTGACCTGCATGCAGAGGCGCGGCCAAATCCAAAGCTGAACCCCAGGAGCTGTGCAAACAAAGAAGAGAAAGGGAAATTACTCCCAGCACCCTCAGAAGCAGTGAGCGGATTAAAGGTCCACTATCAACTTGATGTACCCTGCAGGTCTGGAATACCTGAATAGAAAATGAATCACCCCAAGTTGAGGAGGTGGACTTTGGGAGCAAGATATATTATTTTTTCCCGTTTTCCTCTTTTTGTGAGTGTGTATATTTCTGTGAGAGATTTTGTCTGTATAGCTTTGCTTTCACAATTTGTCCTAGGTTTCTGTCAATCTGGTATATTTTTCGTATTTTATCATTTTATTTTTTTTTACTTAAAACATTTTTTTTCTTAATAATTATTTTTTATTTTAATAAATTTAATTTTATTTTATCCTCTTTCTTTCTACTTTGTCTCCCTTTGATTCTGAGCCGTGTGGAGGACACGCTCTTGGTGCTCCAGCCAGGCATCAGTGTTGTGCCACTGGGGTGGGAGAGGCAACTTCAGGACACTGGTCCACAAGAGACCTCCCAGCTCCATGTAATATCAAAGGGTGAAAATCTCACAGAGATCTCCATCTCAACACCAAGACCCAGCTTCACTCAACGAGTGGCAAGCTACAGTGCTGGACACCTTATGCCAAACAACTAGCAAAAGAGGAACACAGCCCCATCCATTAACAGACAGGCTGCCTAAAATCATAATAAGGCAATCGAGACCCCAAAACACAGCACCAGACATGGACCTGCCCACCAGAAAGACAAGATCCAGCCTCAGCCACCAGAACACAGGCACTAGTCACCTCCACCAGGAAACTTACACAACCAACTAAACCAAACTTAGCCACTGGGGAGGGACAACAAAAACAACAGGAACTACGAACGTGCAGCCTGCAAAAATGAGACCCCAAACACAGTAAGATAAGCAAAATGAAAAGACAGGAAAACACACAGCAGATGAAGGAGCAAGGTAAAAACCCACCAGACCTAACAAATAAAGAGAAAATAGGCAGTCTACCTGAAAAAGAATTCAGAATAATAATACTAAATATGATCCAAAATCTTGGAAATAGAATAGACAAAATGCAAGAAACATTTAACAAGGACCTAGAAGAACTAAAGGGGAAACAAGCAATGATGAACATCACAATAAATGAAATTAAAAATATTCTAGACGGGATCAGTAGCAGAATAACTGAGGCAGAAGAACGGATAAGTGACCTGGAAGATAAAATAGTGGAAATAAATACTGCAGAGCAGAATAAAGAAAGAAGAATGAAAAGAACTGAGGACCATCTCAGAGACATCTGGAACAACATTTAACACACCAACATTTGAATTATAGGGGTCCCAGAAGAAGAAGAGAAAAAGAAAGGGAATGAGAAAATATTTGAAGAGATTATAGTTGAAAACTTCCCTAATAGGGAAAGGAAATATTTAATCAAGTCCAGGAAGCACAGAGAGTCCCATACAGGATAAATCCAAGGAGAAATATGCCAAGAAAAAAATGAATCAAACTGTCAAAAATTAAATACAAAGAAAGCATACTAAATGCAGCAAGAGAAAAACAACAAATAACACACAAGGAATCCCCATAAGGTTAACAGCTGATCTTTCAGCAGAAACTCTGCAAGCCAGGAGGCAGTGGCAGGACATATTTAAAGTGATGAAGGAGAAAAAACCTACAACCAAGATTACTCTACCCAGCAAGGATCTCATACAGATTTGATGAAGAAATTAAAACCTTTACAGACACGCAAAAGCTGAGAGAGTTCAGTACCACCAAACCAGCTTTACAACAATTGCTAAAGGAACTTCTATAGGCAAGAAACACAAGAGAAATAAAAGACCTACAATAATAAACCCAAAACAATTAAGAAAATGGGAATAGGAACATACATATCGATAATTACCTTAAATGTAAATAGATTAAATGCTCCCACCAAAAGACACAGACTGGCTGAATGGATACAAAAACAAGACCCATATATATGCTGTCTACAAGAGACCTACTTCAGACCTAGGGACACACACAGACTGAAAGTGAGGGGATGGAAAAAGATATTCCATGCAAATGGAAATCAGAAGAAATCTGGAGTAAAAATTCTCATATCAGAAAAAATAGACTTTAAAATAAAAACTATTACACGAGACAAAGAAGGACACTACATAATGATCAAGGGATCGATCCAAGAAGAAGATATAATAATTGTAAATATTTATGCACCCAACATAGGAACACCTCAATACATAAGGCAAATTCTAACAGCCATAAAAGTGGAAATCGGTTATAAAGCAGAAACTAACACACCATTGTAAAGCAATTATACCCCAATAAAGATGTTAAAAAAAAAAAAGTGGAAATCGACAGTAACATGATCATAGTAGGGGAATTTAACACCCCACTTTCATCAATGGACAGATCATCCAAAATGAAAATAAGTACGGAAACACAAGCTTTAAATGATATATTAAACAACATGGACTTAATTGATATTTATAGGACATTCCATCCAAAAACAACAGAATACACATTTTTCTCAAGTGCTCATGGAACATTCTCCAGGATAGATCATATCTTCGGTCACCAATCTAGCTTTGGTAAATTTAAGAAAATTGAAATCATATGAAGTATCTTTTCTGATCACAATGCTATGAGACTAGATATCAGTTACAGGAAAAGATGTGTAAAAAATACAAACACATGGAGGCTAAGCAATACACTAGTTAACAACGAAGTGATCACTGAAGAAATCAAAGAGGAAATCAAAAAAATACCTAGAAACAAACAACAATGGAGGTATGATGACCCAAAACCTACGGGATGCAGCAAAAACAGTTCTTAGAGGGAAGTTTATAGCAATACAATCCTACCTTAAGAAACAGGAAACATCTCGAATAAACATCCTAACGTTGCACCTAAAGCAATTAGAGAAAGAAGAACAAAAAAACCCAAAGTAAGCAGAAGGAAAGAAATCATACAGATCAGCTCAGAAATAAATAAAAAATAAATGAAGGAAATGATAGCAAATATCAATAAAACTAAAAGCTGGTTCTTCAAGAAGATAAACAAAATTGACAAACTGTTAGCCAGACTCATCAAGAGAAAACGCAGAAGGCTCAAATCAATAGAATTAGAAATGAAAAAGGAGAAGTAACAACTGACACTCCAGAAATACATAGAATCATGAGAGATCACTACAAGCAACTCTGTGCCAATAAACTGGACAACTAGGAAGAAATGGACAAATTCTTAGAAATGCACAACCTGCTGCGAATGAACCAGGAGGAAATAGAAAACAGGAACAGAACAATCACACGCAATGAAATTGAAACTGTGATTAAAAATCTTCCAGCAAACAAAGGCCAAGGACCAGATGGCTTCACAGGAGAATTCTATCCAACATTTAGAATAGAGCTAAAACCTATCCTTCTCAAACACTTCCAGAATAGAGCAGAGGGAGGAACACTCCCAAACTCGTTCTGTGAGGCCACCATCACACTGATACCAAAACCGACAAAAATGTCACAAAGAAAGAAAACTAGAGGCCAATATCACTGATGAACATAGATGCAAAAATCCTCACCAAAATACTAGCAAACAGAATCTAACAGCACATTAAAAGGATCATAAACCATGATCAAGTGGGGTTTATTCCAGGAATGCAAGGATTCTTCAATATACACAAATCAATCAATGTTATACACCATATTAACAAATTGAAGGAGAAAAACCATGTGATCATCTCAATAGATGCAGAGAAAACTTTTGACAAAATTCAACACCGATTTATGATAAAAACCCTACAGAAAGTAAGCATAGAGGGAACTTTCCTCAACATAATAAAGGCCATATATGACAAACCCACAGCCAGCATCGTCCTCAATGGTGAAAATCTGAAACCATTTCCACTAAGATCAGGAAGAAGACAAGGTTGCTCACTCTCACCACTCTTATTCAACATAGTTTTGGAAATTTTAGCCACAGCAATCAGAGAAATAAAAGGAATCCAAATTGGAAAAGAAGAAGTAAAGCTGTCACTGTTTGCAGATGACATGATCCTATACATAGAGAATCCTAAAGATGCTACTAGAAAATTACTAGAGCTAATCAATGAATTTGGTAAAGTAGCAGGATACAAAATTAATGCGCCAAAATCTATGGCATTCTTATACACTAATTCCAAAATAACTGAAAGTGAAATCAAGAAAACACTCCCTTTTGCCATTGCAACAAAAATAATAAAATATCTAGGAATAAACCTACCTAAGGAGACAAAAAAACTGTATGCAGAAAATTATTAGACACTGATGAAAAATATTAAAGGACTCACAAGCAGATGGAGAAATACACCATGTTCTTTGATTGGAAGAATCAACATTGTGAAAATGACTCTACTACCCAAAGCAATCTACAGATTCAATGCAATCCCTATCAAACTACCACTGGCATTTTTCACAGAACTAGAACAAAAATTTCACAATTTGTATGGCAACACAAAAAGCTCGAATAGCCAAAGCAATCTTGAGAACGAAAAACGGAGCTGGAGGAATCAGGCTCCCTGACTTCAGACTATACTGCAAAGCTACAGTAATCAACACAGTATGGTACTGCCACAGAAACAGAAATATAGATCAATGGAACATTATGGAAAGCCCAGAGATAAACCCACGCACATATGGCTACCTTATTGTTGGTAATGGAGGCCAGAATATACAGTGGAGAAAAGACAGTGTCTTCAATATATGGTTCTGGGAAAACTGGACTGGTACATGTAAAAGTATGAAATTACAACACTCCCTAACCCCATACACAAAAATAAACTCAAAATGGATTAAAGACCTAAATGTAAGGGCAGAAAGTTTCAACCTCTTAGAGGAAATCCTATGCAGAACACTGTATGACATAAATCACAGCAAGATCCTTTTTGACACACGTCCTAAAGAAATGGAAATAAAGTCAAAAATAAACAAATGGGACTTAATGAAACTTAAAAGCTTTTGCACAGCAAAGGAAACCCTAAACAAGACCAAAAGACAACCCTCAGAATGGGAGAATATATTTGCCAATGAAACAACTGATAAAGGATTAATCTCCAAAATTTACAAGCCGCTCGTGCAGCTCAATAACAGAAAATCAAACAACTCAATCCAAAAATGGGCAGAAGACCTAAATAGACATTTCTCCAAAGAAGATACACCGATTGCCAACAAACACATGAAAGAATGCTCAACATCATTAATCATTAGAGAAATGCAAAGCAAAACTACAATGAGATATCATCTCACACCAGTCAGAATGGCCATCATCAAAAGATCTAGAAACAATAAACACTGGAGAGGGTGTGGATAAAAGGGAACACTCTTGCACTGTTGATGGGAATGTAAATTGATACAGCCACTATGGAGAAGAGTATGGGTGTTCCTTAAAAAATTACAAATAGAACTACCATACGACCCAGCAATCCTGCTACTGGGGATTTACCGTGAGAAAACCATAATTCAAAAAGAGTCATGTACCAAAATGTTTATTGCAGCTCTCTTTACAATCACCAGGACATGGAAGCAAGCTAAGTATCCATCAACAAATGAATGGATAAAGAAGATATGGCACATATATACAATGGAATATTACTCAGCCATAAAAAGAAACGAAATTGAGTTATTTGTAGTGAGGTGGATGGACCTACAATCTGCCATACAGAGTAAAGTAAGTCAGAAAGAGAAAACCAAATAGCGTATGCTAACACATATATATGGAATCTCAGAAAAAATAATTTAAAAAAACGTCATGAAGAACCTAGTGATAATATGGAATAAAGACACAGATCTACTAGAGCATGGACATACATACACTTCCAAACTTAAAATAGATAGCTAGTGGGAAGCAGCCTCATAGTACAGGGAGATCAGCTTTGTGGTTTGTGACCACCTAGAGGTTTGTGATAGGGAGGGTGGGAGGGAGGGACACACAAGAGGGAAGAGATATGGGAACATATGTATATGTGTAACTGATTCATTTTGCTATAAAGCAGAAACTAACACACCATTGTAAAGCAATTATACTCCAATAAAGATGTTAAAAAAAGAGAGAGAATATTCAATAAGAAATGTTGACAAGTTGAAGATTTAGTTTTCCTTTTACTAAGAAATAAAGTTAAGCATAAGTAAAAAAAAATAAATAGAATAAAATAAAGTAGTTTCGTGACTCATGAAAAAATAAAAAATTAATGTATCAAATCGATTTGTTGTACACCTTAAATTTACACAGTGCTCTATGTCAGTTATATCTCAATAATGCTGAGGAAAAAGAGTCAATCAGTAACAGAGATTAGAAAAATGATTGCCAGGGTCTTGGGTAGGGAAAAGTATGGAGAGGTTGGTAAAAAGGTACAAACTTTCAGCTATAAATTGAATAAGGTCATAGGAGCTAATGTAAAACGTGGTGACTATAGTTGATTACACTATATTTTTTAATGAAATTAGCTTAGACAGTAGAACTCAAATATTCTCACCAAAGAAAAAAATATATATATAGGTAAGGTGATGGATGTGTTAATTAGATGAGAGAATCCTTTCACAATGTATATGTACATAAATTCACCATGATATACCATTTAAATATCTTACAATTTTATGTATCAATTTTACCTCAATAAAGCTGAAATTTTTACAAAAGCGATTGGATTTAGATGATAAGTTATATGGTTGACAAACCTGTAATACTCTCCATGATTTGGCCCCTCTATTACATCTCTGACCAAATCATCTGTCACTCTCTACTTTTTATGCACAATCTTTCAGTCAAACCAATCTTCTTTCTACTGCAATATATTTCAAGTTTGTTTCCATTTCAGTACCTTCATACTTTCTGCCTGGAATATTCAGCAATCAGATCTTCACCAAGGCTGATAACTTCTAGTCATTCAGATCTTAGTTCAAGTGTCACCTTAGGACTACATTCTCTGATTGCCCAATTTAATATAACCCCCTTCCAATATCCTTTCTAATGATACCCTATTTTTCCTTCATTACACTTATCCTAAATTGCAATTAAATATCTATTTGCTTGATTAGCTTCTGATTCCTCATTAGACCACAAATCCTGTGGGGGGTGGTGGAATGAATTTTTGGCTCACTTTCATATATCCAGTGTTAATCTGTTTTTCTAAAACGCTATTTCAGCTCCAGCTTTTGTTTGTCTGCTCTTTGATGCCCAGGAGTCAGAGTATCCTTCTTAAATATTCTAAAATCTCTCAACCTGGCTAAGTCTGTACTATGTGAATTTTCCTTTTCTCTTCTCAACCTTAGTCAGAATCTGTACTATTTTGAGTCGTGGCCCCTAGTCTAAATCTGATTTAATTTTTAAAGAAGATACTTGTATTTTCAGAGATTCTTAATACCAATGAGTCTGTACTATTTTGGAGTATTTGAGAAAATATTATAATATTTTCTAGATTCTAGCATTCTTCACTTATTCTGTCAGGGATTAGAATATTTAAAATCAGCATTGTAGCTCAAATAGTTTGCCTTCCCTATCAACAACCAAGACAATGCTTCACATTTTTATATTCCTTTATAAGCGTACTGGGTATTTTAAAATAACTTTCATTCATTGTTAATAAAGGGAAAATTAAAGAAAAAAATACTAATAATTTCATTGCCCAGTTGAATTTTGACAAAAAAAGTTAAACACATGCTTTATGTATACATAGTTGAAAAAATCAAACTGTACACAGAAGTACAAAATTGAAAATAAGAGCCCCTCTTCTCTCCCAAGTAAAAAATAAAATAGCTTGTTGTATTCCTTTCAGAAAAATATATTTAAAGTATATGTGTATGAAATACCTTAAGTTTTACTTGGGATTATCTAAACTTGGAGAAAGAGAAAATATTAATGTTAAGCAATTGTCAGCTTGTGCACTGAGAAGTTTTATTCAGGGTATTATTATTGGAAAATTTCTCAAATTCATACTACATTTAGGGTACAAAAAGCAAGCACGCTTTGCTCTAAAATTACAGATGACTCTTAATTTTATTACAAAGTTGACTTCTACTTGTAGCAACGTGAGTCTCAGTTCATAATCTTGGGTGGGCCAAGACTGTTATTCTATTTCAGTATCAACTGAATTTTCATTTTGGATACCAATTCTACCAGGTGTCAAAACCTTCTTAAAGACAAATAAGTATAATCTTAATACAAGATTTTCTCAGTCAATTAAAGGTGCTATTTCTCCTCCTATTCTCTTTTATTTCTTCTAAGTTTAGGAGCCACAATAGTGCCAAAATAATCCAACCGGATAGGCAAAGTTGGTCATATATCAACATTTGTCCTCCTATCTGCTCCCTAGTTGGCCTCCATATAGGTGCTAACATCATCTTCCTCATCTTAACTACAAGGTATCTGACATCAGATGCTTCTCTGTACCATACTCATGATGCTCTGTCTCATGAGAAAACATTCAGCTACTCTCCATAACATGCACTCTGCAAGGCTCACTCAGGCCCAACTGTAAGGACACAAGTGGCCATCTCTATTACTCCAGAGCCATCCTGGATGTGGAACTCTGTAAGACTTGTTGCTGCTTTAACCTTGAAGACATACCATATCTATATTCTCATACTTACCCCCCTCAAAACTATCTGTGGATTCTATGATTTACCTCACCTCACTGTGACTCATACTGGGGCAAGGGCAGGGAATAGGACTCCTTCTCTCTGACACAACACCATCTAAGATGTTGCTTTCAGGTTTTCTCTTTCCTCTCTTTAGGCTGGATGATTTTTAGCTGGGGTGTGTGAATGGTAACTAGTACCACTTCCTTTATTGTCTACAACCCCTCCCACCAATAGACTTTATTTTAAATAAGTGTCTGGTGTATATGTTACTTCATCACTTACAGCATGCAGATGGGTTAAGGAGAACTGAACCAGGCTCTCTGTAAGTTATTTCTGCCAGTCCAGAAGTCATTCTGCAAAGGAACTTTTTAAGATTTCCCCACACATCACCATATTTATTTCTCAAATCTAATCTGGTTGATAAATAGTAGCTGTATTCCACTCTTTCAGATGAAGAAAATAAGGAATAGAAGAGATTAAGTTTCTCAAGGTCATAGAGCCAGTAAGTAGTATTCATTTATTCATTCACTGCATTTTAAATAAGAGCCACCTGCTGTATGTCAGATACTACACTACATATTCTACTATATGAAATGTAGACTTAAATTTTCTGACTACAAAACCAGTCTTCTTTAAACTATATCACAAGCATCAACTCACCTTCATCTTAGGGTAGGCAACTGAAAAACTCCATTGGAGGGACATTCAGCACAGAGGTGGATATATAAAAGTGAAAATCAGATCTCTATGTGCATAATACCCTCCATGTGTTTGTTATATGCAATCCCTCATATGTCTAAAATGAAATGTCATAGGTATGTGTATATATATATATATAAACTATAATTTACATTATGTAGAGCTTTTCTATATTCTGATTTCAATTAAACTTTCCTTTAAAAATGTGCTTACTTTTACTTCAAAATATGTTATTCTTTTTTAAAAAAAGTTTGTAAAAGCACTTATGAATACCTCCCCCCATCAATCAGCCTTAAAATGTCTTTATGTACAAAATCATCCAAGGTGTGGAAACAGTTAAGCAAATAAACTTTTGAAAGAGTAATATTTACTTATTTGTTTAATGAGTAATCACAATCCATTTTAACAGTTATTTAACTTCCAGAAGTACGTTTTATTTATTTATTTTAGGACACAAAAGAGTTTTGATTCTAAATTGCTTTGGAGGAATCATGTGGGCACTGCCATTCAGAGATAAGCAATGATTTCATTTGGGTGACACTGCCTTTTTAAATGCAGATAAATTCCTGTTAAGAAATACCTTAATCTTAAGTGTATTTCCCTTCCAGACTTTGACTCTCAGCTCTACCAATTAACAGCTGTGAACACTTGGGCAAGTTCCTTAACCTCTCTAAGTCTCTATTTCCCCAGGTCTATTATTATATCCCCCATCAATCTCATAGTGTTATTTTGAGAATTAAGTGTCATGATACATATAAACATTTTCAGCATGGTGACAGAATGGCACATAGAAAGCACTAATGAAATTTTTATTATCATTATTAATTCATGCCCTTATACAGGGGATTGATCAAGATGGCAGAGTAGGAAGACATGGAACTCACGTCCCCCCATGAACACATTGAAAATACACTACACCTAGAACAATTCTTACTTACACCTAATTGGAAACTGGCCGAAAGACTCCTGTACAACCATGGTTGTAAGAAAGATACACACATAGTCAAGCAGGAAGGGCAGAAAAGTGATTGGGTTGGAATCTGTGCCCCTGGGAGGAGACTCAGAAGCAGGGCAGAAAGGGCACATTAAAACAGTGAGGCTGGCTGACTCACTTCCTATGACTGCCTCGGGTTGCAACCCAGCCTGAGCCTAACAAAGGCTCCAGCCTCACTTACTCCATGTCACAGCACAGCAATGGATCTAGGGATGCCACAAAGTGGGAGAAAACTGGACAAAGGGACACAAAGGCAACCTGGTCCTGGGGCAGAGTTTGGGTTGGGCAGCAGCAGCCATTTTTGGTGGTTACTCAGACAGCACATAAGAAGCAGCCCATATCTCTGATAGCAGCTGCACCACCACCACTCACACTATGATATATGCCAAGAGTTCATGCAGGCACTGCCTGCCCTGCAGTGTGTTTCCACAGCAAGGTAGGGGTGGCAGAGGCTGTGGGGAGTGATTGGCTGTGATGCACAGTGGGGACTTGGACCCCCTCACAGAGCTAGGAAAACGATTGCTGGCACCTTCATGGGCAGTATATCTGAGAGAGTTTAGAATTTTGTCTGCTGCATAGGCTCCCCCTTGCTTTGGTGTCTCCCCCCTCTGGGGCAAGGGTCCTGATGCTGGGGGACTGAAATTACATGCTTAAAGGAAATAAGGCCAGCTCAGGCCCAACCATGAGGGGTTCTGCTCCAGCAACTTGGGATCAGACCCCACCTCCAATGGGGTGGTGACTGCCACTGAGCAGAGAGGAACTCCCGCCTCACACTGAATTCCAGCTCTAGACCCACCATCTCCAGCCTGACCCCCCTACCAAGGTGGCAGCTGCCAGTACATCCTGAGGAAAGAGGTGATTTGCATCCACATCAAACCGAGCTCTACCACCAACGATACTGGGTACACGTACTCTTTATAGGAACACACACGTAAGAACACCCCTTCAAGACCACAGTAGGTAACTGGTTCACATAATTTCATAGAGACAGAGAAAGTTAAGCAAAATGAAAATGTAGAGGAACTGGTCTCAATTGGAAGAGAAAGAGAGAACCCCTGAAAAAATAAATAATGAAACAGAAGTAAACAATTTACCAGGCAAAGAATTCAAAGCATTGGTAATAAAAATGTTAACTGAATTAGAAAAAAAATAGATGAACACAGTGAGAATTTTAATGAGGAATTAGAAAATATAAAAAAAGGAGCCAATCAGAAATGAAGACTTCAATAACTGAAATTAAACACACACACACACACACACACACACACACACACACACACACACACACTATAAGGAATGAAGAGCAAACTAAGTGATACAGAAGAACACATAAGTGATCTGGAAGATAGAACGATGGAAATCGCCCAATCAAAACAGCAAAAAGAAAAACAATTTAAAAAAAGAAAACAATTTAAGAGATCTCTAAAACAACATTAAGTATATCAACATTCGTATTTTAGGGGTCCCAGAAGGAGAAGAGAGAAAAGGGTATTTTTGCAGATTATACCCCATTATAGGTTATTAAAAGATAATGGTTATGACTCTCTATGCTTTACGGTATATGCTTGCGGCTCATCTATTTTATACATAGTATCAATAGTTTGTATCTCTTAATTCCATATCCCTAATTTGTGCCTCCCACACTTCCCTTTCCCCTTTGGTAACCACAAGTTTGTTTACTATATTTGTGAATCAGTTTCTATCTTGCAATATATATATTTGGTTTTATTTCATACAGTATTTGTCTTTCTCACTCTGACTTATTTCACTAAGCCCAATATTCTCTAGGTCCATCATGTTGCTACAAATGAAAATATTTCATTCTATTTATGGTTGAACAATATTCCATTTTGTATATATACCACATCTTCTTAATCCAATTATCTGTTGATGGACACTTGGTTTCTGGCCATGTCTTAAAAGAAATGGAAAGATATCCTGTGCTCTTGAAGTGGAAGAATTAATATTGTTAAAATTACAATACTACCCAAAGCAATCTACAGTTTTAATGCAATCTTTATCAAAATACCCATAACATTTTTCACAGGACTAGAACAAATAATCCTAAAGTTCATATGGAACCACAAAAAATTCAGTTGCCAAAACAATCGTGAGGAAAAAGAAAAAAAGAAAAAATCAAAGCTGGAGGTATAATGTTCCCTGACTCCAGACTATACTACAAAGCTGGAGTAATCAAAACAGTGTGGTACTGGTACAAAAACAGACACATAGGTCAATGAAACAGAATAGAGAGCCCAGTATTAAACCCTTGTACCTATGGTCAATTAATCTATGACAAAGGAGGCAAGATTATACAATGGAGAAAGGACAGTCACTTCAATAAGTGGTGCTGGGAAAACTGGACAGCTACATGTCAAAGAATGACATTAGAACACACCCTCACACCATACACAAAAGTAAATTCAAAATGAATTAAATAACTAAATGTAAAAATGGAAACCATAAAACTCCTAGAAGAGAACACAGGCAGAAAACTCTTTGAGAGTCATAGGAATATTTCTTTTATCTGTATTCTAAGACAAAATAAATAAAAGCAAAAATAAAGAAATGGAACCTAATTAAACTTAAAAACTTTTGCACAGCAAAGAAAACCATTAACAAATGAAAAGACAACCTAATGAATGGAGAAAATGTTTGCAAAGGATCTGATTGACAAGGGGTTAATATTCAAAAATACAAACAGCTCATACAACTCATTATCAAAAAGACAAACACTCCAATCACATAATTGGCAGAAGACCTAAATAGACATTTTTCCAAACACAAAAAGATGGTTAATAGGCACATGAAGAGATGCTTAACATCGTTAATTGCTAGAGAAATGCAAATCAAAACAACAATGAGAAATGACTTCAAACTTCTTAGAATGGCTATCATTAAAACATCTACAAATAACAAATGTTGGAGAGGATGTGGAGAAAAGGGAACCCTTGTGCACTTGTGCATTCCCACCAATGTAAAATTGTGCAGCCACTATGGAAAACAGTATGGAAGTTCCTCAAAAACTAAAAATAGAACTACCATATGATTCAGCAGTTTCACTCCTGGGTATGTATCTGGAGAAAACAAAACCACTAATTCAAAAAGATACACACACCCAAATGTTCATAGCAGCACTATTTACAATAGCCAAGACATGGAAGCAACCCAAGTCCATCAACAGACGACTGACTCAGAAGATGTGAGATATATATACATACACACACATACACATACATACACAAAGGACTACTACTCAGCCATAAAAAAGAATAAATTTTTGCCATTTGCAACAACATGAATGGACCTGGTGGGTATTATGCTAAGTGAATTAAGTCAGAGAGAGAAAGACAAATACTGTATGATGTCACTTATATGAGGGATCTAAAAAATAAAACCAAAAAATATATATATTGCAAAACAGAAACAGACTCACAGATATAGAAAATAAACTAGTGGTTACCAGAGAGGAGAGGGAGAGTGGAGGGACAAGACAGGAATATGGGATTAAGAGATACAAACTACTACATATAAAATAGATAAGCAACAAGGATGTATTGTACAGCAAAGAGAATTATAGCCATTATCTAGTAATAACTTTTAAAGAGGTATAATCTATAAAAATACTGAACCACTATGCTGTATCCCTGAAACTAATATAATATTGTAAATCAATTATATTTCAATAAAAAGCTGCATGCTCTTGAAATAAAAGATGTTTCTATGGACTATTTTATTGACAAACTAGGTGCACTTGTTAAGAACACAAAGGTTCGATTCATGTGGTTAACTATGCTTGTCCTGGACTCACCACTTACTACTTGTGTGACTTTAAGCAAATTAACTAATTTCTTTGTTCCTTAGTTTTCTCTATTATAAAATGAGAATAAAAGAGTGCCTTCCTTATAGGATATTCTGAAGATTAAATTAAATAACTTGTAAAGCAAAAAGCATATCTAAAAATCTCCTCAGATCTTTAATCTACTAATATGTGTTCTGACTCTCCAAGAGAAGGGCTAGGTAATGTAGTATTTCCCAAACCTATGGACCAAAAAACTTCTTTACCAAAAGAATATCTCTTTGAAAAAAAAAATGGCAAGGACTTATATATACTACCAAATGTAAAATAGATAGCTAGTGGGAAGCAGCCACATAGCATAGGGAGATCAGCTCAGTGCTTTGTGACCACCTAGAGGGGTGGGACAGGGAGGGTGGGTGGGAGATGCAAGAGGGAGGAGATATGGGGATATACGTATAGGTATAGCTGATTCACTTTGTTATAAAGCAGAAACTAACACACCATTGGAAAGCAATTATACTCCAATAAAGGTGTTAAAAAAAAGAATATCTCTTTGAAAATCACTTTTAGTAAAAAAGCATGTTTTCTTGTTTCCTAGCTAAGAAACTAAGGAACCATGAAATTGCTTCATACTAAAAAAAAATGCATTTAAGGTAAAGGAATTCAGGAAAAGACATCAGGGGACATAATTAGAATTCTGCTATAATCAGAAGATAATCTTAGTTCCTATGGACTCCAAAAAGTGAGGGCATTACTTGTTAGAGATTCTGTGTGAACTAAAAGGTCAAGACAGTCCTGAACTCCTACACAAAAAGGAATCTGAGGCTCCAGAATCATTATCAGTTGATTTGTGTATTGACTAGCTGCTATGTGTTCAAACTTTGGTGGAGGGTGGTGCCCAACATTATAAGACATGGTACTTTGCCTTAGAAATGCTGGACACTTAGGAAACAGATAACAATGAATGACTATATGAAGTCTAACATAAAGCTCTATAGTAAGTGTTATTTCTGAGAACTAAAGTAGACTGAAGTGATTTGGGCAGATGAAGGAAGAAGAATTGTTAAAGCCACAACAAATGGTTAGAAGTCAATTAGAGGGGCAAGATAATGAACATCCAAAAGAGAAGAATGACATGGGTGAACATTCTAAGGTACAAGTTTGCATGGCAGTCATTCTTTCAGCAAATATTTTTTAATATTTAATATGTGTCATGCACTGTGCTAGATTCAATAATACAAAATTACAGGCTTCCGGGAAGATGGTGGAAGAGTAAGACGCAGAGATCATGTTCCTCCCCACAGATACACCAGAAATATATCTACACGTGGAACAACTCCTACAGAACACCTACTGAACGCTGGCAGAAGACCTCAGACCTCCAAAAAGCAAGAAACTCCCCACGTACCTGGGTAGGGCAAAAGAAAAAAAGAAAAAAAATAGAGACAAAAGGAAAGGGATGGGACCTTCACCAGTGGGAGGGAGCTGTGAAGGAGGAAAGGTTACCACACACTAGGAAGCCCCTTCATGGGTGGAGACTGTGGGTGGTGGAGGGGGAAAGCATCGGAGCCATGGAGGAGAGCACAGCAACAGTGGTGTGGAGGGAAAAGCGGAGAGATTCCCGCACAGAGGATCAGGGCCGACAGGAACTCACCAGCCCAAGAGGCTTGTCTGCTCACCCGTTGGGGCAGGCGGGGCTGGGAGTTGAGGCTCGGGCTTCGGTCGGAGCACAGGGAGAGGACTGGGGTTGGCGGCGTGAACACAGCCTGTAGGGGGTTAGTGCACCACGGCTAGCCGGGAGGGAATCCGGGGAAAAGTCTGGACCTGCCGAAGAGGCAAGAGACTTTTTCTTCCCTCTTTGTTTCCTGGTGCACGAGGAGAGGGGATTAAGAGCGCTGCTTAAAGGAGCTCCAGAGACGGGCGCGAGCCGAGGCTAAAAGCGCATGCCCCAGAGACGGGCATGAGATGCTAAGGCTGCTTCTGCTGCCACCAAGAAGCCTGTGTGCAAGCACAGGTTACTATCCACAGCTCCCTTCTGGGGAGGCTGTGCAGCCCGCCACTGCCAGGGTCCCAGGATCCAGGGACAACTTCCTCGGGAGAACGCAAGTCACACCTCAAGCTGGTGCAACGTCATGCTGGCCTCTGCCGCCGCAGGCTCGCCCCGCACTCCGTGCCCCTCCCTCCCCCCCGGCCTGAGTGAGCCAGAGCCCCCGAATCAGCGGCTCGTTTAACCCCGTCCTATCTGAGCGAAGAACAGATGCCCTCCTGCGACCTACATGAAGAGGCAGGGCCAAATCCAAAGCTGAGCCCCTAGGAGCTGTGGGAACAAAGAAGAGAAAGGGAAATCACTCCCAGCAGCCTCAGAAGCAGTGGATTAACACTCCACAATCAACTTGATGTCTGTGGAATACATGAACAGACAACAAATCATCCCAAATTGAGGAGGTGGACTTTGAGAGCAAGATATATGCTGTATAGCTTTGCTTCCACCATTTGACCTAGGGTTCTATCCATCCATTTTTTTTGTCTTTTTTTAATTTAATTTAATTTTATTTTTTTTCTTAATAATTATTTTTTTATTTAAATAACTTTATTATACTTTATTTTATCTTCTTTCTTTATTTTTTCTCCTTCCTTCCCTCCTTCCTTCCTTCCTTTCTCCCTCCCTCCCTGCCTCCCTCCCTCCCTCCCTTCTTTCTTTCTTTCTTTCTTTCCTTCTACTTCTACTAATTCTTTCTTTCTACTTTTTCTTCCTTTTATTCTGAGCCGTGTGGATGAAAGGTACTTGGTGCTGCAAGTGCTGTGCCTCTGAGGCGGGAGAGCCAAATTCAGGACACTGGTCAACAAGAGACCTCCCAGTTCAACAAAATATCAAACAGCAAAAATCTCCCAGAGATCTCCATCTCAACACCAACACCCAGCTTCACTCAACGAGCAGCAAGCTACAGTGCTGGACATCCTATGCCAAACAGCTGGCAAGACAAGAACACAGCCCCACCCATTAGCAGAGAGGCTGCCTAAAATCATAATAAGTCCACAGACACCCCAAAACACACCAACAGACGTGGAGCTGCCCACCAGAAAAATGAGATCCAGCCTCATCCATCAGAACACAGGCACTAGTCCCTGCACCAGGAAGCCTACACAACCCACTGAACCAACCTTAGCCACTGGGGACAGACACCAAAAACAACGGGAACGATGAGCCTGCAGCCTGCAAAAAGGAGACCCCAAACACAGTAAGATAAGCAAAATGAGAAGACAGAAAAACACACAGCAGATGAAGGAGCAAGATTAAAACACACCAGACCTAACAAATGAAGAGGAAATAAGCAGTCTACCTGAAAAAGAATTCAGGATAATGATAGTAAAGATGATCCAAAATCTTGGAAATAGAATGGGCAAAATGCAAGAAACATTTAACAATGACCTAGAAGAACGAAAGATGAAACAAACAATGATGAACAACACAATAAATGAAATGAAAAATACTCTAGAAGGGATCAATAGCAGAATAACTGAGGCAGAAGAATGGATAAGTGACCTGGAAGATAAAATAGTGGAAATAATTACTGCAGAGCAGAATAAGGAAAAAAGAATGAAAAGAACTGAGGACAGTCTCAGAGACCTCTGGGACAACATTAAACGCACCAACATTCGAATTATAGGGGTTCCAAAAGAAGAAGAGAAAAAAGAAAGGGACTGAAAAGATATTTGAAGAGATTATAGTTGAAAACTTCCCTAATATGGGAAAGGAAATAGTTAATCAAGTCCAGGAAGCACAGAGAGTCCCATACAGGATAAATACAAGGAGAAATACACCAAGACACATGTTAATCAAACTGTCAAAAATTAAATACAAAGAAAACATATTAAAAGCTGCAAGGGAAAAACAACAAATAACACACAAGGGAATCCCCATAAGGTTAACAGCTGATCTTTCAGCAGAAACTCTGCAAGGCAGAAGGCACTGGCAGGACATATTTAAAATGATGAAGGAGAAAAACCTGCAAACAAGATTACGCTACCCAGCAAGGATCTCATTTAGATTTGATGGAGAAATTAAAAACTTTACAGACAAGCAAAAGTTGAGAGTTTAGCACCACCAAACCAGCTTTGCAACAACTGCTAAAAGAACTTCTCTAGGCAAGAAACCCAAGAGAAGGAAAAGACCTACAATAATGAACCCAAAACAATTAAGAAAATGGGAATAGGAACAAACATATTGATAATTACCTTAAATGTAAATGGAGTAAATGCTCCCACCAATAGACACAGATTTGCTGAATGGATACAAAAACAAGACCTATATATACGCTGTCTACAAGAGACCCACTTCAGACCTAGAGACACATACAGACTGAAAGTAAGGGGATGGAAAAAGATATTACATGCAAATGGAAACCAAAAGAAAGCTGGAGTAGCAATTCTCATATCAGGGAAAATAGACTTTCAAAATAAAGACTATTAGAAGAGACAAAGAAGGACACATAATGATCAAGGGATCGATCCAAGAAGAAGATATAACAATTGTAAATATTTATTCACCCAACATAGGAGCACCTCAATACATAAGACAAATACTAACAGCCATAAAAGGGGAAATCGACAGTAACACATTCATAGTAGGGGACTTTAACACCCCACCTTCACCAATGGACAGATCATCCAAAATGAAAATAAATAAGGAAACTCAAGCTTTAAATGATACATTAAACAAGATGGACGTAATTGATATTTATGGGACCTTCCATCCAAAAACAACAGAATAACCATTTTTCTCAAGTGCTCATGGAAAATACTCCAGGATAGATCATATCTTGGGTCACAGGTCAAGCATTGGTAAATTTTAGAAAATTGGAATTGTTTCAAGTATCTTTTCTGACCACAATGCTATGAGACTAGATATCAATTACAGGAAAAGATCTGGAAAAATACAAACACATGGAGGTTAAACAACACACTACTTAATATCGAAGTGATCACTGAAGAAATCAAAGAGGAAATTAAAAAAATAACCTAGAAACAAATGACAATGGAGACATGACAACCCAAAATCTATGGGATGCAGCAAAAGCAGTTCTAAGAGGGAAGTTTATAGCAATACAATCCTACCTTCAAAACAGGAAACATCTCGAATAAACAACCTAACCTTTCACCTAAAGCATGTAGAGAAAGAAGAACAAAATAACACCAAAGTTAGCAGAAGGAAAGAGATCATAAAAATCAGATCAGAAATAAATGAAAAAGAAATGAAGGAAACAATAGCAAAGATCAATAAAACTAAAAGCTGGTTCTTGGAGAAGATAAACAAACTTGATAAACCATTAGCCAGACTCATCATGAAAAAAAGGGAGAAGACTCAAATCAATAGAATTAGAAATGGAAAAGGAGAAGAAACAACTGACACTGCAGAAATACAAAAGATCATGAGAGGTTACTACAAGCAACTCTATGTCAATAAAATGGACAACGTGGAAGACATGAACAGATTCTTAGAAATGCACAAACTGCCAAGACTGAATCAGGAAGAAATAGAAAATATGAGCAGACCAATCACAAGCACTGAAATTGAAACTGTGATTAAAAATCTTCCAACAAACAAAAGCCCAGGACCAGATGGCGAATTCTATCAAACATTTAGAGACGAGCTAACACCTATCCTTCTCAAACTCTTCCAGAATATAGCAGAGGGAAGAACACTCCCAAACTCGAGGCCACGATCACCTTGATACCACAACCAGACAAGGATGTCACAAAGAAAGAAAACTACAGGCCAATATCACTGATGAACATAGATGCTAAAATCCTCAACAAAATACTAGCAAACAGAATCCAAGAGCACATTAAAAGGATCATAGACCATGATCAAGTGGGGTTTATTCCAGGAATGCAAGGATTCTTCAATATACGCAAATCAATCAATGTGATATACCATATTAAAAATTTGAAGGAGAAAATCCACATGATCATCTCAATAGATGCAGAGAAATCTTTGGACAAAATTCAACAGCCGTTTATGATTAAAACCCTCCAGAAAGTAGGCATAGAGGGAATTTTCCTCAACATAATAAAGGCCATATATGAGAAACCCACAACCAACATTGTCATCAATGGTGAAAAAGTGAAAGCATTTCCACTAAGATCAGGAAGAAGACAAGATTGCCCACTCTCACTACTCTTATTCAACATAGTTTTGGAAGTTTTAGCCACAGGAATCAGAGAAGAAAAGGAAATAAAAGGAATCCAAATTGGAAAAGAAGAAGTAAAGCTGTCACTGTTTGCAGATGACATGATACTATACATAGAGAATCCTAAAGATGCTACCAGAAAACTACTAGAGCTAATCAATGAATTTGGTAAAGTAGCAGGATACAAAATTAATGCACAGAAATCTCTTGCATTCCTATACACTAATGATGAAAAATCTGAAAGTGAAATCAAAAAAAACACTCCCATTTACTATTGCAACAAAAAGAATAAAATATGTAGGAATAAACCTACCTAAGGAGACAAAAGACTTGTATGTAGAAAATTATAAGACACTGATGAAAGAAATTAAGTTGATACAAACAGATGGAGAGATATACCATGTTCTTTGATTGGAAGAATCAACATTGTGAAAATGACTCTACTACCCAAAGCAATCTACAGATTCAATGCAATCCCTATCAAGCTACCACTGGCATTTTTCACAGAACTAGAACAAAAGTTTTCCAATTTGTATGGAAACACAGAAGACCCCAAATAGCCAAGGAAATCTTGAGAACGAAAAACGGAGCTGGAGGAATCAGGCTCCCTGACTTCAGACTATACTACAAAGCTACAGTAATCAAGACAGTATGGTACTGGCACAAAAACAGAAACGTAGATCAATGGAACAGGATAGAAAGCCCAGAGATAAACCCACGCACATATGGTCAACTTATCTTTGATAAAAGAGGCAGACATGTACAATGAAGAAAGGACAGCTTCTTCAATAAGTGGTTCTTGGAAAACTGGACAGGTACATGTAAAAGTATGAGGTTAGATCACTCCCTAGCACCTTACAAAAAAATAAGCTCAAAATGGATTAAAGACCTAAATATAAGGCCAGAAACTATCAAACTCTTAGAGGAAAACATAGGCAGAACACTCTATGACATAAATCACAGCAAGATCCTTTCTGACCCACCTCCTAGAAAAATGGAAATAAAAACAAAAATAGATAAATGGGACCTAATGAAACTTCAAAGCTTTTGCACAGCAAAGGAAACCATAAACAAGCCCAAAAGACAACCCTCAGAATGGGAGAAAATATTTGCAAATGAAACAACTGACAACGGATTAATTTCCAAAATTTATAAGCAGCTCATGCAGCTCAATAACAAAAGCAAACACCCCAATCCAAAATTGGCAGAAGACCTAAATAGACATTTCTCCAAGGAAGACCTGCCAACAAACACATGAAAGAATGCTCAACCTCATTAATCATTAGAGTAATGCAAATCAAAACTACAGTGAGATATCATCTCACACCAGTCAGAATGGCCATCATCAAAAAATCTAGAAACAATAAATGCTGGAGAGGGTGTGGAGAAATGGGAACCCTCTTGCAGTGTTTGTGGGAATGTAAAGTGATAGAGCCACTTTGGAGAACAGTATGGAGGTTCCTTAAAAAAACTACAAATAGAACTACCATATGACCCAGCAATCCCACTACTGGACATATACCCTGAGAAAACCATAATTCAAAATTAGTCATGTACCAAAATCTTCATTTCATCTCTATTTACAATAGGCCAGAGATGGAAACAACCTAAGTGTCCATCATTGGATGAATGGATAAGGAAGATGTAGCACATATATACAATGGAATGTTACTCAGCCATAAAAAGAAACGAAATTGAGCTGTTTGTAATGAGGTCTATAGACCTAGAGTCTGTCATACAGAGTGAAGTAAGTCAGAAAGAGAAATACAAATACCGTATGCTAACACATATATATGGAATTTAAGAAAAAAATGTCATGAAGAACCTAGGGGTAAAACAGGAATAAAGACAAAGACCTACTAGAGAATGGACTTGAGGATATGGGGAGGGGGAAAGGTAAGCTGTGACAAAGCGAGAGAGAGGCATGGACATATATACACTACCAAACATAAGGTAGATAGCTAGTGGGAAGCAGCTGCATAGCACGGGGAGATCAGCTCGGTGTTTTGTGATTGCCTGGAGGGGTGGGATAGGGAGGGTAGTGGTGGGAGACACAAGAGGGAAGAGATATGGGAACATATGTATTACTGATTCACTTTGTTATAAAGCAAGAACTAACACACCTTTGTAAAGCAATTATACTCCTATAAAGATGTTAAAAAAACAAAAAGAGACAAAACCTAAAAAACAAAAACACATAAGAAACTTCCCCAAATGTTAAGGGATAATGGTCTAATTGGTAGACCAATATATCCATATTGAAGTATGTGTAGAGCTCAATTCAGAATGAAAAGGAATAAGGCTGGACGTAGGAGTATTGGAGTGGCTTCAATGATGAAGTGAAACTTGAGTCCTGGAAGAATGAATGGTGGTTATGTCTCTTTTATGTCTTAACAGGATGCAAGGAAAGATGAATGCCAGAAGTTGACACTGAGAAGACATGATGAGGATAGATTATGGAAGATTATTGTACAGCATTCACAAATCTGGTCTTTATTTTATAAAGGTTGACAGTTTAGGGCTCTTAAGGGATTGGCGTAATTACATCACAGGATGTAAGTTGAGGAGGAAAGGCAATATGTAAGTAGTGTGTCAACAGGTTTTAAAGAATTTAGAATATGGAGAAGACTTTAGCCTATCATATTAGGCAGGAAGGAGTCACTGAAAGTCCTTGAGCAAGAAGGAGTTTTTTCTTTCTTTCAGCTAATATATATTGATTGCTTACTATATGCCTAGAGAAGGGCTTGGCATATAGTAAGCACTCAATAAGCATATGTCAGTGAACAAAAGAAGAATTAAAAAGCTCTGCTCTCATGGAACTTAAATTCTAGCAATAACAGATAGATAATGAGTTAGAAAAACAACAAATTACTAAATCATACAGACTGTTAGCAGGTGATAAGTACTATGGATAAGATAGGGAGCTGTGTAAAGAAGATTTTAAAAAGTGGAATTGGGGGAGAAGTGGTTGGTTGCAGCTTTTATTAGGGTGGGTAATGTAGACCTCGCTGAGAAGGTGACATTTGAACAAAGACTTAAAAAGTTGAGGGAGTTTATAAAAGTGTAGCCTGAGAACCATATTAATTCGCTTGATAGAGAAATAGCCTGAAGTCAAGGATCCCAAATTATTTAAAACTTGAGAGGTCAATCCAATATAAATCCAGGAATACTCCTCAAATCAAGTCTTTAGAAAGAACTGCTGACTGAAAATCAAGAAATGGTCATGAAAAAGTCCATGCCCTCTGAAAATTCATGTGCACATCAGACCATGCTGACTCCAATGAGGACAAATGAGTTTGAAGTTCGTATCGCAGAACATTTAAGTGACACAATGAGAATGAATATTCTTTATTAGCTCTAAATCACTGTATACATGTAAATTTTTATTATTGTTATAAATATGAAATCTTTGAAAAAGTATATGTTATCAATTTTAAACATTATTTCATGTGTATTACTTCTACAACGTGTTTATTAACATTTTTTGTTCTCTAAAGCATGTAAAGTTCTCGTTAATTTCACCTTTGCCCATGTGGAAAAAAAAATAATAGGGTATATGCACTGCAACTCATACAACTTACAGTTACATAAGACGCATGCCTACAGAGTAAAAGTTGATAAAAGAAATACAATACTGGCCTCGGTGTCTGGAGATCTGAGTTCTAATCTCAATTTGGTAAATAATTACAATGTGCAAAGTTGGTTGATTCACATCACCACTTACTACCTAAAATGATGAGGTAGTATAAGGACAATGTTTCCTAAATTGATATCAAAGGAAACTTTTATATTAAGATGTTAACGTTTTACCAAAAAGAAAGGATCCCATGACCAAATATATTAAGAAAATGGTGATTAATTGATGTTAAATACAGACATCCATTGTTATCCAAACTCACTTTTATGTGTTAGGAGACATTTGGTTTCATAGCTGTTGTCAAGTTAAAAATACAAAAAGACGTATTTGTAAACTTTACAGTTAATGATTAACTTTAGTACTACTTATTGCATTGTTCGTATCATACCTTTTATGTCATAATACTAATGCATGTGCATGAAGGAATAGGATGGTTTCTGAATAAGGTACATAAATAGTAAATGATCGTTGTGGAAAATGTGAGACATCAATATTGCATTGTTGGACATTTAAGTATTTCTTCCTAATATTTTCGCTATTATAAATAATGCAATATGAGTATCCTGGTTAATAAATCTGTACTGGAGTAATTCATTCTTTATGATAAATTATTATAAATCATCAGACCTAGAGATATAAAACTTTAAAAGTGATTTTGATACATATGAACATATAGGTTCCCAGATTGTATTTATTTACAATCTGACTCAAAGCATATGGATCCCTTTTCACAATTTGATCTGTTTAGTAACATGATAAGTGAAAAACTGAATATTTATTTCTATTTTTTTCCAGTGAGACAGAAAAGAACATTCTTACATTAGTTTTTGATCCTATAGGATTTCTAAGAGAGTTTGGGGAAGCAAACTCATTTTGATAGATGGAGTGTTTAATGCTACAAACACAGCAAAACGAGTTGCATCCTCCTTGCTTGTTAACACCTAGAAATGTTCCCATTTTGTAAGTACCTATCCTGACTGGAATCAGGCATGGACTTTCTCTCTCTCTCTCTCTCTCTTTTTTTTTTTTCTGCGTATCTCTTACTTTGGATTTGAGCTCTGTATTTATGTGGCAAGAAAAGATTTATGGAGGGGCAAACATGGAAGAAGGGAATACCCATGTTTGTCCTTGTATAAATTGTTTTGTCCAAAGAATAACCTTGGGTTTACCATCTCTTTGTAAAAGTTGTTCCACAAATGAGGATGGCTACTAAAAAATCAGCTCTAATTCACAATTTCAAAGAGAAAGGACTGACAAGTTTGGTTTGATGTTGTACATAATCACATATACATTCTTGATTGGGCTCATATATCTACTGACAGTCTGTGAGACTGGTTTGTTAAGAATTTTTCTTGCAACCAACAACAGTAACAAAGTCCTTACCCTTATGAAGTGTATTAAGTGGGTTATGTTACATGGTAATAAATAGTATAAAAAAAACAGAGAAGAAAAATGGAGTGCTCACTGAAGGAGGACTATCTCTATTTTAAATATTATGGTCAGGCAAGACATCAGAGACCTGAATAAAATGAGGGAGTAAGCCATGTAGATATCTGAAAGAAGAGTATTCTAGGGAGAGGGAGTAGCAGGTGGAGAGGCCTTAAGGGAGAAACTGTTTGGTGCATTTAAAGAATAGTAGAGGCCAGTATGGCTGGATCAGAGTCAATGAGAGTGAGAACTATAATGGAAGAGGTCAGAGAAACAGCAGGAATCAAGATGATAAAAACTCTCAAAAGCCATTGTGAGGACTTTGGCTAATATCCTGAATGAGATGAGATGGCACTGATGAGTTTTGAACTGAGGAGAAATGTGATCAGACTTGCATTTTTAATGAATTATTCTATTCATTTTTCTATACTTTTTCTGTATTAGTTTCATTTCAGGCTTCTTATATTGGCAATACATTTTTTTTAAATATTAAATACAAGATGCTAAAGCCCAAGAATCCAGATGAACTAGAAAATGTGGTTCAGTTCAGAGAACACAACACTAGAGGTTTGAGATCTGAATCCTAGAATTAGTATCTTCTACTGTATGACTATAGGCCCTAGTATACTCTACTGTAAAATGGGGGGGGGGGGTGGAACCAGAGGGTTTTAAGTTCCTTCCCAGATATGATAATATTATTTTGTTAAAAGGAATATTAGTTAACCCAGTCATATCTATAATTTGGGGGTGATGCAAAGTAGAGAAAAAAATATGGTTGCACAAAGCAACCCAATAAAGATGATGAGAATAGGGATAAAATTATAGAAAATAGACTAGAAAGTTAAATTCCTTTTGAAAACTCGAATAAAAAGAGTGGATAATTTTTTCTGAGCCCAATCCTCTTAATGTACAGAAAGGGTATTTAAAATTATGTATCAGTGAAAATATGACCTTATAGAACTTCCTCCAAAATCTCTTGAAGTGGCTGCAGTGTGTTTGGGAAACATCATTTAAAACTAGATAATGATGAGTTTCTTAGAATATGGAATACTCCTCTTTCCAATTTATTATAAGTTTGAGGATTAATTTCATATGCCCAGTAGGAATGTTCAAACACCATGATTCCTAAGGACAATTTCAGACTTTGCCCCACTAGATGAATAACTACAACTAGGTAAGTGTTCTGGGAAGTAGGTTTTATTTGATGTTATATGAAATGCCTACTAGTATATAACACTTAAATTACAATTTACTCTCACCTTTTTAAAGTGTCCTTCTAAATTATTGGTTGTTCATAGGTTATAGGTCTAATGCTGGATGGTTTTAAGTCTTGCAACTCTCAATATATTCACAGGGACAATACCATCTTGCTTCTCATCTTCCTTGGTAAGATAGGTGGTGTCTTGATTCTTCTGAGATTTGTAAGGATGGAGACATGGGCTTGCACCTAAGGCTGAGTGTTGTTTATTTATTTTTCCTCTCTGCTGCACAAAATCTTTCAATCTCTGCCCCTCTTAGATTATTTCTTCTCCCTTTCTCCATTCCTCTTCCCCCAGTGGATGTATATTCAGGGATCAGGTGGCAGACATAAGCATTTTCCATTAATCTACCACATAGGTCCTAGGAGTTTAGGTCCAACAGTCACAGATCTCTGGCAGTTAGAGGAGCCATGATCTTAGTGAGCGGACAAGACTTGAATGCCACTGTACTGACATCACCTGAGTACTTTCGAATCAGAAATAGTGAAAGTTTAGAATATTGGGGGGGGGCGGTTAGAACCTTAGAGAGAACTACTGAGAGACCAAGAATGCCTACAATACAAATAGAGAAGTAATCCTGGAAAATTTTTAAAAGGTCTTTTCCTTTTGTGATTGAGGAAATTTTATTACCTTCAAAGAAAAAGATTATGCATTTATTTTTTCCATTTATGAGTTCTAAATTCACCCTGACTACACAGTAGACTAGTATTAGGAATGTTCCTCTATTAACAAATCTACACTTTTTCATGTATAAATATGTATAAGGAAACAATGTCATCACCCTTTATACTCCTAGAAATAACCAAATACCTCCTAATAATAATCTTTAGGAAAGTCTTATCTACTTTCACATCTGCCTCTACCGTTTTTCTGAAGCATGGCCGTTTAAGATGATTTTTTTAAAAAATAATTATATTTGTTTCTTTGATTTGTTTTTGTTAGATAATAGTTCAGCATATCAGGAAACTACTGTGAACACTTTTTGAAAATTTAGTGACATAATTATCATTTTTAAATGAGGACAAAAGCTGTACATAACGGTTATTTTCAATTTTTTTGCATGCTAACTTTACATATACAACATGTAAACAACATTATGGATTAAATAAGCCCTTGTGCGTTAGACTAGGAATCGTTGTGTCATTCATAGGTGAGTTTTTTGAATTGTGTTTTCTGTCCAGCATATCATAAAAGTCACTTACAAATGAACTTTCAAAAAAAAAAGCCATTTATAAGTTGCTAACTACATGTGTTGAGAAGTTGTGTTTACTCCTTTAGGAAAATAGTATACTACATTTGTGCTCACCTTAATTTTTTTTTTTTTTTGAGGTACGTGGGCCTCTCACTGTTGTGGCCTCTCCTGTTGCGGAGCACAGGCTCCGGACGCGCAGGCTCAGCGGCCATGGCTTACGGGCTCAGCCGCTCCGTGGCATGTGGGATCTTCCCGGACCGGGCATGAACCCGTGTCCCCTGCATCGGCAGGCTGACTCTCAACCACTGCACCACCGGGGAAGCCCTCACCTTAATTTTAAGCAAACGGACCAGCTTAGTCCCTTGAAGAATATGCTTCAATTGTTACATGATTATTATCAATTAACATTTCATAGTACAAATTATAGCATGCTTTGATAGTAAAAAATATTTTTTTCAACAGACTCATAAAAAGTGTTTCATTTCACAGTTTAATCTGTCATTTCCTTCACTATGATCATAGGTTATATCCTCCAGATAACAGATTTATTCTGAGGAAGAAACAATTCTTCCTGAAAATGATTAGATTAAGGAAAACTATTGAGCATGAGACTTTGTCTCTTCAGAAATAAGTTCCTTTAAGTCTGCTTGGGAAAAGTCTTACATTCAATTTAAATTTCTTTTGTGTTTATTTCACAGGTGGTAACTGGGGAGATGAAATGAACATTTTAAAATCTACTTGATGAAAGAATTTTCACATAGAGGTTTCTTTCTGTTTGGGGAATTAGAGAAACAACAATAGAAGACTGCATTTCAGTAGTCAGCATCCAGTAGATATGCCTGAGTTAGTTAAATGATTTTAAAAGCTATTATTCCAAGCATGCCATCAAGGTATGTAAAATAGAAATGTGTACAGTACACCGAATACTGCTTTCCTCTTGACTCTCAATATAAAGCAGGTGATATGTTCATAATAGAGTATTTATTCTCAGAATGTCATAAAAATGCAAGGTAAGAATATATTTAGTCTCTTTTAAACCATAAATGAAAAGGTAAAACATGAACATTTAGTGAGAATACTGATATATCCATATCTTTAAAGAGCCTGATAGTGAGAAATGAGAGCTGGAGGAAAATATTATTAAGTTAAGATCAAATAATCTTAATTTATTCTTTAAATATATAACTTTATAAAGTTAGTGGCTCAGCTTTTTTTTTTCACTAAAGGAAGTTGACAGAAAATTAGCCACTTAAATGATCTTAAAGTTGCAGCTAATATGGGCTGTGAGGGGCCATTTTTGGAACATTTGTTCATTGCTCTATGATATGAGTAGCTCAGACTGCCTCTAGACTGTATTTCAGTTGAATATGCTTCACTGATTTGGGACTTGGTTCCCACAGAAACTATAATCTATGAATCACTTGAACCTGTAGCCAGTATGATTTGGAGACATGTTCCCACCATGTATTGGTGTTAAAAGGGATCAGCGACCTCTGACTACACAACAATGTAGCCTTTGCTAGTTTGTTATAAAGATGTGAGGTAAACCAAGTATGCTATTTCCATCCTCCTTCCATTTATGTTTTCCTTATTTGGAGACAATTCCAACCTCCACCAACATTTACAATTTTCATTTAGTGTTTCATTACTTCACACTTGCCTGCCTTAAAATATTTATTAATTAGTTTAAAGCCTACTTTTTCCTGAAATATTTATATTTTAAGAAGGGTGAGGGCTTCCCTGGTGGCACAGTGGTTGAGAGTCTGCCTGCCAATGCAGGGGACACGGGTTCTTGCCCCAGTCCGGGAAGATCCCACATGCCGCGGAGCGGCTGGGCCCGTGAGCCATGTCTGCTGAGCCTGCGCATCCGGAGCCTGTGCTCCGCAACAGGAGAGGCCACAACAGTGAGAGGCCCATGTACCGCAAAAAAAGAAAAAAAAAAAAAGAAAGGTGAGTCTTCAGATGAAGTTCAGGAAGCATTTTGTTGGTGTGTGGCATTTAATTACTAATCAAAATAGGATTTAAGTGCCATACATGTTGATTCCAATGGAAAAGGAATTACTTGTTTTAACTTAAATATATAAAGTGGCAACCTGGTCATTATGAATGTTGTGGTGATTAATCAACCTATAAAGTTACTTTTCATTCTCACTCTAAGTCACACTGATTAAAGTTTGTTTTGTCTTGTTAACACAGCAAAATGTAATGACTTCCTTGATTAAACATATGTTTGATTAAACATGGTGAATTATTGGTAAGCTACCTTCTGTGCCCACCAAATTTCAATGTAGGCATGAATACAGGAAAATCAGAGAGAGAAGTTTCTGCCTACATTGATATGCTTTCTTATCTATGAGAAACCTAGTAAGATACAGCGTCATGGAGTTTAGAACAGACTAACCTTGGAAAATATAAAAATTGTATGCTCTAGTAAAATTAACTGCACAGGAGGCAGATTCATGGGTATTTTTGTTGACCATTTAGTGTAACATCTGAAGATTCGGCCAATTTCATATTAAAATGAATAAACAAGGTAATATTTTGAAAAAGTGTATATACATTTTACTTTTGCTTTTCCAAACACACAGTTGTAATTCTACTCTGCCTAAGGCATCCATCGGTCTGAAGGGGAATTAGGGTTTGCTACAGAAGAAACACAAAGACTAAGACCCAAATAATGTTCAGCTTTTGACATTGAAAATTAGGTTTTTGCACAGCCCACAAGCCTGAAGCTTTTCTCCTATGTATTTTTCTAATATTTTGTCTAATTTTTTTTCTAAAAAATCAGATAACAGTTCCTAACTGTTTAGCTGATTAGCTGTTTGCCAAGTGATTAGCTGCCTCTCTGTCCTCCTCCTGGTCCCTGTGGTTGGAGAAGCTACAGGATGGTGTGGAATCATTCACGCTTAGCTTGTGATAGGCCAGGTTGTTTCATCTCACCTTGGGAGTTCACTGGCCCCTGACAAGATCTCAACCCGCCAAGAGCAACAATGTGTCATTTCATCCCCCATTTTTATGGAATGGGTCACAGGCAGGGTGACTAGTTTAATAGCACACTCCATTTGTAGCTTTATCTCAGAAAATATTCATAGTTTTACAGCCTGAAGCGATCTTCTCATAGGGAATAGGCTAAAACCAAGGAAAGTTGTGATTTTCTCCAGTTTACAGAAGCTTCAGCTTCTGAATCCCAGCATGGGCTCTTTCCATTGTCCCCGCAAAACACCAGCCAGCTGACTGCATGTCACTCCTTAGAGGACCATGAGCTACCTACTAGCCCACCTTGACCTCTGCCCTGTCACACAGAGCAAACATTCCTGGCAGCTCACAGAATCTGCCAGGTTTTAGTAATTTAACCCAGTGCTCTCACGAGGATCTGCTGTCCCAATGCCCAGCAGATGGCTGGCCTGGGTCTTCCTGGCAAGGGCTCCAAGCATCCTGCCCTGGCAGCCAGACAAGAGGGCACCAAGGGCTGGCAGTTTGCCTTCTGAAAGGACTGGCCAGGAGAATCATGTCTCCTTCCCATCGGGGTGGGGGAACTGTAGGGGCCTGCTGAGAGTGCCCGGTCTGTGCGGACCCCACTCATCTGGAGGCAGGCACTAATTCATATTCTTTCCTTTCTTCAGCTGGCATTTTGGGGAACACCTGCTGGGTGTGTGTCCCTGAATTTAGTGTTTTTAATTCTGTGCCAGCTTTTCTATTTAACCTCTTTCTCAGCACAGAAGATGCTCTTAAAAATCTTTCAGTTTCAGTGGACACCATCATCAATTTGGTCCATTGACATAGGTACCATCACCACCCCTTTCTGTGAGGAGAACAGCTCTTGCTCCCACAGCCTTCGCTGATCTGCCCGTGAGCAGAAAGTCATGCACCAAGCTTGGTGGAGAGAAGACACTGTAGAAATGGAAGGTTGTTTGGGTGTTTTTGATCCTTACTTACTTAGTGAAGTACTTGTGGTTTTTAAAAATTTATTTTATTGAAGTGTACTTTATTTACACTGTTGTGTTAGTTTCTGGTGTACTGCAACGTGATTCAGTTTTATATATATATATATATATATATATATACATATATATGTATGTATATATATATTTTTTTCATATTCTTATCCATTATGGTTTATCACAGAATATTGAATATAGCTCCCTGTGCTATACAGTAGGACCTTGTTGTTTATCCATTCTATATATAGAATTTGCATCTACAAATCCCAAACTCCCAATCATCCTTTCCACTCTCCCCTTGGCAACTGCAAGTCTGTTCTCCACGTCTGTGTGTCTGTTTCTGTTTTGCAGATAAGTTCGTTTGTACCACATTTTAGATTCCACATATAAGTGATATCATATGGTATTTGTCTTTCTCTTTCTGACTTACTAGTAAAGTACTTGTTGTAGCTCATCTGCCCTATAACATGTTGTCAACAACCTTCCCTAGTACCATCTTGGGAAGATCAGTTGGGGTATGAGGGTTGTCAGGCTCTCTTTTTATTATTCAGTTTAATTAAAATGGGATAGTCTATAGTGGAATTATTGACTTGAGCAGATTCTTATTAGCTGGAGCTTGCAGGAACAATGGAAAAGCCTTAAATGATTTAGCCTGGGCCAGCCCTATTATCTGAAGAGGTTTGGGGACCACCTCCTTCTCTTTCTCCCAGCCTCACTTCCTCAGGCAGCCCAACACAGATTCACTTTCTCCCCTGGGTCTACTTATTAAACATTTTCCAGTTTCCTTTGTCTGAGATTCTCCAACTAGCCCTGCCAACCACTGGGCTCTTTTCTAGCATCTCTGCCTCCCAGGGAGACAGCATTTCCTTAGGATCTATGGCATTTCCTCAGCCTAGTGCTGAAGCGCCCCAAGATTGGTGAGCAGCTGACCTAATTTGGCTGAGGCAGGACTACTTTGTTCATAGCTTTCAGTTATCCCTGCAGGGGCAAGATGTTCACACCATTGTGTGGCAAATAGTCATTTCTTGCAGGAAGAAAGTGCTATCACTGCTCTCAAGTATCATAGCTTTCAGCTTGCCTGGATTTTTCTTATGATGAAGCATATTTGAGGTCCTGTCCTGGTAGCGTGTTAAAGAGGAGATGTTTGTCCCCTTGGTGTTCTTGGTGAGCTGTAGTGGGGCTAGGAGGTCAACACTAGGCCAGCCCTGTGCTGGGAGGGGTGGGTTTGCCCACCCTGGGCATCTCTGTCTTCAACATTGCTGTCAGAACACAGGAGAGTTGACCTGACTCTCTTCAGGTCAACTCTGGCCCAGCTCTGGCCCCACATACATCCAGTGACCCATGAGGGCAGATGAGGAAGCCTCTGAAAAACAGCATGGGAGCTGTGCTGGATCCTTGCGGGGATGCAGGGTTTGTGGTCCTGACCCTGTCTTGTTCTACAGCCTGCACATCACTTTAAGGCCAGTGTGGTCCTGGATCTAGCAGGATACATGGCAGTGTGCTCATGGAGTCACCCAACTGCAGTCCAGCTCTCTTCCTGGGCAGCTCAGGGCACCTCCTTCTAGGTGGTGAGCAGTGCAGGTCTGAAGGAAGCCTACCCTGCTCCAGTCTACCACTTCTTGGTGCAGGCTAATGCTAATTTGTGACTGGAAAAGTGGTAATGTACACTAGACGTGGTCACCAAAGCCATAAGCCCAAGCAGTCCCTAGGACACAGCATTTATTGGGCCAAAGGTGTAGGCTTGAGAGTCATGTAAGGGCAGGATCTGGCAAAGGGCTCCATTTTGTCTGTTTTATGTTTTCACCTGACTAATAAACAGATTTAATTTAAAATAAAGTACCAGCATTAGGATTCTCAATGCAATTCCTAGATGGTCCCAGGCTCTGGGACTTATAAGCAGCAAGAGCGGATGGTCTATGTGGAAGCTGGGACCAGGTGAGGGATGCACCTGTACTGGGTCTGTGGCTGTCTGTGCCACAGGAGCACCCCCAAGCCAGTGTGAGGAGGACATGAGGGGCCACATTGGACAGGCAGATGTGTAAGACCAGGCAGGGACTCTTCTGGGCCTCTGCACACTCACAGTCACCACTGGCCCCCAACTCAGGGGACTGTGGCAGACAGTGTGGAGCAGATGTCTTGGGTACACAGGCCTGGCCAGAGGATGAGAAAACATAGCTAGTGAGTGTAGCCAGGGCAAGTGGGGAGGACTTGTGTGTTAAATGAGAGAACTGAGCTGTGAACATGAGCACTGAAGAATTTGAAAGGCTTAGAGAGTGTTTACATGCCCTGTTACTTCCTTCTATTTTCTCCTCTTTGCTTGAAGTCCCCTGTATATGAAACAGACAAGAAGTTGATTAGGCCTGTTTGCCAGAGATCTGCCTGTGGGCCTGCATCTCATGGTGCTATCAGCTACCAGGACCTCCTCAGACAGGAGTGCCCAAGGTGGCGGGCAACTGTCTGTCTGTCCGCGCCTACCTTCTGGGGACCTAGAGTGCAGCCTATATTTTATGCCCAAAACACTGACTCGACTATATGCACATGCACCTTTCTTTCAGAGAAGTCCATCTTGCCTTCTGCCAGGCTCCTGGCACTAATTTTGTTTCAAGAGTCTTGGAACATCTTCTCTATGTGCAGAGTTCAGTAAATATGATGGATTCATATGTAAAGAAATTATTTTTATTAGGAGAATATATTGATTTGCTACACATGAAATAGGAGTCCAAAAAGTCCAAAGGCTCTGTAATGGATTTTAAAGACTTAACGATGTGTATTGTATAATGAACTAAGTTACTATAATTTTGTATCATGCATGCCTTTCCAGCATACGACCAGCAGCTTCTAAATAAAACTAGATTATATCTTTAAAAAAATGTTTTTGTCTAGCCCTGAATCCTGAAGATTTTCTCTGATATATTATTCTAATAATTTTTGTCTAAAATTGTTTTCTAAAAAGTTAAAAATTTATATTTACATTTAAGTCTATGATCAATTTTGAGTTAATTTTTGTATAAAGTGTGAGGTTTAGTTACTTTTTTTTCAGTCTTTGAATGTTCAATTGCTCCAGCAACATTTATTGAAAAGGAAAAGTAAGGCTTGATAAATCAGCCCTTATCAAAATTAACAATTTGCTCTAAGACCTTATGAGGATGAGAAAATAAAGCAGACTGGGAGAAAATATTTCTAAACCACATATCTGACAAAGGACTTGTATCTTGAATGTATAAAGAAGCCTCAAAACTCATACAGAAAAAAATGCAATTAGAAAATAAGCAAAAGACATGAACAGACATTTCACCAAAGAGAATATGCAAATTATAGATATGCACATGAAAATATCTTCAACATCATTAACTATCAGAGAAATGAATGTTAAAACCACACTGAGCTATTACTATATACCTAACAGAATGACTAAAATAAAAAATAGTGACAACACCAAATGCTGGTAAGGATATGAAGAAACTGGATCACTTGTTACTGCTTTTGAGAATGTAAAATGGAGCAACTCTGAAAAAGCGTTTGGCAATTTCTTATAAAACTAAACATGCCACTGCTGTGTGACCAGCAATAGTACACTTTGCGATTTATTGCAGAGAAATAAAAAGTACGTTCACACAGAAACCTGTACACTAATATTTATATCAGATTTATATGTAATAGCCAAAAATTGGAAACCACTCAGATACCCTTCAAAAGGTCAATAGTTAAACACGTTGTGGTACATTCCTACCATGGAATACTATTTAGCCATAAAAAGAAACAAACTATTGAAATATGCAACAACTTGGATGGATCTTAGACAAAACGTGCTGTGTGGCAAAAAAGCCAATTCCAAAAGTTTATACACTGTATGATTTCATTTATGTAACATTCTTTTTTTTTTTTTTTTTTTTTTTTTTTTTGCGGTACGCGGGCCTCTCACTGCTGCAGCCCCTCCCGTTGCGGAGCACAGGCTCCAGACGCGCAGGCTCAGTGGCCATGGCTCACGGGCCCAGCCGCTCCGCAGCATGTGGGATCTTCCCGGACCGGGGCATGAACCCGTGTCCCCTGCATCGCCAGGCGGACTCTCAACCACTGTGCCACCAGGGAAGCCCTATGTAACATTCTTAAAATGACAAAATTATAGAAATGGATGACAGTGATTACCATGAGATAGAGATGGTGAGCTATAACAGATAGAAGGTGGATATTGTTATCTCTCACATGGCATAAACAGGACCTATTGTAGTTGAGTGTTTGGCTTAAGAATTTGTAAAATGTAGTCACTAAAATGGAATCAAAGTGGCTTTGATTAGTGGCAGTACAGCTGAAAGTCCAAGTAAGCAATTTCATATAAGGTAAAAGCAGATTGGATATTTTTGCCCTGTGCTAAGTGAGTTGCTCCTCAAGAGGAAAGTAACATTAGCCAAAGACAAAAAGGAAATTACTTTATATTTTCTGTGTACTTATTCTATAATTGAGAATATGATTAGTTATCTAAAAAGCATCTATTCTTAACAGGTTTATTCTCTGTTAATTATTCAATCCAGCTTGATTAAATTGAATCTCTGCTAACTAGAGGTTTGTCTTAAAATTTCATCCTACTGCTCAAAAAAGTAAGAGATTCCCAGGTGAACCAACAAAAAAGAATTTGTTCCAGAACTGAATTTATGTATTCTTCACTTTAGAAAACATGGCAGTACAGACCCACAATAAAATGATAAAAATACCACAGAAAATTAGTAAGGACAAGGTGGTCAATTAACACAAGAGTTCAAAATGGTTAACTATTATGTAAAAACTATTTAACCTTACTGAAAAATCAAAGAATCATATATAGAAATAATGAGGTTCCATTTCTTTTACCCATCAAATTAAAGATTATCATCGCTACCATTTTGTCTGAGCTTGGGGAAATAGGCAATCTCAAGTATCACTGATGGAGCGTAAATTGTTACACCTTTCTAGAGTACAATTTGTCAGTATTATCAAAATCTCCCAAAACATGATATACTTTGACTAAAAAATACTGTTTCTAGAAGTTAATCTGAAAGAAGAAAAGCCAAGACAAATCCACAAAACATATATACTAGGATGCTCATTGAAACAGTATCTAAAATAAAACAAAATGTTTTTAAAGAGTAAAAAAACCAACAATAGGGGTGTGGCTAAACTATAGTGCATCCATGCAGTGGGATACCCTGGAAGAAATAATGATAACTTGTCTTTATGTTTATTGACCTAGAAAGAGGTTCACAAATGTATTTCTAAGTGATGAAAACAAATCAATAACTATATATATATATATATATATATATATATACCATATATAGTTATAGCTTAAAAAACATGTGCATACATGCAAACACACAGGTAAAGAAGGTAAAGATACCTTGAAGTGGATACACAATAATACTTATCTCTTGGTGATAGGATTATAAAACTTGGGACATAGTGGGGAGCTGTTCTGTGCTTTTATTTATTCTTTCAACAAATATGGATTTTTTTTAAGAAAAGGTAACACTTTCTTTTTGTATGAAAGAAAGAACATCAAAGTGGGTTAAATGAGATTCTGCTTAAAGGTGAAACAGAAGAACAGGTTATTTATGATCTCAGGAGTCTATGATTTGTTCGTTATTATCTTGCATATCAAAGGCCAAAACATGTACACTGAAATGATTGTGAACTCTACACAAATGACCTTTAGCCATTAAAACTTATTTAACATAATATTCACTAGTAGCTATCTTGTTACATCAAAATTAAATATGATTTAAAATAGTTAATTTCAAGTATGAATCATAGATTAGTGATCAAATGTAAATCATAAAATGGTATTTTTCTGTCCCTTACTCAGGAAATTATTTTTATGGGTATAGTCTAAGCAGAGCAGACGATAGATAGGTGAGAGCATTTAAAGGAGATTCCAGGTGGTAATGGGAAGTAAATTACTAGCCTTTCTTCCATATTCTGGTGATTCTCCTTTGAGATTTGGTTTCTTATCCAATTTCCACTAACATTTAAAAAATTGATATTCAGCTCTGAAGACTATAAAATGTCAAGTAATATATTTAGAAGTTTAAGATTAGTTTTTGCACAGTGAACTGGGATTGAAAAGCAGCTTAATTCAGAGATTTTGAATAGCTTTTTCGAAAATAAAAATAAAAACAATATCTTTTAGAACTGATCTTTCCAGTTCTTTTAATGTACGCCAAAATCCAAAGACTCTAAATACGAATAGTTGAGGTTTCACCATTTTTTTATGTTGTGTGTTTAGTAAACAGTCTTCTAATGCATGCAGCCTAGGTATGGTAAAGAAAGCAGACAACCATTTTAGAATAAAGAACCTAATGCTTTGGCTATGCACATTCTCTAAATCTAGTTGGCTTCAGGTTGCTTTACAAATAAATGGCTTTTGGGTGAGGGAAGTAGCACCTTATTAAGATAATTCAACTCAGTCAGTATTCTCGTATTGGTCCTCCTTTGTAAGACAAGCACGATCCAGGTATTCAATAAATGCCAGAGAGAACTATAACTATAAAGGTGAAGAATGTCTTTTTCTTAAAATTTGATTATTTACCATAAATAAAATGAGAAGAAGAATTTTCTCTTTGTTAATATACATATATATGTGTATTTTTATTTTTAAAAAATTAAGGGTGGGACTAAGATAAGAATGGTAATATATGGCCAATTAACTTGCTGAGCACAGAAAGACAATTCTCTGGTTACAAATTCTTTCAACTGAGTATTGTAGGGCTTGAAGTAGATATTCTGTATGATGACTTATGGGTCTAATATCCTACGGTTTAAAACTTTTTCCATTTCTCAAATCAAATATATTAATTCTACTGTGATTCTATAGTGAATGTATCCAGTGGAAAGTTCTAAGGAAACATTTTCCACATTGGTGATGATTTGTATGCATCAATATTAATTTTAGAGCTTTTTGTCAAAATGTTACTTTCCTTAGTGGCATAGTTGAAGGATATACAGCTAGTTCTTTAATAATTAGAGATATTAATTTGTTGGGCTATGCCTAACTGTATGCTAGGGAATACAATAGTCTAAAATATATAGCAATATCTTACCCACAAGGATCTTACAGTCTTGTTTAAATTAGAATATGTTTCTTCCAACTGTAATATATGTAGGTATATATTAATGAATTCTGTATCTTTAATTAGTGTAATAAGAAATGAAATGGTTAATAGGGTGGATTTTCAATTAGTTTTAGGTGATTGAACGCTTGTTTAGTGCACCTCCCTGTTCCTTTAGCCTGACCTAAAATCTGAATATTTAAGAACTCAAAATATTAGAAAGCATGTGTATTAATATAAAATTCTTACATAGAACATTCTTCAGTTTCACCACATTTTCCTCCTGAATTATCTAGGCATAAAATGACAATTTCTTCATTTGTATTGGAAAAGAGTTGGCATTTCAATTATTTCTAAAATACTAATTACACTGTCCATTAAATTAAATCAGCTTTTGATTGATTTATGACTCAGATTACAGTATTTTATCATGGAATAAAATTTCTTAAGAAAATGATTTCAGGATTATTATGGTTCAGCAATATGGACAAGAAAAGTGTGTATATTATAGAAGACAACTACTAAAATACAAGTGTGGCAAAGAGTTCCCCTAAACTTCAAGCTAATTATTATTGCGTGTCAGAAAACTGTTTCAATGTTTGTTAACTTACAAACATTCTCTAATAGACTCAGAGGGTAATTTTAATAAATATGGATAATGGAATCCGCTGCAATATTTTTTATTGATAATCTGTGAACTGGACATAAAGAAGAAACTGACCATTAATTTTTATTACGCAAATAGTTCATTAAGGTGTCTATTTCCCTACCTGCATATTTCTCATTTTAATACAGACAACTTCCCTGAAAGAAAGTGCATACCAACCATTAGATTAACTGTTCAGAGGATTTCAAACTCCAGAGGGCTTGTTAAATTTAGCTTTATGTTGGCATAAGTATCTGCAATTGTGTTAGTAATTTACATTTTGGAAGAGCTGAAGTCCTCTTCTTTTTTTTTTCTTTTTCCTGCACTTGAATGAATAAATCTGCTTAGTCAGAGTAAGAAATTAAATAAACTAGTACTTTTTCCATACATATGTCAGCATATGGCATTTGTTTTTCTCTTTCTGACTTACATCACTCTGTATGACAGACTCTAGGTCCATCCACCTCACTACAAATAACTGAAATTCATTTCTTTTTATGGCTGAGTAATATTCCATTGTATATATGTGCCACATCTGCTTTATCCATTCATCTGTTGATGAACACTTAGGTTACTTCCATGTCCTGGCTATTGTAAATAGAGCTGTGATGTACATTTTGGTACATGGCTCTTTTTGAATTATGGTTTTCTCAGGGTATATGCCCAGGAGTGGGATTGCTGGGTCGTATGGTAGTTCTATTTGTAGTTTTTTAAGGAACCTCCATACTGTTCTCCAAAGTGGCTGTATCAAGTTACATTCCCACCAACAGTGCAAGAGGGTTCTCTTTTCTCCACACCCTCTCCAACATTTATTGTTTCTAGATTTTTTGATGATGGCCATTCTGACCAGTGTGAGGTGATATCTCATTGTAGTTTTGATTTGCATTTCTGTAATGATTAATGATGTTGAGCATTCTTTCATGTGTTTGTTGGCAATCTGTATATCTTCTTTGGAGAAATGTCTATTTAGGTCTTCTGCCCATTTTTGGATTGGGTTGTTTGTTTTTTTTGGTATTGAGCTGCATGAGCTGCTTGTAAATTTTGGAGATTAATGCTTTGTCAGTTGCTTCATTTGCAAATATTTTCTCTCATTCTGAGGGTTGTCTTTTCATCTTGTTTATGGTTTCATTTGCTGTGCAAAAGCTTTTAAATTTCATTAGGTCCCATTTGTTTAATTTTGTTTTTTATTTCTATTTCTCTAGGAGGTGGGTCATAAAGGATCTTGCTGTGATTTATGTCATAGAGTGTTCTGCCTATGTTTTCCTCTATGAGTTTGATAGTGTCTATCCTTACATTTAGATCTTTAATCCATTTTGAGTGTATTTTCGTATATGGTGTTAGGGATTGTTCTAATTTCATTCTTTTACAAGTAGCTGTCCAGTTTTCCCAGCACCACTTATTGAAGAGGCTATCTTTTCTCCACTGCATATTCTTGCCTCCTTTATCAAACAAAAGGTGACCATATGTGCATGGGTTTATCTCTGGGCTTTCTATCCTGTTCCATTGATCTATATTTCTGTTTTTGTGCCAATACCATACTGTCTTGATTACTGTAGCTTTGTAGTGTAGTCTGAAGTCAGGGAGCCTGATTCCTCCAGCTCCATTTTTCTTTCTCCAGATTGCTTTGGCTCTTCGGGGTCTTTTTTGTTTGATATTATGTGGGGCCGGGAGGTCTCTGGTTGACCAATGTACTGAACTCGGCTCTCCCAGCTCAGAGGCTAAGGCCTGACACCCAGCCAGAGCACCAAGACCCTTCAGCCACATGGCTCAGAAGAAAAGGGAGAAAAAGAAAGAAAGAAAGAAAAATAAAACAAAATAAATTTATTAAAATAAAGAATTAAAAATAAAAAAAATTAATTTAAAAAAAGAAAGAAAGAAAAAGAGCAACCAAACCAAAAAAAAAAAAAAAAAAAGAACTCCACCAATGATAACAAGTGCAAAAAACTATACTAACGAAAAAATATATAAAACACAAAAAAACAAAATAATGGACAGGTAGAACCCTAGGATAAATGGCAAAAGCAAAGCTATACAGCTGAAATCACACAAAGAAGCATACACATACACTCTCACAGAAAGATTAAAATGAAATAAATAAATAAATATATATATATATACACATATATATATATATATGGAAGAGAGCAATCAAATGAATAAAGAAATCTACCAATGATAATAAGCTCTAAATACTAAACTAAGATAAACATAAACAATAAATAAATTAGATGCAGAAAGCAAACCCCAACTCTACAGTTGCTCCCAAAGTCCACTGTCTCAGTTTTGGCAAGATTCATTGTCTATTCAGGTATTCCAGAGATGCAGGGTACATTAAGTTGATTGTGGAGATTTAATCCACTGCTCCTGAGGCTGCTGGGAGAAATTTCCCTTTGTCTTTTATGTTTGCACAGCTCCTGGGGTTCAGTTTTGTATTTGATCGTGCCTCTGCATGTAGGTCACCTGAAGGCATCTGTTCCCCACCCAGAGAGGATGAGGTTAAAGTAGCAGCTGATTAGGGGGCTCTGGCTCACTCAGGACAGGGGGAGGGAAGGGTACAGAATGCGGGGTTAGCCTGTGGTGGCAGAGGCCAGCATGATGTTGCAAGAGCCTGAGTCACACCGTGTGTTCTTCCCGGGAAGCTGTCACTGCATCGTGGGATCCTGGCTGTGGCGGGCTGCACAGTCTCCGGGATGGGAGGTGTGGATAGTGACCTGTGCTTTCACACAGGCTTCTTGGTGGCTGCAACAGCAGCCTTAGCATCTTATGCCCATCTCTGGTGTCCGTGCTGATAACCACAGCTTGCACCTGTCTCTGGAGTTCGTTTAGGCAGTGCTCTGGATCCCCTTTTCTTGTGCATCCTGAAAGAATGGTCTCTTGCTTCTTAGGCAGTTCCATACTTTTCCCCAGACTCCCTCCCGGCTAGCTGTGGTGTACTAGCTGCCTTCAGGTTGTGTTCACGCAGCCAACCCCAGTCCTCTCCCTGGGATCTGACCTCCAACGCCTGAGCCTCAGCTCCCAGCCTCCACCCGTCTTGGCCGGCAGGTCAGCAGACAAGCCTCTCAGGCTGGTGAGTGTTAGTCAGCACCAATCCTCTGTGCAGGAATCTTTCCGCTTTAGCATCTTCACCCCAGTTGCTGTGCTCTCCTCCATGGCTCTGAGACTTCCCCCTCAACCCTCTTGCCCACCATCTCCTCCAGTGAAGGGGCTTCCTAGTGTGTGGAAACTTTTCTTCCTTCACAGCTCCCTTCCAGAGGTGCAGGCCTCATCCCTATTCTTTTGTCTCTTGTTTTCCTTTTCTCTTTTGCCCTACCGAGGTATGCAGGGAGTTTCTTGCCTTTTGGGAAGTCTGAGGTCTTCTGCCAGTGTTCAGTACGTGTTCTGTAGGAGTCGTTCCACATGTAGATAGTTTTGATGTATTTGTGGGGAGGAAGGTGATCTCCACGTCTTACTCCTCTGCCATCTTGAAGGCGTCTCCCCTATAATATGGGAATTTTAAAGATGATGTGTGGAGAAGGGAAACTATCTGGAGCCATAAGTGAAATGAACAGGAAAAAAAAATTCAAGAGACTATTAGCCCTTTATTACCTTAGATAAATTAATGAAATTATAGTTCTGAGATAAACTTAGGGCATCATTTGGACTAACCTTTCTCCTGTTGGAAGAATTGTCCTTAATGCACAGTGAAAAGGACAGTGATAGAAGTTTTTACCCAGCTATGCAGACAGGAGAGATGTTGAAAAGTATATCTTGTGACTCTTAAATTCAATAAACTCTTTGTAAGTTCACACCATCTTTTTGATAAGATTACTTCAGTAAAATGTTCACAGTTCCTTAAAATTGTGTGCTGTCAACCTTTGGTAGGAAAATTCTTGGGGAAAAAGTAGGTCACATTTGTAGGGGGAAATGCTTTGTTAAACTTTTCTCTAAACACAACAGGTTAATCTCATGTGTTTATCTACTCTCCCATCTGAAACCTTACTATAATGACATTGAAGGTATGTATAAGGTATAAATTGACAATGACACAGTGAACAGGAAGGGAATATCAGTGGGCAAGAGATTGCAATACTCTTATTAAAAGCAGAAAGTGAATAAAAGTGTGGTAACAGTCTTTGCAGAGTTGAGAAAGCTACAATCTAAAATGCGTTGTAAAGGACATGATAAAATTAAATGGATCAATCCCTTCCGCAGAACCTCTGGAAGCCTCACAATTTAAAGATCTGAAGTATGATTGAAGGTTGGGGAGCAGAAGTGTTAGAGAGTGATGAGGAGGGAATGACTGAACCCAGGGAGATTAAACACTGTTACATGCAGTCATTAGATCCCCTGTGATTTTTACACCATTCAGCAATGTGAAAACTCTTTCTCCACCCAGGCAGAAGACTGCAGATTTATTCTTAGAAGAAATTGGGCAAGATAAAACTATGAGGTTTTCACATATGACTAGTGGTACTTTCAAAAAGAGAACAGAAAAAAGACAGTAGATGCAATTATATACATGTAAAAAAAGAAAAAAATAATTATAAAAGAATGGTCCAGTCCTAGGACACTGATTTGAAAAATTCAAAAACAAAAAACACAACCCTACCATGGCACATTGTTACCAAACCAAACTTGGTCCATTCATCCATGCAGTAAAGCCAAAGACCCTGAGTTGTGATGAAGGAAAGTACAATGTTTATTGCAGGGCAGCAAGCAAGGAGTCCAGGGAAGCTAATACTCAAAACACCTGAACTCCCTGATGGGGTTCAGGAGAGCATTTTTAAAGGCCAGGTAAGAGAGGGTGGTCACAGGGTATGTGATCAGCTCATACAAAATTCTCTGATTGGTTGATGGTGAGGTAGCAGGGCAGTGTCACTGGGGATAACATTATCAGTCCTTAGGCTTCTGTAGCCTGGAGGCCTATGTGCCCATGGTCATCAAGTAGTTAACATTTTCCTTTTGGTGGGGGTTTTAGCACCTGTAAAACAACTCAGGAAATGTGCATTGGATACTGTTATCTAGGTACTTCAGAGAGGAGCTAAAGCCCAGGATATGGGGGAAGGATCTGATCCAGGAAGGTCCCATAGGGTCCTGCTTGGTTATAACAAGATTTAAAAATGTCCTATCCCTAGGGACAAAGAGAAACCTTAAAATTATTGGGAAGAAAATGTCACATACATAAATAGTAAGTAATTAGAATGTCATTACACACTCTAAAAGAAACATTACAATATAGAAAATAATAGTCAAATGCCTTCAAAATTCTGAGGGAAAATAATTTTCCATATGGAATTCTATATCAGACCAAACTAAGAATCAAGTATAAGGGTAGGTCATCAAAAATTTACCTTCTATGCACCCTTTCTCTGGAAGCGTCTCCTTTAAAAAGAAAGATTTAGACAAAATATAAAGAAGATATGTGATATATGAAATAGTGGTTCCATGGAAGAAAAGGAATTAATGGAAGTCCCAGAATAACTAAACAGCAATCCTACAGAACAAGTCAGGAATGAGACAAGTGGACAAAAACCTCCAGGAAAGAGATTTCCAGAGAAAGAGGGAAAAAAAGTTCTACATTGTCTAACAATTTTATTAGGAAATTAATGTTTAAAGGTATATAATTACAGATCTGAGAGTATATGAAAATAATTGTGGATAGGTACATAGAAAACTAAGCATTTTTTAAAAAAATAAGGCAATTATTAACTCATGGAGAAAATTGTTTCCCAGGAAAGGAAAGACGGTCATAATGTATTTATATGGCTCTGCAATGAACACCATTAACTTAGTTTAATGTTGCAAATGTTAACTATCCATTTAAGAAAACATAATATATATAAATTAATTAAAAGGATGGGGAGAAGGTACTAGAAATAATTCAAGTACTAGAAATAAATCTTCCTTTGCTATTAAAAAAATCAGAAAATTCTGTCTAGAATTGATTCATCAAGTAAAACAGTTTAAGCTCATTGTTTTGAAACAGAAAGGTAAGTTTCAGAAAAATAACTAAAATATTTGAAAACAGTTGTTTCTGGGAGTAAAACTGGTGATGGAGAAAGATGAGGCATTGAACTCTGTAATTTTTTCTCAATATAAGTCTTTGTGTTTTAGTTTTAAATCACATTAATGCATTACATAAAATGTAATTAATTTAAAAATGTTAGGTAGATTCATGGAATCCGTAGGTCTTTTATGATTTATGAGAAGCAATATACATAGCAGTTAAGGGTACAGACTCTAGAGACAGCCTGCCTGGGTTCAACTCCCAGCCTCAGTAAATGCTAACTTTGTTATGTTGGACAGGTTACATAGTGCCTGTGCCTCAGTTTTCTAAGCTGTTAAATAAGGATAATAAGAGTATGTGTCTGCTGTGATTGCTATGAAAGTTTAATAAGTCAATAAATGGGAAGTGTTTAAGATAGCATCTGGCATCATATGGTAAGCAAAACATAAATGTTAGTGTTTATTATTGTTATCATTTATATCATGTTATTCATCCATAAATTGCTGCTACTCAGACCATAATGAGGACAGATTTCCTTGCCATTTTAATCAGAATTAGTAAGTGACCAAAGTAGAAGGTAAAGCAAAAATAATTTGTTTTCAGTGAGTATGTCCTACTGAACAAATGGCCTTAAAACACATCAACATTTACACACCATATATATATTCATATACAGTAAATGTTCACATGTAATAAATAATTTATATTGAATACAAGTAGAAAATAAAGAAATAACTTGGCATTTAAAATGTGTGACAATGCAAGTTAAGTGTTTTTGTACCTAATATTTGTGGACTTGTCTTTGCAAATGGAATGAGCACTAGATTAAATCAAACTTCTGTAATAAGAATTCACTTTGACTTTTCCTGTCATATAATATTTTAGAAAAATTTCTGCAGTATATAAAAAGTAAGATGAATTCTCAGTAAATTATAACTTATGATTGTAATACCCTCCTTAGTTTATCTCAAATGCACAAGCTAACAATGCAGAATATTTTAAAACAAAGAGTTGATGAACAATTTATTAATCTAATTTAACTCTGTTATTCTAAATCCAGAATTTTAAGAAGTGGAAAAAAAGGATTTGTAAAGGAAAATATTGCCTATTTTGGTCAGGGAGTATTCATGAAGAAATAAGATTATACTTCAACCGAGCTTCAGGTGCCCAAGGTATGGAAATGGAAATCCCCAAATGATATAAGCAATTAGCATATCAGTTGAAATGATAAACTTTGTGTCTTTGCTATGTGAAGCTATTACTACTGAGTAATTGTAAATTTTTTTTCATTTCATTTTTTAAAATTATAAATTTATTTTCACCTTCTCATTCTGTTCCTGTTATGGTCATTGCTGCTATTTTTAAGATGGTTGTCTGTGTCTGTAACATGGAATAAAGTAAGACAGCAATTTATCCTTAGAAACCTGACCTTCACTTTATTAAATTAACATCCTTCTCTAATCAATGGAATTCTCCAGAAAGAGTCAGCTTACCAAAAGGCAACAGACCTACATAATAAAACGATCTTACCTAAATTGATTATTTGGCTTCTTATCTCTTGGGTGTGACTAGACTGGTGTAACAAAGTCTGAGGGTGACTTTCTGTTACTCTGAGGAACAATGTGCAGTTCTGAATGTTCTGGAGAGGAGTACAGCTTAGAGATAGCCCCTGAATTGACCATGACCCCTAAATATACCAACATTTGCTTGGTTGAGATACTGTCGTTTAAGCATTCAAGAATTCCAAGGACTTTTAATAATTTAAGTATTTATATATCATCAGTACCAGAATGGCATTACAAGCACATCTCATTTGACTGCTCTTCACTTTATTGCTCCTTGCAGGTATTGTGTTTTTTTTTTTTTTTTTTTTTTTTTTTACAAATTAAAGGTTTATGGTAACCCTGCATCAGACAAGTATATCAGCACCATTTTTCCAACAGCATTTGCTCACTTTGTAAGCAGTCTCAACAAAGGCCTCAGCTGACCCAATGGGAATCTCTCAAACAGAAATGACTCTTCAAAATTGTCCCAAGATAGGACAAGGATATCAGGCCTTTTTAAGCCCACATGAATTTGTATTAGATATGAGCTACTCTTGGAGAAGAGGGTGAAACAGCTTTCTGCAGTGTAGGGCAATTCCTTCAAAGGACTGACAGCAAAGGACTGTCAACAAGCAACACTCCTAGCCACTGGGGAAATGAATCATTTCAGTTCTTATGGGAGATCCAGATGGTGCATTGCAGCCCCCACGTGTCCTCCAAAAACCCTCTAAATTTTTAATATTGTCCTTGAGGAACACATGTCTCTTTCTAGTATAAGTTCTTTAAATATGAATATTTAAAAGTATATATCAATTTTAATATTATCATTTCCTTTCATTTCATATCAGGACTAATTGTGAGCCATCAGGAAAAAGATCTCTGCAATTGTTTATTTGGAAAAAAACTACTTACATTAGGTTTTCACCAAATTATTTGTATTTATTTTCATACTTTCTGTGCAATAACTTCAGTCAAGTTATATTAATCAACCACTATTTACATTGGGTGATTGAATCAGCCTAACACATTGCAACAAAATGTGATTATTTTCTGAATCATTATGAACAAATAGAAGGTTTAAAACAGAATCTTAACTATTGTCTCAATAAAATTAATCACTTAATTAATCACTGTTTTAAAAGTTAGATTTGCTATGTTTCTCATGTATCTTTTCCTCTGAAATTGTAGTGATGTACTTAAGCTTCAGACTTTAAGCTTCAAAGTCTGAAGTATTTGTACACAGTCTGTTAATCTTTTGTCTTTGTCTATTAAGCACAAATAAGGATTAGGAAATTGAAAAGCTTGGATTGATCACCATAGTAAAGAAGACTGTATTTTGCATATACTCTCCAGCTATGGAAATGAGCAATAACTTAAGTGATCAGAGTTTTCATAGAATTAAGAGACAAGGCTTTCAGTAGGAAGATGAAGGGCCCTGAAAAAAATAGACTTGTTTCTCCTAACATATTCATCCATGTGAAATCAGATTAAAATGAAAAAGTATGAGTAGGAAAGGGAAGTGATATTATAGAATAAAATCTTATAAACTGGACTTGAGGAAAATAATGATATTGGGGTAGGTAAAGAGGTTAAAAAGCATTTTTGTCTGGGAGATAGCCCTCCATCTTTATTCTCAGTTCTTTTACTTTCTGACTGTGCTGCTGGATTTGTACAGAGCCCATGGTAATTTTCAGGGTCAAGTGGCATAAAATAATTTAATATTCAATGAGTGCTAAATACAGGCCAGGGATTGTGTTAGGCTTTTTGCAGACATATCTTAGCATATTCTCAAACCAGCCCCATGAAATGACATTATAACATTTTGAGGAATCTCAGTACAATTTTGCATAGTGACCACTCCAAATTACTTTCCCACTAGCAGTGCACAAAGGTTCCCCATTCTCCACATCCTTGCCAACACTTGTCATTTGCTAAGTTTTTTTTTTTTTTTGATAATAGTCTTTCTGATGGGTGTGAGGTGATATTGTGGTTTTGATTTGCATTTCCTTGATGATTAGTGATGTTGAGTAGCTTTTCATATGTCTGTCACCATCTGTATATCTTCTTTGGGAAAATATCTATTCAAATTCTCTGCCTATTTTTTAATCAGGTTGTTTGTGTTTTTGATGTTTAGTTATATGAGATCTTTGTATATTTTGAATATTAACCTCATATAGGATATATGATTTGCAGATATATTCTCCCACTCAGTAGGTTTCCTTTGCATTTTGTTGATGGTTTCTTTTGCTGTGCAAAAGCTTTTTAGTTTAATGTAGTCCCATTTGTTTATTTTTCCTTTTGTTGCCCTTGCCTGAAGAGAATTATTGAAAAAATATATTGCTAAGTCTGAGGTCAAAGACCATTTAGCCTATATATTCTTCTAGGAGTTTTATTATTTCATGTCTCACATTTAAGTCTTTATGACATTTTGAGTTTATTTTCGTATATGGTGTAAGAAAGGAGTTCAGTTTCATTCTTCTGCATGTAACTACTCAGTTTTCCCAACACCATTTGCTGAAGAGACTTTTTCCCATTGTATATCCTTGGTTCCATTGTTGTAAATTAATTGATCATATAAGCATGGGTTTATTTCTGGGTTCTCTATTCTATTCCAATGATCTATGTGTCTATTTTTATGCCCGTAACATGCAGTTTTATTACTATAGCTTTGTAATATAGTTTGAAATCAGGCAACAAGATACATCCAGTCTTGTTCCTTCTTAAGATTCTTCTCACTATTTCAGGTCTTTTGTGGTTCCACAAAAATTTTAGGATTATTTATTTCAGTTCTGTGAAAAATGCCATTGGTATTTTGATAGAAAATACATTGAATCTGTAGATTGCCTTGGGTGATATATTGAATTTGTAGATCTTTTCAAATTGAAGTATAGTTGATTTACAATATTAATTTCAGGTGTACAGCTTAGTGGTTCATTATTTTTGCAGATTATACTACATTATAGGTTTTTACAACATAATGGCTATAATTCCCTGTGCTATTCAATATATACTTGGTGTTTATCTATTATATACATAGTAGTTTATATCTGTTAATTTCATACCCCAAATTTGTGCCTCCCCTTTAGTAACCCCTCTTTCCTTCCCCTTTAGTAACCACAAGATTGTTTTCTATATCTGTGAGTCTGTTCTTGTTTTGCATGTACAATAAATTGTATTTTTTTCTTAGATTTCACAAATAAGTGATATCATACATTATTTGTCTTTCTCTGTCTGACTTATTGCACTAAGCATAATATTCCCTAGGTTCATCCATGTTGTTGTGAATGGCAGAATTTTGTTCCTTTTTAAGGCTAATAGTACATTGTGTATATATATATATACTATATATTCTTTTTTCTTTTAACATTTTTATTGGAGTATAATTGCTTTACAATGGTGTGTTAGTTTCTGCTTTATAACAAAGTGAGTCAGTTATACATATACGTATATCCCCATGTCTCTTCCCTCTTGCGTCTCCCTGCCTCCCACCCTCCCTATCCCACCCTTCTAGCTTGTCACAAAGCACTGAGCTGATCTCCCTGTGCTATGCAACTGCTTCCCGCTAGCTATCTATTTCATGTTTGATAGTGTATATATGTCCATATATACACTACCACTCTCTCACTTTGTCACAGCTTACCCTTCCCCCTCCCCATGTCCTCAAGTCCATTCTCTAGTAGGTCTGCATCTTTATTCCTGTCTTGCCCCTAGGTTCTTCATGACCATTTTTTTAGATTCCATATATATATGTTAGCACACGGTATTTGTTTTTCCCTTTCTGACTTACTTCACTCCGTATGACAGACTCTAGGTCCATCCACCTCACTACAAATAACTCAGTTTCATTTCTTTTTATGGCTGAGTAATATTCCATTGTATATATATGCCACATCTTCTTTATCCATTCATCTGTCGATGGACACTTAGGTTTCTTCCAAGTCCTGGTTATTGTAAATAGAGCTGCAATGAACATTGTGGTACATGACTTTTTGAATTATGGTTTTCTCAGTATACTATATATTCTTTTCCCATTCTTATGTTGATGGGTATTTAGGTTACTTCAATATCTTGACTATTGTAAATAATGCTGCTCTTAACACTGGTGTGCATGCATCTTTTCGAATCAGTGTTTTTGTTTTCTTCAGCTATAAACCCAGGATTGGAGTTTCTGGATTGTATGGTAGTTCTATTTTTATTTTTTTGAGGAACCTCCATACTGTTTTTCATAGTGGCTGCACCAATTTACAATCCCACCAACAGTGTATTAGAGTTCCCTTTTCTCCACATTATTACCAAAATTTGTTAATTTTGGACTTTTTGATGATAGCTTTTCTGACAGGTGTGCAGTGATATCTCTTTGTGGTTTTGATTTACATTTCTCTGATGATTAGCTATGTTGAGCATTTTTTCATGTGCCTGTTGGCCATCTGTATATCTTCTTAGAAAGAAATGTCTATTCAGGTCTTTTGCCCATATTTAAATTTGGCTTTTTGTTTTTTTGATATTCAGTTGTATGAACTGTTTATAAATTTTTGATATTAACCCATTATTGGTCATATCATTTGCAAATATTTTCTCCAATTCAGTAAGCTGTCTTTTTGTTTTGTTGACGGTTTCCTTTACTGTGTAGAAATATTTAAGTTTAATTAGGTCCCATTTATTTATTTTTCCTTTTATTTATCTTGCCTTAGGAAACAGATAAAAAAATTGCTACCATTTGTGTCAAAGAGTGTTCTAGGAGTTTCATGATTTCAGGTCTTACATTTAGTTATTTAATCCATTTTGAGTTTATTTTGTATATGGTGTGAGGAAATGTTGTAATCTTATTCTTTTACATGTAGCTATCAAGTTTTCCCAGCACCACCTATTGAAGAGAATGTCTTTTCTCTATTGTATATTTTTGTCTTCTTTGTCATAGGTTAATCAACCACAAACACATCAGTTTATTTCTGGTCTTTCTATTCTTTTTCATTGATTTATGTGTCCGGTTTTGTGCCAGTAACATGATGTTTTGATTACTGTATTTCTGTAGTATATTCTTAAGTCAGGAAGTGTGATAACTCCAGCTTTGTCCTTTTATTCCTCAAGATTGCTTTGGCAATTTGGGCTCTTTTGTGGTTCCATATAAATGTTAGAATTATACGTTCTAGTTCAATGAAAACTGCCATAGGTATTTTGATAAGTATTATGTTAAATATGTAGATTACTTTGGGTAGTATGGACATTTTAACAATATTAAGTCTTCTAACCCAAGAACCCAGACTATCTTCCCATTTATTTGTATCATTTTCACATTCTTTCATCAGCGTTTTATAGTTTTCAGAGTATAGGTCTTTCACCTCTTTGGTTACGTTTACTCTTAGGTATCTTACTCTTTTTGAGGTTATTATAAAAAATATATTTTTTTACTTTCTCTTTCTGATTGTTCAATATTAGTGTAATGAAAAGCAACAGATTTTTGTATATTAATCTTGTAACCTGCAACTGTCTGAATGAATTTATTAGTTCTAACAATTTTGAAGTGGAAACTTTAGGGTTTTCTATATATAATATCATGTCATGCAAATAGTGACAGTTTTACTTCTTCCCTTCCTATTTGGATTCCTTTTATTATTTTTTCTTGTCTGATTGCTGTTACTATGACTTCCAATACTATGTTAAATAGAAGTGTCAACTAAATGAAAATGAAAATACAATATCAATATTTGTGGGATGCAGCAAAACAGTCCTTAGAGGGAAATTTATAACACTGAATGCATGTATTAGAGAAGAAAGTTCTAAAATCAATAACCTAAGCTTTTACCTCAGGAAACTAAAAAAAGAGAAGGAAATTATGTATACAGTAAGCAGAAGAAAAGAAATAATAAGAATTAGGACACAAATCAATGAAATTGAAAAAAAAAAGATCAATTCAGAAAATTAACAAAACCAAAATCTCATTATTTGAAAGCACAATAAAATTGATAGGCTCTAGGCAGGAAAAAAGACACAAACTACTAGTACCAGAAATAAGAGAGGGGGCATCAGAACATATTCAATGAACATTAAATGGATAATAAAAAATATTATGACAAACTATATCCACAAATTAGATAACAAGATGGAATTGACTAATTCCTTGAAAGACACAATCTGCCAAAATTCACACAAGAAGAAATAAATGATCTGAATAGGCCTATATCCATTAAAAAATTGAAAAAAAATAATTAATATTCTTTCCAAATTAAAAAAAAGGCACAGATGTATTCAATGGTGGATTTTTACTTATATTTAAGGAAGAAATTATAGCAATTTTCTACAAACTCATCCAGAAGATAGAAGTAGAGGGAATACTTTCTAAATCATTTTATGAGGTCAACAGTAACCTAATATCCAAACTAGATGAAGATACTAAAATAAAACTGTAGACCAATATCTCTCATGAATATTGATGCAAAAACCCTCAAAAAATATTAGCATATCATATCCAACAATTAATAAAATAATTATACACCACAAACTAGCAGGATTTATTCCAGGTATACAAGTCTGGTTCAACATTGTAAAATCAATTTATGATATCCATCACATCAACAAGTAAGAAGAAAATTTAGATGATCATATGAGTAAATGCAGAAAAATCATTTGACAAATTACAAAACTCATTCATGATTTAAAAACTCTCAACAGGGCTTCCCTGGTGGCACAATGGTTGGGAGTCCGCCTGCCAATGTAGGGGAAATGGGTTCTTTCCCCTGTCTAGGAGGGTCCCACATGCCACAGAGTGGCTGGGCCCGTGAGCCATGGCCACTGAGCCTGTGCATCTGGAGCCTGTGCTCCACAACGGGAGAGGCCACAGCAGTGAGAGGCCCATGTACTGCAAAAAACACCAAACACAAAGAAAAAAGCAAAAAAAGAACTCTCAACAAACTAGGAATAGAGGGAAACTTTCTCAACTTAATAAATCACATCTACAGAAAACTTACAGCTAGCATCATACAATGTCGAGAAACTAGATTTCTTGCTAAAATTAGGAACAAAGAAAGATGTCCCCACTTACCATTATAGTTTCATCATAATTCACCAGTATTGGAAGTCCTAGCTAATGTAATAAGAAAAAAAAAGGAGGTGTGGCCCATATGTTGCAGTAGGAAGACCCTGAGATCACGTCCTCCCAAGGACACACCAAAACTACAATGATTTATAGAACAACTATTGATAAGAACAACCTGAAGACTAGCAGAACAGATTTTCCATAACTATGGATATAAAGAAGGAACCAAAATTAGATGTTTGGAAGGCATGGAGATGAGGTACAGTCATGACCCACACCCTTGGGTAGGTGACCTATAAATGGGAGGATAATCATAATTTTCCTGTTTATCCTTAAAAAGGAAGGAGTCTGAGCCAGTCGCACATTAGGCTCCCCAGTCTGGGGATCATGCATCAGGAAGATGAAGCCCCCAGCACATCTTGCTTTGAAGGCCAGTGGGGCTTTCATACAGGGGAGCTGGAAGGCTGTAGGAAACAGAGACTCTGATATTAAAAAGCACATGCAAAATCTCACATGCTTTGCGACCAAGTGCAGAGGCAACAATTTGATAGAAGCTTGGGTCTGACACACTTGCTGATCTTGGAGAGCCTCCCAAAGAGGCAGGAGGCCAATGGGACTTCCTCTGGGGAAATAGACAGCGGTGGCAGGCATTTTGCAGAGTTTGTTCTACCATGAGGACATTGGTGCTGGAAAGTACCATTCTGGAGTCCTCTCTCTAGACTACTAGTGCCAGAACCTGCCCTTGCTCACCAGTTAAGTGACACCAGTCCTGGAACCTTACCCCTGCCCAGGCTGAGCATCTTGGTATGTTGAGGCACAGAATTACCCACCAGTAGGCTGGCAGCTGAAAGTGCCCTGAGCCTCAGAGCCAACTGCTCCAGGACAACCCTAAACCCTCAGCCATCTGAACTGAGACCTAGTTCTACACACAAGTGAGCTGGCACCAGCCCCAGGACCCATGTCCCTGCAACTAGAGGTTCTGGGACACCAGGCCAATTGTGCTAGGACCCAGCCCTGCCCACTAGTGGGCTTGCACAGGCTTTAGGACCCCAGTGCCCCACAGCCAGCTGCACAAGAACCTGACCTCATGCTCCAGAGGGCCAGAACCACCTTGGAACTCCCCAGGGCACACAGCCATCTGTACAAAAACTTGGCTTTGCCCACAAGCAGCTGGGAGCTTTTGCACAAGACAGGATCAAGCAGCCCATTGTGCCAGGGACCAGCTACACCTATCAGAGTGACCCCAGTAGTTGGGCCTATACCAACAGAAGGGCCCACTCAGCCTACATAAGTGTTCTGGTGCCTAGAGGGGAGCATGCTGCTGGGCCCCATAGGATATCTCCCACATAATGTCACTTCTCCAAGACTGGGAAATATAACTGACATACACAAAACATACAAATAAAATAGATGAAATGAGGTGACAAAGGAATATGTCCCAAACAAAGGAGAAAAATAAAATCCCAGAAAAATAACTAAGCAATCTACCAAATAAAGAGTACAAGTATATGATGCTCAGTGAACTCAGGAGACAATGGATAAACATAGTGAAAATATTAACCAAGAGTTAGAAAACACAAAGAAGAACAAAAGAGATCTGAAGACTACAATAACTGAAATTTTTAAATTCACTAGAAGTAATAAATAGTAGATTAGATGATACAGAGGAATGGATCAGTATACTGGAGGACAGAGGAGTGGAAATCACCCAAGCTGAGCAGATAAAAAGGGAAAATTTTTTTTTTTTAATGAAAACAGTTTAAGAAACCTATGAGACAACATCAAGCATACTAATATTAACATTTTAGGGGTCCCAGAAGGAAAAGAGAGAGAGACATGGGAAGCAAACTTATTTGAAGTGGTAACAGCTGCAAACTTGCTTAACCTGGGAGAAGAAATAGACATCCAGGTCCAGGAAGCAAGAGAGTCCCAAACAAGATCAACACAAAGAGGTCCACAACAAGACACATTATAATTAAAATGTCAAAAATTAAACATAAAGAGGGAATATTAAAAGCAACAAGAGAAAAGAAACTGATTACATAAAAGGCAACTCACTTAAGGCAGTCAGTTGACTTCTAAGCAGAAAATTTGAGGCCAGAAGGGAGTGGCATAATATATTTTAAATGATAAAAGAAAAAACCTACAACTAAGAATACTCTAACTGGCAATGCTATCATTCAGACTTGAAGGAGAGGTAATTGTACAGACAAGCAAAGTTAAAATAGTTTAGTACCATTAATCTGGATTTACAAAAAATGTTAAAAGTAATTCTCTAAGTGAAAAAAAAGTTCACAAAAGTGAGGAAATGGAAAAAGTTATTCCATGCAAATGGAAACAGAAAGAAAGCTGGAGTAGCAATACTTATATTACACAAAATAGACTTTAAAACAAAGACTGTAAAAAGAGACACAGAAGGACATTACATAAGGAGGTCAATCCAACAAGAAAATATAACAATTATATATGCACCCAACATATGAGCAAATAAATACATAGAACAAATATTAACAAACGTAGGGAGAAAGTGACAGTAACATAATAATAATAGGGGACTTTAACACCCCACTTATATCAATGGACGTATCATCCAGACAGAAAATCAAAAAAGAAACATTGGACTTAAATGACACATTAAATCATACAGACTTAACAGATATATCGAGAGCATTCCATCCCAAAACAGCAGAATACACTTTCCTCATGTGCTCAAGGAACATTCTCCAGGATAGATCACATGCTAGTTCACAAAGCAAGCCTCAATAAATTTAAGAAAATTGAAATAATATCAACCATTTTTTTTCTGGCCACAACACTATGGGACTAGAAATCACATGGAAGCTAAACAATATGCTACTGAAAAAACAACGGTCATTGAAGAAATCAAAGAGGAAATTAAAAAATACCTTAAGACAAATGAAAACGGAAATGCAACATTTTCAAAATCTATGGGACATATCAAAAGTAGTTCTAGGGCTTCCCTGGTGGCACAGTGGTTGAGTCTGCCTGCCGATGCAGGGGACACGGGTTCGTGCCCCGGACCAGGAAGATCTCACATGCCGCAGAGTGGCTGGGCCCGTGAGCCATGGCCACTGAGCCTGTGAGTCCAGAGCCTGTGCTCCGCAATGGGAGAGGCCACAACAGTGAGAGGCCTGCGTACTGCAAAAAAAAAAAAAAAAAAAAGTAGTTCTAAGAGGGAAGTTTAGACTGATGCAGACCTTCCTCAGGGAAAAAGAAAAAAAATCTCAAATAAACAACTTAACTAACACCTAAATGAACTAGAAGAACAAATAAAACCCAGTTAGTAGAAGGAAAGAAATAATGAAGATCAGAGCAGAAATAAATACAATAATAACTAAAAAGCAATAGAAATGATAAAAGAAACTAAGAACTGGTTCCTCGAAAATATAAATAAAATTTATAAACCTTTAGCCAATCTCTTCAATGATATAAGAGGACTCAAATATAAAAATCAGAAATAAAAATGGAAAAATTACAACTGACACCACAGAAATTCAAGAGATCATAAGAGATTACTATGAACAATTATACCCAATAAAATGGACAACCTAGAAGAAATGGATAAACTCCTAGAAAAGTACAATCTCCAAAGATGAATCAGGAAGAAATACAAAATATGAACAGACCAAGTGCCAGTAATGAGATTGAATCAGTAATCAATTAATTCCCAAAAAACAGAAATCCAGGACAGAGGGGCTTCAAAGGTGAATTCTACCAAGAATAATGAGAAGAATTGACACCTGTCCTTCTCACACTATTTTTAAAAAACTGCAGAGGAAAGAACACTTTTGAACTCATTCTATGAGGCCAACATTACCCTCAAGCAAATACCAAAAACACCACAAAAAAATTAAATTCCAGGCCAATATCACTGATGCACATAGATGCAAAAATCCTCAGCAAAATACTACCAAACTGAAATTGACCGTACACTAAAAAGGCTCATACAACATGATCAAGTGGTATTTATCCCAGGGATGCAAGGTTATTTCAATATCTGCAAATCAGTCAATGTGATACACCACATTAACAAATTAAATAATAAAAATCACATGATCATCTCAATAGACACAAAAAAATTGTGACAAAATTCAACATCTATTTATAATAAAAAATCTTAACAAAGTGGGTACAAAGGGAACATACCTCATCCTAATAAAGGCCATATATGACAAACTTCCAGCAAATATCATACTCAAAAGTAAAAAGCTAAATTTTTTCCTATCAGATAAGGTATAAGACAAGGATGACCACCCTTGCCATTTTTATCCTACATAGCATTGGATGTCCTAGTTACAGAAATCAGGCTAGAAAAAGAAATAAAAGGAATATATCTTGTCAAAGGAAGAAGTAAAACTGTCACTGTTTGCAGATCACAAGATATGATATCCAGAAAATCCTAGAGAGACCACCAAACAAGTATTAGAACTAATAAACAAATTCAGTAAATTTGCAGGATACAAAATTAATACACATAAATCTGTTTCATTTCCATACATTAACAAAGAAACGTCAGAAAATAAATTAAGAAAATAATCCATTTACGATTGCATCAAAAAGAATAAAATACATAGGAATAAACCTACCTAAGGGGCAAAAGACATGTAGTTCAAAAACTATAAGATACTGAAGAAATAAATTGAAATTGAAGATGACACAAATGGATGGAAAGATACCAAGTTCTTGGATTGGAAGAATCAATATTGTCAAAATGACTATACTATCCAAGGCAATCTACAGATTCAATGCAATCCCTATCAAATTACCAATTTTTCACAGAGCTAGAACAGAAAAAATTTAAATTTGTATGGAGACACAAAAGACCCCAAATAGGCAAAGCAATCTTGAAAAAGAAAAACAGAGCTGGAGGAATTGGGCTGTCTGACTTCAGACTATACTACAAAGCTACAGTAATCAAAACTGCATGTTAGGGCTTCCCTGGTGGCACAGTGGTTGAGAATCTGCCTGCCAATTCAGGGGACACAAATAGGCCAGTGAAACACAAATACTGAGCCTGTGCATCTGGAGCCTGTGCTATGCAACAAGAGAGGCTGTGATAGTGAGAGGCCCGTGCATCGTGATGAAGAGTGGCCCCCACTTGCTGCAACTAGAGAAAGCCCTCACACAGAAACGAAGACCCAATACAGTCAAAAATAAATAAATAATTTTAAAAAAAGAGAAGAAATCAAGTGCCTCCTGGTTATACACACTGCAACTCTGTCTTTAGCTCCAAACTGGCTTCACTAGGTCATGCCCTGAAATCTAAGTTATCAATGACCTCTCCCTCCTCTTCCCCATATCAAATCCATCAGCAAATCCTGTTTTGCATTCCTCCAAAGTCAAATCTGAATCTTCCCACTTAAAAAAAAAAAAACCCAAAAAAATAACTGCATGTTACTGGCACAAAAATAGAAATATAGATCAATGGAACAAGACACAAAGCCCAGAAATAAACCCAGGCAACTATGGTCAATTAATCTATGACAAAGGAGGCAAGACTATAAAATGGAGAGAAATCAATCTCTGAAATAAATGGTGCTGGGAAAACTGTACAGCTACAGGTTAAAAAAATGAAATTAGAACATTTTTAGCACCATACACAAAAATAAAATTAAAATTGATTAAAGAACTAAAGATAAGACCAGATACTATAAAACTCTTAGAGGAAAATATAAGAAAAACACTCTTTGACATAAATCACAGCAATATCTTTTTTGACCCATCACCTAGAGTAATGGAAATAAAAACAAAAATAAACAAATGGGAACTAATTAAACTCAAACACTCTTGCACATCCAAGGAAACCATAAACAAAGTGAAAAGACAACCTACAGAATAAGAGAAAATATTTGCAAGTGATGTGACCGACAAGGGATTAATCTCCAAAATTTACAGCTATTGTGGCTCAATATCAAAAAGCAAAACCAAAATAAATAAATAAATAAAACCATAAACAACCCAATCAAAAATGGGCAGAAAAACTAAATAGACATTTCTCCAAAGAAGACATACAGATGGCCAAGAGACACATGAAAAGATTCTCAACATTGCTAATTATTAGAGAAATTCAAATCAAAACTACAATGAGATATTACCTCACACCACTCAGAATGGCCATCATCAAAAAGTCTGCAAACAATAAATGCTGGAGAGGGTGTGGGAAAAAGGGAACCCTCCTACACTGTTGGTGTGAATGTAAATTGGTACAGCCACTGTGGAGAACAGTATAGTGGTTCCTTAAAAAACTGAAAATAGAGCTATCATATGATCCAGCAATCACACTCCTGGGCATATATCTGGAGAAAAACATGGTTTGAGAGAATACAGGCACACCAATGTTCACTGAAGTGCTGTTTACAACAGCCAAGACATAGAGCTACCTAAATTTTCATCCACAAATGAATGGATAAAGAAGATGTGGTACATATGTGCAATGGAATATTACTCAGCCATTCAAAAGAATGAAATAATGACATTTGCAACAACATGGATGGACCTGGAGATTATCATACTAAGTGAAGTAAATCAGACAGAGAAAAACAAATTCACATATCTCTTATATGCAGAATGGTAAAAATTTGATACAAATGAACTTATATACAAAACAGAAACAGACTCATAGACTTAGGAAATGAACTTATGGTTACTGGGGGGGAAGGGTAGGGGGAAGTAATAGATTGGGAGTTTGGGATTGACATATAGACACTGCTATATTTAAAATAGATAACCAACAAGGACCTACTCTCTATAGCACAGATTACTCAGCTCCATATTCTGTAATAAACAAAATGGGAAGAGAATTTAAAAAGGTGTAGATACATGTATATGTGTAACTGAATTACTTCGCTGTACACCGGAAATTATCACAACATTGTTAATCAACTATATTCCAAAATAAAATTAAAATAAAAAAATTACCAACAGCATATTCTGAAAGTAACTTCCTTTCTCTACATCATTTTATTATATTTTTTAATCCTTGAAGTACAGGAGAAAAAAAATAAAATTCTTGTGGAAACACAATAGACCCTGAATTGCCAAAACAATCTTGAGAAGGAAAAACAAACCCAGAGACATTACATTTCCTGATTCCAGAATCTATTACAAAGGTATAGTAAATAAAACAGTATGGTTCTGAGAGGAGCTTCAAGATGGCAGATGAGTAAGATGTGGAGAACACCTTCCTCCCCAAAATACATCAAAAAGCCATCTACATGTGGAACAACTCCTACAGAACACCTACTGAATGCTGACAGAAGAACTCAGACCTCCCAAAAGGCAAGAAACTCCCCACGTACCTGGGTAGGGCAAACGAAAAAAGAAAAAACAGGTACAAAAGAATAAGGACGGGACCTGCACCAGTGGGAGGGAGCTGAGAAGGAGGAAAGGTTTCCACACACTAGGAAGCTCCTTCACTGGCGGAGAGTGCAGGTGGCAGGGGGGAAGCTTTGGAGCCACAGAGGAGAGTGCAGGAACAGTGGTGCGGAGGGCAAAGCAGAAAGATTCCTGCACAGGGGATTGGTGCCGACCAGCACTCACCAGCCCGAGAGGCTTGTCTGCTCACCCGCCGGGGTGGGTGGGAGCTGGGAGCTGAGGCTCCGGCTTTGGCTGGATCCCAGGGAGGGGACTGGGGTTGGCGGCATGAACACAGCCTGAAGGGGGCTAGTGCACCACAGCTAGCTGGGAGAGTCTGGGAAAAAGTCTGGAGCTGCTGAAGGGGCAAGAGACCATTTCTTGCCTCTTTGTTTCCTGGTGCAACAGGAGAGGGGATTAAGAGCACCGCTTAAAGGAGCTCCAGAGATGGGCATGACCCGTGGCTTTCAGCACGGACACCAGAGACTGGCATGAAATGCTAAGTCTGCTGCTGCAGCCACCAAGAAGCCTCTGTGCCAGCAGAGGTCACTATCCACACCTGCCCTCCTGGGAACCTGTGCAGCCCGCCACTGCCAGGGTCCCGTGATCTAGGGACAACTTCCCTGGGAGAACACACAGTGCGCCTCATGCTGGTGCAACATCATGCTGGCCTTTGCCGCTGCAGGCTCGCCTAACATCCGTACCTCCCCCCCAAGGCTGAGTGAGCCAGAGCCCCCAAATCAGCTGCTCCTTTAACCCCATCCTGTCTGAGCAAAGAACAGATGCCCTCAGGCGACCTAAATGCAGAGACGGGTCCAAATCCAAAGCTGAACCCCAGGAACTGTGCAAACAATGAAGAGAAAGGGAAATCAATCCAAGTACACTCAGGATCAGTGGATAAAATCTCCACAATCAACGTGATGTACCCTGCATCTGTGAAATACCTGAATAGACAATGAATCATCCCAAATTGAGGAGGTGGACTTTGGGAGCAATGATATTTTTTTTCCCTTTTTATCATTTTGTGAGTGTGTATGTGTATGTACGCTTCCCTGTGTGATTTTGTCTGTAAAGCTTTGTTTTTACCATTTGTCCTAGGGTTCTGTCTGTCCGTTTTTGTTGTTTATTTAATTACATGAAAAAAATTTTTTAATAATTATTTTCTTTATTTTAATAATTTATTTTATTCTATTTTAATTTATTTTATCTTCTTCTTTCTTTCCTTCTTTTTTCTCTCCATTTTATTCTGAACCATGGGGAAGACAGGCTCTTGTTGCTCCAGCCAGGCATCAGGGCTGTGTCTCTGAGTGTGGAGAGGCAATTTCAGAACACTGGTTCACAGGAGATCTCCCAGGTTCACGTAATATCAAATGGTGAAAATATCCCAGAGAACTCCATCTCAACACCAAGACCCAGCTCCACTCAATGATGAGCAAGCTACAGTGAAGGACACCCAATGCCAAAAAACAAGCAAGACAGGAACACAACCCCATCCATTAGCACAGAGGCTGCCTAAAACCATAATAAGACCACAAACACCCCAAAACACAGCACCAGACATGGACCTGCCCACCAGAAAGACAAGATCCAGCCTCATCCACCAGAAAACAGGCACTAGACCCCTCCACCAGGAAGCCTACACAACCCACTGAACCAACCATAGCCACAGGTGACAAACACCAAAGAAAATGGGAACTACGAACCTGCAGCCTGCGAAAAGGAGACCCCAAACACAGTAAGTTAAGCAAAATGAGAAGACAGAGAAACACACAGCAGATGAAGGAGCAAGGCAAAAACCCACCAGACCTAACAAATGAAGAGGAAATAGGCAGTCTACCAGAAAATGAATTCAAAATAATGACAGTAAAGATGATCCAAAAACTTTGAAATAGAATGGAGAAAATAAAAGAAACATTTAACAAGGACCCAGAAGAACTAAAGAGCAAATAAACAGTGATGAACAACAAAATAAGTGAAATTAAAAATTCTCTAGAAGGGATCAATAGCAGAATAATTGAGGCAGAAGAACGGATAACTGACCTGTAAGATAAAGTAGTGGAAATAAATACAGCAGAGAAGAATAAAGAAAAAAAGAATGAAAAATATTAAGGACCGTCTCAGAGATCTCTGGGACAACATTAAATGCAACAACATTCGAATTATAGGGTCCCAGAAGAAGAGAAAAAGAAAGGGACTGAGAAAATATTTGAAAAGATTATAGTTGAAAACTTCCCTAATATGGGAAAGGAAATAGTTAATCAAATCCAGGAAGCACAGAGAGTCCCATACAGGATAAACCCAAGGAGAAACACATCAAGACACATATTAATCAAACTATCAAAAATTAAATACAAAGAAAGCATATTAAAAGCAGCAAGGGAAAAACAACAAATAACACAAGGAAATTCCCATAAGGTTAACAGCTGATCTTTCAGCAGAAACTCTGCAAGCCAGAAAGGAGTGGGAGGACATATTTAATGTGATGAAGGAGAAAAAGCTACAACAAACATTACTCTACCCAGCAAGGATCTCATTCAGATTTGATGGAGAAATTAAAACCTTTTCAGACAAGCAAAAGCTAAGACAATTCAACACCACTAAACCAGCTTTACAACACATGCTAAAGGAACTTCTCTAGGCAGGAAACACAAGAGAAAGAAAAGACCTACAATAAACAAACCCAAAACAATTAAGAAAATCATAATAGGAAGATAGATATTGATAACTACCTTAAATGTAAATTGATTAAATGTTCCAACCAAAAGACATAGACTGGTTGAATGGTTAAAAAAAAAAGACCTGTATATATGCTGTCTACCAAAGACCCATCTCAGACCTAGGGACACATACACACTGAAAGTGAGGGGATGGAAAAATTATTCCATGCAAATGGAAATCAAAAGAAAGCTGGAGTAGCAATTCTCATATCAGACAAAATAGACTTTAAAATAAAGACTATTACAAGAGACAAAGAAGGACACTACATAATGATCAAGGGATCAATCCACGAAGAAGATATAACAATTGTAAATATTTATGGACCCAACATAGGAGCACCTCAATACATAAGGCAAATACTAACAGCCATAAAAGGGGAAATTGACAATAACACATTCATAGTAGGGGACTTTAACAGCCCACATTCACCAATGGACAGATCATGCAAAATGAAAATTAATAAGGAAATACAAACTTTAAATGATACTTTAAGCAAGATGGACTTAATTGATATTTATAGGGCATTCCATCTAAAAACAACAGAATACACATTCTTCTCAAGTGCTGATGGAAGATTCTCCAGGATAGATCATATCGTGGGTCACAAATCAAGCATTGGTAAATTTAAGAAAATTGAAATCATATCAAGTACTTTTTCCGACCAGAATGCTATGAGAATAGATAACAATTAGAAGAAAAGATCTTTAAAAAACACAAACACATAGAGGATAAACAATACACTACTTAATAACCAAGAGATCAGACAAAAGACCTGTATGCAGAAAATTATAAGACACTGATGAAAGAAATTAAAGATGATACAAATAGATGGAGAGATATACCATGTTCTTGGATTGGAGGAATCAACATTGTGAAAATGACTCTACTACCCAAAGCAATCTACAGATTCAACGCAATCCCTATCAAACTACCACTGGCATTTTTCACAGAACTAGAACAAAAAATTTCACAATTTGTATGGAAACACAAAAGACCCTGAAGAGCCAAAGCAATCTTGAGAACGAAAAACGGAGCTGGAGGAATCAGGCTTCCTGACTTCAGACTATACTACAAAGCTACAGTAATCAAGACAGTATGGTAGTGGCACAAAAACAGAAATATAGATCAATGGAACAGGATAGAAAGCCCAGAGATAAACCCACGCACATATGCTCACCTTATCTTTGACAAAGGAGCCAGGAATGTACAGTGGAGAAAGGACAGCCTCTTCAATAAGTGGTGCTGGGAAAACTGGACAGCTACATGTAAAAGTATGAGATTAGATCACTCCCTAACACCATACACAAAAATAAGCTCAAAATGGATTAAAGACCTAAATGTAAGACCAGAAACTATCAAACTCTTAGAGGAAAACATGGCAGGACACTCTATAACATAAATCACAGCAAGGTCCTTTTTGACCCACCTCCTAGAGAAATGGAAATAAAAACAAAAATAGATAAATGGGACCTAATGAAACTTCAAAGCTTTTGCGCAGCAAAGGAAACCATAAAGAAGACCAAAAGACAACCCTCAGAATGGGAGAAAATATTTGCAAATGAAGCAACTGACAAAGGATTAATCTCCAAAATTTACAAGCAGCTCATGCAGCTCAATAACAAAAAAACAAACAACCCAATCCAAAAATGGGCAGAAGACCTAAATAGACATTTCCCCAAAGAAGATATACAGAGTGCCAACAAACACATGAAAGAATGCTCAACATCATTAATCATTAGAGAAATGCAAAGCAAAACTACAATGAGATATCATCTCACACCAGTCAGAACGGCCATCATCAAAAAATCTAGAAACAATAAATGCTGGAGAGGGTGTGGAGAAAAGGGAACCCTCTTACACTGTTGGTGGGAATGTAAATTGATACAGCCACTGTGGAGAACAGTATGGAGGTTCCTTAAAAAACTACAAATAGAACTACCATATGACCCAGCAATCCCACTACTGGGCATATACCCTGAGAAAACCATAATTCTAAAAGAGTCATGTACCAAAATGTTCATTGCAGCTCTATTTACAATAGCCTGGAGATGGAAACAACCTAAGTGCCCATCATCGGATGAATGGATAAAGAAGATGTGGCACATATATACAATGGAATACTATTCAGCCATAAAAAGAAACGAAATTGAGCTATTTGTAATGAGGTGGATAGACATAGAGTCTGTCATACAGAGTGAAGTAAGTCAGAAGGAGAGAGACAAATACCGTATGCTAACACATATATATGGAATTTAAGAAAAAAAATGTTATGAAAAACCTAGGGGTGAAACAAGAATAAAGACACAGACTTACTAGAGAATGGACTTGAGGCTATTGGGAGGGAGAATGGTAAACGGTGACAAAGCGAGAGAGAGGCATGGACATATATACACTACCAAACGTAAGGTAGATAACTAGTGGGAAGCAGCCACATAGCACAGGGAGATCAGCTCGGTGCTTTGTGACCGCCTGGAGGGGTGGGATAGGGAGGGTGGGAGGGAGGGAGACACAAACGGGAAGAGATATGGGAACATATGTATATATATAACTGATTCATTTTGTTGTGAAGCTGAAACTATCATACCATTGTAAAGCAATTATACTCCAATAAAGATGTTAAAATGAAAAAAAAATTACCAAGAGATCACTGATGCAATCAATGAGGAAATCAAAAAAAAAATACCTAGAAACAAATGACAATGAAAACACAATGACCCAAAAGTATAGGATGCAGCAAAAGCAATTTTAAGAGGTTAGTTTATAGCAATACAATCCTACCTTCAGAAACAAGAAAATCTCAGAAAACAACCTAATCTTACACCTAAAGCAATTAGAGAAAGAAGAAGAAAAAAACACCAAAGGTAGCAGAAGGTAAGAAATCAAAAAGATCAGATCAGCAATAAATGAAGAAGAAATGAAGGGAAGAATAGCAAAGATCAATAAAACTAAAACCTGGTTCTTTGAGAAGATCAACAAAATTGATAAAACATTAGCCAGACTTATCAAGAAAAAAAAGAGAGAAGACTCATATCAATAGAAATAGAAATGAAAAAGGAGAAGTAACAAATGACACTGCAGAAATACAAAGGATCATGAGAGATTAGTACAAGCAACTCTATGCCAATAAAATAGACAACCTGGAAGAAATGGACACATTCTTAGAAATGCACAACCTTCTGAGACTGAACCAGGAAGAAATAGAAAATATGAACAGACGAATCACAAGCAATGAAATTGAAACTGATTAAAAATCTTCCCAAAAACCCAAGTCCAGGACCAGATGGCTTCACAGGGGAATTATATCAAACATTTAGAGAAGCACTAACACCTTTCCTTCTCAAACTCTTCCATAATATAGCAGAGGGAGGAACACTCCCAAAGTCATTCTATGAGGCCACCATCACCCTGATACCAAAACCAGACAACGATGTCACAAAGAAAGAAAACTACAGGCCGATATCACTGATTAACATAGATGCAAAAATCCTCAACAAAATACTAACAAACAGAATCCAACAGCACATTAAAAGGATCATACACCATAATCAAGTGTAGTTTATCCCAGGAATGCAAGGATTCTTCAATATACGCAAATCAATCAATGTGATACACCATATTAAAAAATTGAAGGAGAAAAATTATATGATCTTCTCATGCAGAGAAAGTTTTCGACAAAATTCAACACCCATTTAGGATAAAAACCCTCCAGAAAGGTGGCATAGAGGGAAATTTCCTCAACATAATAAAAGCCATATATGACAAACCCACCGCCAACATCATCCTCAATGGTGAAAAACTGAAAGCATTTCCACTAAGATCAGGAAGAAGACAAGATTGCCCACTCTCACTACTCTTATTCAACATAGTTTTGGAAGTTTTAGCCACAGGAATCAGAGAAGAAAAGGAAATAAAAGGAATCCAAATTGGAAAAGAAAAAGTAAAGCTGTCACTGTTAGCAGATGACATGATACTATACATAGAGAATCCTAAAGATGCTACCAGAAAACTACTAGAGCTAATCAATGAATTTGGTAAAGTATCAGGATACAAAATTAATGCACAGTAATCTCTGGCATTCCTATACACTAATGTTGAAAATTCTGAAAGTGAAATCAAGAAAACACTCCCATTTACCATTGCAACAAAAAGAATAAAATATCTAAGAATAAACCTACTTAAGGAGACAAAAGATGTGTATGCAGAAAATTATAAGACACTGATGAAAGAAATTAAAGATGATATCAACAGATGGAGAGATATACCATGTTCTTGGACTGGAAGAATCAACATTGTGAAAATGACTCTACTACCCAAAGCAATCTACATGTTCAATGCAATCCCTATAAAACTACCACTGGCATTTTTCACAGAAATAGAACAAAAATTTTCACAATTTGTATGGAAACACAAAAGACCCTGAATAGCCAAAGCAATCTTGAGAATGAAAAACAGAGCTGGAGGAATCAGGCTCCCTGACTTCAGACTATACTACAAAGCTACAGTAATTAAGACAGTGTGGTTCTGGCAAAAAAATAGAACATAGATCAATGGAACAGGAAAGAATGCCCAGAGATAAACCCACGTACATATGGTCACCTTATGTTTGATAAAGGAGGCAGGAATGTACAGTGGAGAAAGGACAGCCTCTTCAATAAGTGGTGCTGGTATAACTGGACAGGTACATGTAAAAGTATGAAATTAGATCACTCCCTAAGAGCATACACGAAAATAAGCTCAAAATGGATTAAAGACCTAAATGTAAGGCCAGAAACTATCAAACTCTTAAAGGAAATCATAGGCAGAACACTCTATGACATAAATCACAGCAAGATCCTTTCTGACCCACCTCCTAGAGAAATGGAAATAAAAACAAAAATAAACAAATGGGACCTAATGAAACTTCAAAGCTTTTGCACAGCAAAGGAAACCATAAACAAGACCAAAAGACAACCCTCAGAATAGGAGAAAATATTTGCAAATGAAGCAACTGACACAGGATTAATTTCCAAAATTTACAAGCAGCTCATGCAGCTCAATAACAAAGAAACAAACAACCCAATCCAAAAATGGGCAGAAGGCGTAAAGAGACATTTCTCCAAAGAAGATATACAGAGTGCCAACAAACACATGAAAGAATGCTCAACATCATTAATCATTAGAGAAATGCGAATCAAAACTGCAATGAGATATCATCTCACACCAGTCAGAATGGCCATCATCACAAAATCTAAAAACAATAAATGCTGGAGAGGGTGTGGAGAAAAGGGAACACTGTTGCACTGCTGGTGGGAATGTGAATTGGTACAGCCACAATGAGGAACAGTATGGAGTTTCCTTAAAAAAAACTACAAATAGAACTACCATATGACCCAGCAATCCCACTACTGGGCATATACCCTGAGAAAACCATAATTCTAAAAGAGTCATGTACCAAAATGTTCATTGCAGCTCTATTTACAATAGCCTGGAGATGGAAACAACCTAAGTGCCCATCATCGGATGAATGGATAAAGAAGATGTGGCACATATATACAATGGAATACTATTCAGCCATAAAAAGAAACGAAATTGAGCTATTTGTAATGAGGTGGATAGACATAGAGTCTGTCATACAGAGTGAAGTAAGTCAGAAGGAGAGAGACAAATACCGTATGCTAACACATATATATGGAATTTAAGAAAAAAAATGTTATGAAAAACCTAGGGGTGAAACAAGAATAAAGACACAGACTTACTAGAGAATGGACTTGAGGCTATTGGGAGGGAGAATGGTAAACGGTGACAAAGCGAGAGAGAGGCATGGACATATATACACTACCAAACGTAAGGTAGATAACTAGTGGGAAGCAGCCACATAGCACAGGGAGATCAGCTCGGTGCTTTGTGACCGCCTGGAGGGGTGGGATAGGGAGGGTGGGAGGGAGGGAGACACAAACGGGAAGAGATATGGGAACATATGTATATATATAACTGATTCATTTTGTTGTGAAGCTGAAACTATCATACCATTGTAAAGCAATTATACTCCAATAAAGATGTTAAAATGAAAAAAAAATTACCAAGAGATCACTGATGCAATCAATGAGGAAATCAAAAAAAAAATACCTAGAAACAAATGACAATGAAAACACAATGACCCAAAAGTATAGGATGCAGCAAAAGCAATTTTAAGAGGTTAGTTTATAGCAATACAATCCTACCTTCAGAAACAAGAAAATCTCAGAAAACAACCTAATCTTACACCTAAAGCAATTAGAGAAAGAAGAAGAAAAAAACACCAAAGGTAGCAGAAGGTAAGAAATCAAAAAGATCAGATCAGCAATAAATGAAGAAGAAATGAAGGGAAGAATAGCAAAGATCAATAAAACTAAAACCTGGTTCTTTGAGAAGATCAACAAAATTGATAAAACATTAGCCAGACTTATCAAGAAAAAAAAGAGAGAAGACTCATATCAATAGAAATAGAAATGAAAAAGGAGAAGTAACAAATGACACTGCAGAAATACAAAGGATCATGAGAGATTAGTACAAGCAACTCTATGCCAATAAAATAGACAACCTGGAAGAAATGGACACATTCTTAGAAATGCACAACCTTCTGAGACTGAACCAGGAAGAAATAGAAAATATGAACAGACGAATCACAAGCAATGAAATTGAAACTGATTAAAAATCTTCCCAAAAACCCAAGTCCAGGACCAGATGGCTTCACAGGGGAATTATATCAAACATTTAGAGAAGCACTAACACCTTTCCTTCTCAAACTCTTCCATAATATAGCAGAGGGAGGAACACTCCCAAAGTCATTCTATGAGGCCACCATCACCCTGATACCAAAACCAGACAACGATGTCACAAAGAAAGAAAACTACAGGCCGATATCACTGATTAACATAGATGCAAAAATCCTCAACAAAATACTAACAAACAGAATCCAACAGCACATTAAAAGGATCATACACCATAATCAAGTGTAGTTTATCCCAGGAATGCAAGGATTCTTCAATATACGCAAATCAATCAATGTGATACACCATATTAAAAAATTGAAGGAGAAAAATTATATGATCTTCTCATGCAGAGAAAGTTTTCGACAAAATTCAACACCCATTTAGGATAAAAACCCTCCAGAAAGGTGGCATAGAGGGAAATTTCCTCAACATAATAAAAGCCATATATGACAAACCCACCGCCAACATCATCCTCAATGGTGAAAAACTGAAAGCTTTTCCACTAAGTTCAGAAAGAAGGCAAGGTTTCCCACTCTCACCACTATTATTCAAGATAGCTTTGGAAGTTTTAGCCACAGAAATCAGAGAAGAAAAAGAAATAAAAGGAATCCAAATCGGAAAAGAAGTAAAGCTGTCAGTGTTTGCAGATGACATGATACTATACATAGAAAGTCCTAAAGATGCTAACAATAAACTACTAGAGCTAATCAATGAATTTGGTAAAGTAGCAGGATACAAAATTAATGCACGGAAATCTCTTGCATTCCTATACACTACTGATGAAAAATATGAAAGTGAATTTAAGACAACACTCCCTTTTACCACTGCAACAAAAATAATAAAATACCTGGGAAGAAACCTACCTAAGGAGAAAAAAGACCTGTTTTCAGAAAATTATAAGACACTGATGAAAGAAATTAAAGATGATACAAATAGATGGAGAGATATACCATGTTCTTTGATTGGAAGAATCAACATTGTGAAAATGACTATACAACCCAAAGCAATCTACAGATTCAATGCAATATCTATCAAACTGCCAGTGGTATTTTTCACAGAACTAGAACAAAAATTTTCACAATTTGTCTAGAAACAAAAAAGACCCTGAATAGCCAAAGCAATCTTGAGGAAGAAAAACGGAGCTGGAGGAATCAGGCTCCCTCTCTTCAGACTATACTACAAAGCTACAGTAATCAAGACAGTATGGTGCTGGCACAAAAACAGAAATATAGATCAATGGAACAGGATAGAAAGCCCGGAGATAAACCCACACTCATATGGTTACCTTATCTTTGATAAAGGAGGCAAGAATATACAGTGGAGCAAAGACAGCCTCTTCAAAAAGTTTTGCTGGGAAAACTGGACCACTACATGTAAAAGAATGAAATTAGAACACTCCCTAACACCATACACAAAAATAAACTCAAAATGGATTAAAGATGTAAATGTAAGGCCAGACACTATCAAACTTTTAGAGTTAAACATAGGAAGAACACTCTATGACATAAATCACAGCAAGATCCTTTTTGACCCACCTCCTAAAGAAATGGAAATAAAACCAAAAATAAACAAATGGGACCTAATGAAACTTAAAAGCTTTTGCACAGCAAAGGAAACCAGAAACAAGTCCAAAAGACAACCCTCAGAATGCGAGAAAATATTTGCAGAAAAAGCAACTGACAAAGGATTAATCTCCAAAATTTACAAGCAGCTCATGCAGCTCAATATCAGAAAAACAAACAACAGAATCCAAAATGGGCAGAAGACCTAAATAGACATTTCTCCAAAGAAGATATACCAATTGCCAACAAACACATGAAGGAATGCTGAACATCATTAATCATTAGAGAAATGCAAATCAAAACTACAGTGAGATATCATCTCACACTAGTCAGAACGGCCATCCCCAAAAAATCTACAACCAGTAAATGTTGGAGAGGGTGTGGAGAAAAGGGAACCCCCTTGCACTGTTGGTGGGAATGTAACTTGATACAGCCACTATGGAGAACAGTAAGGAGGTTCCTTAAAAATAAAAATAGAACTACCATACGACTCAGCAATTCCTTTACTGGGCATATTACCTGAGAAAACCATAATTCAAAAAGAGTTATATACCAAAATATTCATTGCAGCTCTATTTACAATAGACAGTACATGGAAGCAACCTAAGAGTCCATCAACAGATGAATGGATAAAGAAGATGTGGCACATATGTACAATGGAATATTACTCAGCCATAAAAAGAAACAAAATTAGTTATTTGTAGTGACGTGATAGACTTAGAGACTGTCTTACGGAGTGAAGTATGTTAGAAATAGAAAAACAGATACCGTGTGCTAACACATATATATAGAATCGAAAAAAATTAAAAATAATAAATAAAATGGTCATGAAGAACCTGGGGCAAGATGGGAATAAAGATACAGACTTACTAGAGAATGGATTTGAGCATATGGGGAGGGGGAATGGTAACGTGGTACAATATGAGAGAGTGGCATGGACATATATATACTACCTAACGTAAAATAGATAGCTAGTTGGAAGCAGTCACATAGCACAGGGAGATCAGCTCTGTGCTTTTTGACCCCTTAGAGGGGTGGGATTTGGAGGGTGTGTGGGAAGGAAATGCAAGAGGGAAGAGATATGTTCACATATGTGTATGTATAGCTAATTCACTTTTTTATAAAGCAGAAACTAACACACCATTGTAAAGCAGTTATTCTCCAATGAAGATGTTTAAAAAAAAAGAAATTAATTAAAGAATACTGTCTAAACATGAAAAACAGAAAACAAAAAGCAAAAAAAGAAAAACAGTGTAGTTCTGGCATTACGATAGACATATAGATGAATGGAACAGAATAGACAGTCCAGAAATTAATCCATGCAATCAATCAACTGATTTTCGTCAAAGGTGCCAAGAATACACGATGGGGAAAAGATATTCTTTTCAAAAAATGGTGTTACGAAAAACCACATATCCACATGTAAAAGAATGGAATTGAACACGTATTTTATACCATATAGAAAAATCAACTCAAAAGGGGTTAAATAGTTGAATATGACACTTTATAAACATCAGGTATGGATAGAAAATTTCCAGAATATGTTTTTTGGGAAATTCAGTAAGAGAGAACGTAGATAGTGGAGGACAGGCATTTGAAGACATAATGATTAATAGCTCTCCAGATTTTATGAAAATAACCAATCATTTCCAGACAACATAAATAAAGTAGAATTTATACTTACACAATTTCTTATTTTTTAACTTTTCATTTTATATTGGGGTATAGGTGGTTAACAGTGTTGTGTTAGTTTCAGGAGTAAAGCAAAGTGATGCAGTTATACATAAACATGTATGTATTCTTCAAATTCTCTTCCCCTTTAGGTTGTTACATAATATTGAGCAGAGTTCCCTGTGCTATATATTAGGTCCTTGTTGGTTATACATTTTAAATATAGCAGTGTGTACATGTCAATCCTAAACTCATTATCTATCCCTTCCCCCACACTTACCCCCTCATAACCGTAAATTTGTTCTCTAAGCCTGTGAATCTGTTTCAGTTTTATAAACAAGTTCATTTGTATCATTTTTTAAAGATTCTGCATATGAGCAATATCATATATTTTCTTTCTCTGACTTCTTTCACTTAGTATGACAATCTCCAGGTCCATCCATGTTGCTGCAAATGGCATTATTTCATTCTTTTTAATGGCTGAGTAATATTCCATTGTATACATGTACCATGTCTTCTTTATCCATTCATCTGCTGATGGACATTTAGGTTGCTTTCATGTCTTGGCTATTGTAAACAGTGCTGAAATGAACATTGGGGTGCAGGTATCCTTTTTGAATCATGTTTTTCTCCAGATATATGCCCACAAGAGGGATTGCAGGATCATATGGTAGCTCTATTTTTAGTTTTCTAAGGAACCTCCATACTGTTCTCCACAGTGGCTGTAACAATTTACATTCCCACCAATAGTGTATGAGCATTCACACCCTCTCCAGCATTTCTTGTTTGTGGATTTTTTGATGATAGCCATTCTGACTGGTGTGAGGTAATATCTCATTGTAATTTTGAATTGAATTTCTCTAATTATTAGCGATGTTGAACATCTTTTCATGTGCCTCTTGGCCATCTGTTGTCTTCTTTGGAGAAATGTCTATTTAGGTGTTCTGCCCATTTTTGATTGGGTTGTTTGTTTTTATGATATTAAGCCCCATGAGCTGTTTATAAATTTTGGAGACCAATTCCTTGTTGGTCTCACCATTTGTAAGTATTTCCTCCCATCCTGGGGGTTGTCTTTTCATTTTGTTTATGTTTTCTTTGCTGTGCAAACGATTTCAAGTTTAACTGGGTCCCATTGGTTTATTTTTGTTTTTATTTCCATTCCTCTGGGAGACAGATCAGAAAAGATATATACTGCAATTTATATCAAACAGTATTTTGCCTATGTTTTCCTCTAAGAGTTTTATAATGTCTGGTCTTACTTTTAGGTCTTTAATTCATTTTGAGTTTATTTCTGTGTATGGGGTTCTAATTCCATTTCTTTGCATGTAGATGTCCAGTTTTCCCAGTACCATTTATTGAAGAGACTGGTTTTTTTCTCCATTGTATAGTCTTACCTCCATTGTCATAGATTAATTGAACATAGGTGCTTGAGTTTATTTCTGGGCTTTCTATCCTGTTCCATTGATCTATATTTCTATTTTTGTGGCAGTACCATAAAGTTTTTGTGGTTTTTTTTGTTTTTTTTTTTGTTTGTTTTTTGCGGTACACGGGTCTCTCACTGTTGTGGCCTCTCCCGTTGTGGAGCACAGGCTCCAGACGTACAGGCTCAGCAACCATGGGTCATGGGCCTAGCGGCTCCATAGCATGTGGTATCTTCCTGGACCAGGGCACGAACCCATGTCCCCTGCATTGGCAGGCGGACTTTCAACCGCTGCACCACCAGGGAAGCCCCCACCATAAAGTTTTGATTACTGTAGCTCTTGTAGTATAGTCTGAAGCCAGGGAGCATGATTTCTCCACCTTCATTTTTCTTTCTCAAGATTTTTTTGCTTATTCAGGGTCATTTGTGTCTCCATAAAAATTTTAAGATTTTTTGGTTCTAGTTCGGTGAAAAATGCCATTAGTAATTTGATAGGGATTGCATTGGATCTGTATTTGCCTTGGGTAGCATAGTCATTTTGACAATATTGATTCTTCCAATCCAAAAACATTGTATATTTTTCCATCTGTGTCCTCTTTGATTTCTTTCATCATTATCTTATAGTTTTCTGAGTACAGGTCTTTTGCCTCCTTAGTTAGTTTATTCCTAGGTATTATATTGTTTTAAATGCAATGATAAATGGATTTTTTTAAAAGAATTCTCTTTCTGATCTTTCTTTGATAGTGTACAGAAATGAAACAAATTTATGTGTATTAATTTTGTATCCTGCAACTTTACCAAATTCATTGATGTACTCTAGTAGTTTTCTGGTAGCATCTTTAGGATTTTCAATGTATAGCATCATCACCTGCAAACAGTGACAGTTTAACCTTGCCTGTGAAGCCATTTGGTCCTGGACTTTTGTTTTTTGGGAGTTTTTAAATCACAGTTTCAATTTCAGTACTTGTGATTTGTCTTTTCATATTATCTATTTCCTCCTATTTCAGTCTTAGGAGATTGTACCTTTCTAAGAATTTGTCCATTTCTTCCAAGTTGTCTGTTTTATTAGCATACAGTTGCTTGTAGTAGTCTCTTATGATCCTTTATATTTCTGTGGTGTCCATTGTGACTTCTCCTTTTTCATTTCTAATTTTATTGAATTGAGTCCTCACCCTTTTTTGCTTGATGAGTCTGGCTAAAAGTTTATCAATTTTGTTTATCTTCTCAAAGAACTAGCTTTTAGTTTCATTGATCTTTGTTATTGGTTTCTTTGTCTCTATTTCATTTATTTCTGCTCTGATCTTTATGATTTATTTCCTTGTACTAACTTTAGGTTTTGTTTGTTCTTCTTTCTCTAGTTGATTTAGGTGTAAGATTAGGTTGTTTATTTGAGATTCTTTTTGTTTCCTGAAATAAGATTGTACTGCTATAAACTTCCCTCTTAGAGCTGCTTTTGCTGCATCCCATAGGTTTTAGATTGCTGAGCTTTCATTTTTATTTGTCTCTAGGTTTTCTTTTTATTTCCTCTTTGATTTCTTCTGTGATTCATTGGTTGTTTAGTAGCATATTGTTTCGCCTCCACTTGTTTTGTGTTTTTTTTTTTTACAGTTTTTTTCTTGTAGTTTATTTCTAATCTCATACCATTGTTGTCAAAAAAGATGCTTGATACAATTTCAATTTTCTTAAGTTTACCAAGGCTCACTTTGTGGCCCAGCATGTGGTGAATCCTGGAGAATATTCCATGTGCACATGAGAAGAATGTGTATTGTGCTGCTTTTGGATGGAATGCTCTGTAAATATCAATTAAGTCCATTTGATCTAATGTGTCATTTAAGGCTAGTGTTTACGTTTTGATTTTCTGTCTTGCTGATCTCTCCATTAGTAAAAGTGGGGTTTAAAGTCCCCCACTACTGTGGTGTTACTGACATTTTCTCCCTTTATGACTGTTAGTATTTCTTTATATATTGAGGTACTCCTATGTTTGCCACAACAAACATATACAATTGTTATATCTTCTTCTTGGCTTGATCCCTTGATCATTATGTAGTGTCCTTCTTTGTCTCTTATAACAGTCTTTATTTTAAAGTCTATTTTGCCTGATATGAGTATTGTTACTCCAGCTTTATTTTTCTTTCCATTTGCATGCAATACCTTTTTCCATCCCCTCACTTTTAGTCTGTATGTGTTCCTAGGTCTGAAGTGGGTCTCTTGTAGACAGCATATATATGGGTCCTGCTCTTGTATCCATTCATTCAGTCTATGTCTTTTGGCTGGAGCATTTAATCCATTTACATTTAAGGTAATTATCAATATGTATGTTCCTCTTTCCATTTTCTTAGTTGTTTGTGGTTTATTTTTGTAGCTCGTTTTTCTTCCCTTCTTCTTTTGTTCTCTTGTGTTTTGATGACCACCTTTAGTGCTGTGTTTGTGTTGCTTTTTCTTTTTTTGTGTGTGTTTAAACTGTAGTTTTTGGGTTTGCTTTCCCATGAGGTTTTGATATATCAGACTATATATAAACAAGATTGTTTTTAGTTCCTGGTCTCTTTCCCACTTAGAGAAGTTCTTCTAGCATTTGGTGCAAAGCTGGTCTGGTGGAGCTGAATTCTCTTAGCTTTTGCTTGTCAGTAAAGCTTTTGATTTCTCCATCATATCTGAATGAGAGCCTTGCTGGATAGAGTATTCTTGGTTGCAGGTTCTTTCCATTCATCACTTTAAATATATTCTGCCTCTCCTTTCTGGCCTTCAGAGTTTCTGCTGAGAAATCAGCTGATAACATTATGGGAGTTCCCTTGTATGTTACTTGTCATTTTTCCCTGTTGCTTTTAATATTTATTTTGTCTTTAATTTTTGTCAGTTTGATTACTATGTGTCTCAGCATGTTCCTCCTTGGGTTTATCCTGCCTGGGGCTCTCTGTGCTTCCTGAACTTGGGTAACTGTTTCTTTTCCCATTTTAGAAAAATTCTCAGCTATTATATGTTCAAGTATTTTCTCAGGTCCTTACTCTCTCTCTCATCTTCTTCTAGGAACCCTGTAATGCAAATGTTAGTGCATTTACTCTTGTCCCAGAGGTCTCTTAGACTGTCTTCATTTATTTTCATTCTTTTTTCTTTACTCTGTTCTGTGGCAGTGATTTCCACCATTCTGCCTTCCAGGTAACTTATCTGTTCTTCTGCCTCACTTATTCTGCTATTGATTCCTTCTAGTATATTTTTCATTTCAGTTATTGTATTGTTCATCTCTGTTTGTTTGTATCTTTAGTTCTTCTAGGTCTTTGTTAAAGTTTTCTTGCATCTTCTTGATCCTTGCCTCCATTCTTTCTCCAAGATCTTAGATCATCTTCACTATCATTATTCTAAATTCTTTTTTTAATAGATTGGCTATCTCCATTTCACTTAGTTGTTCTTCTGGGATTTCATCTTGTCCCTTCATCTGGGATATTTTCCTCTGCCATCTCTTTTTGACTAATATTCTGTGATTGTGGTTTCTGTTCTGTAGGCTGCAAGACTGTAGTTCTTGCTTCTGCTGTGTGCCCTCTGGTGGATGAGGCTGTCTAAAAGACTTGGACAGGCTTCCTGATGGGAGGGGCTCATTCCTGCTCCGTGGTGGGTGGGGCTGGGTCTTGTCCCTCTGGTGGGCAGGGCTGTGCTCAGGGAGTCTTTATGCCACTTTTCTCCTGATGGGTGGGGCTGTTTCCCCACACTGTTAGTTGTTTGGCCTCAGGCGACAAAGCAGTGGAGCCTACAGGTTGTTTGGTGGGGTAATGGCAGCCTCCAGGAGGGCTCACACCAATGAGTACTTCCCAGAAGTGTTGCTGTCAGTGTCTTTGTCCCTGCAGTGAGTGAGAGCCACACCCTGCCTCTTCAGGAAACCTTCCAATAGTAACAGGTATGTCTGGTCCAGTCTTTTATGGGGGTCACTGCTTTTTTTCCCCTGGGTCCTGGTGCACATGAGACTTTGTATGCACCCTCCAAGAGTGGAGTTTCTATTTCCCCCAGTCCTGTGGAAGCCCTGTGATCAAAGCCTGCTGGCCTTCAAAGCCAGATTATCTCGGGACTCTTCCTCCTGTTGCCAGGCCCCCAGGCTGGGAAGTCTGATGTGGGGCTCAGAACTTTCACCCCTGTGGGAGAACTTCTGTGGTATAATTGTTTTCCAGTTTGTCGGTCACCCACCCGGTGGGTATGGGATTTGATTTTATCATGACTGTGACCTCCTACCATCTTGTTGTGGATTCTTCTTTGTCTTTGGTTGTAGGGTATCTTTTTTGGTAGATTCCAGAATTTTTTTGTCAATAGTTGTTCATCAGTTAGTTGTGATCTTGGTGTTTTCATAAGAATGGTGTGAGCTCATGTCCTTCTACTCCACCATCTTGAGTTCTATACTTACACAGTTTCTAATGAAACTGCAGAGCATGTAAATATAGAGAAAATCTTAGAACCAAAATATTTAAAAAGATAGATTACCTATATGGAAATTATTCAATTGGCAAAAATCTTTAGTTAACAACTACAATAGACCAAGATTACAGTAAAATAATGTCTCAAAGAATGAGAAAAATAATTGTTAATTGAAAATTCTATATTCAGCTAAAATAACATTCAAAATTGTGGGTGAAATAAGACAATACAGAAAAAAACTGAGAGATTTTACAACTAACACACCTTCACTGAAATATCAATTAAAAGTTGTACTTCAGGAAGAATAAAATTGAAACACATTAAGTAAGTATCTTTTAAATACATAAACTTTACATAAACTTTAGCTCATTTATTCATTTGATTACATGAGCTTTAGCTCATTTATGCATTTGATCATTATACAAAACTACATGCAGCAATGTAGGTAACTCTCAAAGTCTAATTCTCTGTGAAAAGGGCAAATTACAGAAAGAGACATGAAATATGATATCATTTATATCATTATACACAGTTTAAGCATGCAAAATTGATATGTATCATTTATGGATACTGCATATGTAACAAAACGTTTTCATAAATCAGTATAGTATTTACCAACAGGGAGAAAAGAATGGCATTGGGCAGAGGTACATATCAAACTTGAAATATATTATTATTGAATTATTTTCTGGAAACACTCTGAGAAAATGTCAAAATATTAAGATGGTATAGAGCTTATTGATAGGTTCACATATTTTATCAAATTTTCCTCTGAAATTTTCTGTATTATTGAAATTTACATAAATAAGAGAATTAATTTTAAAAGCTAAGAGCAAGCACAAGTCCTGAGGAAGAAGCATCCTTTCTACGAATGAAATAGACATGTCCTAAAATACCGTATCCTATAAAAAAGTAATTAAGTGCATTGGTTAATATGAAAGCATGCTCGTATAACAACTAAGTTGGACCCCTTCCCCATACCACACACAAAAATTAACTCAAAATGGATGTAAAACCTAAATTGTAAGAGCAATTCCACTTCTAGCTATATATCCCAAACATTGAAAGCGAGTACTAAAACTGGTACTTGTAAACCAATGTTCTTATTAGCATTATTCATGACAACCAAAAATAGAATTATACACACACACACACGTGCACACATACAGTGAAATATTATCCAACCTTTACAAGCTGAGGCATGCTACCACATGGATGAACTCTGAAAAAATATTCTAAGTTAAATAATCCAGACAGAAGAGAAAAACATTATATGATTACAGCTATATGAAATCCTCAGAATAGACAAATTCATAAAGACAGAAAGTAGAATAGAGATTAACATAGTATAGAAATAGGGGGAATGAAGAGTAATTGTTTAATAGATGCAGAGTTTCTGCTTGGGATGATAAAGAATTTCTGGAAGTGAATAATAATAATGGTTTCATAATATTGTGAATATAATGTCACAATTATAAATGGTTAAAGGGGTAAATTATGTATATTTTACCACAATAAACACTTACAACACAACAACAAGTAAATTTACATGTAGCATGAATCTTTAAGAAAGTTCTTTCTGAGTAGTTTATACAGAAACAAAGTTTTTCAAACTCAATTCTAAAATTTGACCTTCTCAAATTGGAAAAAAATCTGAAAAAATTTTCTTTGATTTCCAATTTTTTTAGAAAGGGAATTGCATTTTGCACATTTTCATCTGGTGTCTTCTAAGTTAAAAACAGTTTCTTACTTGGTCATGACTGTCAGAATATACTTTAAAGAGTATGACCTCTGTCTGTCTCCTTGTTAATTTATTTGAAAGATGTAAAAAGAGAAATGCATATGTAAAAAGAGAAACTTTCTTTTATCCTGTTAGAAAAAGAAGAACCATTTGGAATCAGTATGCTGTCTAATTCTTAGTATGTGATTTAGAAAACGTAGGCTATCTTCCTTTTGAAATTTTGACATCAAGCAGAACTAAATAGATAGTTGTAGCTAGCATATGCTTGGGCTGGAGAAGGAGATTGGACAAAGGGGCAGTGGTTGGAAAGAACAGGCTGAATTTTGTCTTCTACTACAAGGGTCCCCAACCCCCAAGCCACAGACGGCTACCAGTCCACAGCCTGTTAGGAACTGGGCCGCACAGCAGGAGATGAGTGGCAGGTGAGTGAGCAAAGCTTTATCTGATGCTCCCCATTGCTCCCCATTGCTCACATTACTGCCTGAACTATCCTCCCCTCCCCCACGTGGAAAAATTGTCTTCCATGAAACTTGTCCCTGGTGCCAAAAATGTTGGGGACTGCTGTTCTACTAGATGGTTCCTCAAGTTCCTTCTACTCTCTCTGGGCAATGATATGAGCATCCTTGATTATAGTGATATTCATAGTTCCTAGGGAATTCACATGTTAATATTTACCACACAAGCTTTCTTGAACCATTCATAATTTAACATGAACAAAGCAACCTGTCATTGATGTTTAATTATTTTCTATTTTAGGATTTTTCTTGTGGAATTTTTTGAGTTCCAGACATTCATTACTTAATTGAAATGAAGAGGAATTTCTCATCCTGAGCATGATTTTGGGAAAGTAAATTTTTATGAGGCAAGATGGTAACCTCTGAAAGAGTCCTCAAAAAAATAAAAATTAACTGAAATGCCAAACCACTTAGAAACAAACACAGAAATTAATGATAGTAAATGGATTATCACTAGTGTAGGATACCTCATTATAATGACTGTGAATTTGTACTGGGAAACAATGAATTTAGCATCTTATACTAGAGAGGAAAAAGCAGGAGAATATCATTGACCTTTGGAGTAAGCAGCAACACATGAATGTTCTTGTGATTTGTTGTGTTTTTAAGTTATTAGTGGAAAATTAACCTGATTGATTTGTCTATGGTATTAAAGAGAGGAAATGGCACAATAGAAGTTATATTGAAAAATGCAGACAGAATAGAGAATATGTTCTAACATATGCATCTGCAGAGATAAGTGGTAAACACAGATCTGGATAAAGCACTTTAAATACTGCTCATGATATTTTCACTGCCTTTCACTAACTCAGTATTGAGTAATTTTGAGATTGTTTTCCAGCTTAAAGGCTGTTTTTTTTTTTTTCTCACTTATAGGGCAGAGCATGCTTTCCAGCACAGGATGTCAGAATGTGGCATATATATACAATGGAATATTACTCAGCCATAAAAAGAAACGAAATTGAGCTATTTGTAATGAAGTGGATAGACATAGAGTCTGTCATACAGAGTGAAGTAAGTCAGAAAGAGAAAGACAAATACTGTATGCTAACACATATATATGGAATTTAAGGGAAAAAAATGTCATGAAGAACCTAGGGGTAAGACAGGAATAAAGACAAAGACCTACTAGAGAACGGACTTGAGGATATGGGGAGGGGGAAGGGTGAGCTGTGACAAAGCGAGAGAGAGGCATGGACATATATACACTACCAAACGTAAGGTAGATAGCTGGTGGGGGGCAGCCACATAGGGCAGGGAGATCAGCTTGGTGCTTTGTGACCACCTGGAGGGGTGGGATAGGGAGGGTGGGAGGGAGGGAGACACAAGAGGGAAGAGATATGGGAACATATGTATATGTATAACTGATTCACTTTGTTATAAAGCAGAAACTAACACACCATTGTAAAGCAATTATACCCCAATAAAGATGTTAAAAAAATAATAAAAATAAAATGCTAGATTAACTTTTATTATTAAAAAAAACAATTAGCACTTTAATACACCAGTTAAGATAAAAGCATTTTCTGAACCTCTGCCTGGAAAGGGAGACAGCTCTTATTCTGGAAAATAATGAGAGTTTTCAGTTTCACATCTGAATGCTTTCCAATGTTCCATTTGAATGATTTCAACTTGATCAATAAATGAGACTGTGATTTAAAAGAAACTACCATGCAAATTTCAAACTTAGAGAAGCATGTAGTACAACAAATGTGATAAAATTTAGTTAGAAATATGGGCACTTGACAGGTGGTAGTATATTTTCTTCAAGGTAATTTCTACTTTCCGCCCTGTCTGCTGTTTAAATTTTATACTACCTGAAAGCCCCATTGTGACAGTTCTACTCATCTACACTATTATTTAAATAAAATCTTTCTGTTTAGGATACAGCCCTGGAAGAGTGGAGAGTGAGTGCTCTTTATTTTCCATTTGAAATAATTATTATCCATGAAAATAAATGCAACCCAGAAATGAATGTCTATTGTATTATTTTTTGACACTAAATTACCCCATTTATCACTAAGTGTACAGAGATTATCTAAGAAGATGATCAATTTAAAAATAATGAAAATTTATCATTTATTCACAATTTAAATCTTTTATTTAGTAAAGTGGCTTTAGTAAACTAATGAAATACCAACTAGTTAGTATTCAGTCCTAACATGATTTTCATTTTTGGTTGTTGGATTTAGATAATTAAAAAATAAGCTGGAAATTAAGAAAATTAAATTATTTGTTTGAATACACTACATTTTAAAATGTTTTCCTTTGTGAAGAATGTTAATTGAAAATCTTAACTTGTGCTCTATTCCCACCACAGTCATTACTGAGACAAAATAACTAGCAATATTTTATCTAATTAATAACCTAGACGAGCAGACAGAACTCTTGCAGGGAATGTGGTTTTAAGTATAAAACATGATTGTTTTCTTTCATTAGTTTTCTTTATATAAATACCCTAAAATCTCAATTGGCTTTGCAGGGCTACTAAATATTCCATCATCAAACAAAATGACAAGGACACAGTCCAAGAGGCTATTAGATCACATACTCACAGAAGAGGACCCTACTCTTACTCTATCTTCTTGTCTTACTACCTGTTAATCTTGTTTAAATTAAAATGCCTCTATAAGGAGACAGAAACACTCATAGTCTGCACTGGAAAATTGCTTTTGTTGACATAATAGGAGGAATGATCCAAGAATGTTAGTCTGGTAATGATGGTAATCGTACAATAATAGCTGCTTGTACTTATTACTAAAACAAGATCCCAGATATAAGTTGGATGCTGTATGAAGAGAAAGTTTGAAGTGGTTCTATTTTCAAACATAATTCTGGTTATATGGGCAGCAGAATTTTTGTTTGTTTGTTTATTTGTTTTTGCAGTACGTGGGCCTCTCACTGTTGTGGCCTCTCCCGTTGTGGAGCACAGGCTCCGGACGCGCAGGCTCAGCAGCCATGGCTCACGGGCCCAGCTGCCCTGCGGCATGTGGGATCTTCTCAGACTGGGGCATGAACCCGTGTCCCCTGCATCGGCAGGTGGACTCTCAACCACTGTGCCACCAGGGAATTCCGGGCAGCAGAATTTAACTCAGGCTTACCTATGAGGGGAAGACCGTGCAATTCTATAGCTTCAGAAAGAATTGATATGAATTGTAATGGAGATTATTACAACTTGAGCTAATTCCCCCTCACCAAATGATAGGTAAAATCCTTACTGAAGGTTAGCTTAAGACTGAAAGAGGTCACATGAAGTTTCATCATTAGGAGTGTGATGAAAAAGAAGTTCTCAAAAGTTTAGCTTATTGTACTATATACCAGGAGTTGTTTATTCCTAATTTATTTTTGCACAATTGGAAAATACAGCTTTGGTATTTCTCTGTCTTTCACCCTTAAAGGCAGAAGTGTCCCATGAGTAAGGCGATGAGGGTGGAAAACTTTGGCACAGTATTTAGGGTGATGGTGAACATAGCACTGTACCTGATTCCCCTTATCTCAGCATAATTAGAATTCAATTTAAAATACTATGAGATATCAAATTGTGTCATTAATGATATCCTAAAGCTCTGATTTTAGGTGCAATTCTTTTGGGCCAGCCTAATATCACTAAGTTTTTCCAGGCTCACACTCTCCTAATAAAATCCCCACTTACTGGGTTATCTTATTGCTCTTCTTTAAATATTGAAATAATATGGGCTCTGCTTCCTATCTCCACTGTGGAGGGAATGATACCTGACACAGATTATCCCAGAATTCTTACAAAAGGCAAATTTCTTCTCATTCACTTTTTTTACAGCTTTGTTTAGACATATTTCACATACCACACAATGTACCCTTTAAAGTATTCAATTCAATGGTATTTAGGATTTTCAAAGAGTGTGCAACACATCTTCAAAATCTAATGATGCTGAGCATATTTCCATGTGACTATTGTCCATTTCTACACATTCTGTGAAAAAGGATCTATTCATATCCTTTGCCTTATTTTAATTGGGTTATTTAGTATTTTATTAGTGAGTTGTAAGTGTTGTTTATATATTCTACATAAAAGTACTTTATCGGGACGAGGGGAAGATGATGGAAGACTAAGACACAGAGATCACCTTCCTCCCCACAGATACACCAGAAATACATCTACACGTGGAACAACTCCTACAGAACACCTACTGAACGCTGGCAGAAGACCTCAGACCTCCCAAAAGGCAAGAAACTCCCCACGTACCTGGGTAGGGCAAAAGAAAAAAACAGAGACAAAAGAATAGGGATGGGACCTGCACCAATGGGAGGGAGCTGTGAAGGAGTAAAGGTCTCCACACACTAGGAAGCCCCTTCGTGGGCGGGGACTGTGGGTGGTGGAGGGGGCAGTTTCGGAGCCGCGGAGGAGAGCGCAGCAACTGGGGTGCAGACGGAAAAGTGGGGAGATTCCCGCATAGAGGAGCGGTGCCGACCAGCACTCACCACCCAAGAGGCTTCTCTGCTCACCCGCCGGGGCGGGCGGAGCAGCGAGATGAGGCTCGGGCTTTGGTTGGAGCACAGGGAGAGGACTGGGGTTGGCTGCGTGAACACAGCCTGAAGGGGTTAGTGCACCACGGCTAGCCGGCAGGGAGTCCGGGAAAATGTCTGGAGCTGTGGAAGAGGCAAGAGACTTTTTCTTCCCTATTTGTTTCCTGGTGGGCAAGGAGAGCAGATTAAGAGCACTGTTTAAAGGAGCTCCAGAGACAGGCGCAAGCCGCGGCTAAAAGCACAGACCCAAGAGACGGTCAGGAAACTCTAAGGCTGCTGTTGCTGCCACCAAAAGCCTGTGTGCGAGCACAGGTCACTATCCACAGCTCCCTTCCAGGGAGACTGTGCAGCCTGCCACGGCCAGGTTCCCGGGATCCAAGGACAACTTCCCCGGGAGAGCGCACAGTGAGCCTCAGGCTGGTGCAACGTCACGCCGGCTTCTGCCGCCGCAGCCTCGCCCCGCAATCCGTGACCCTCACTCCCTCCCGGCCTGAGTGAGCCAGAGCCCCCGAATCAGCAGCTCCTTTAACCCCGTCCTGTCTGAGCAAAAAACAGATGCCCTCTGGCGACCTACATGCAGAGGTGGGGCCAAATCCAAAGCTGAGCCCCAGGGAGCTGTGAGAACAAAGAAGAGAAAGGGAAATCTCTCCCGGCAGCCTCAGAAGCAGTGGATTAAAGCTCCACAATCAACTTGATGTACCCTGCATCTGTGGAACACATGGATAGACAGCAAATCATCCCAAATTGAGGAGGTGGACTTTGAGAGCAAGATTTATGATTTTTTCCCCTTTTCCACTTTTTGTGAGTGTGTATGTGTACGCTTCTGTATGAGATGATGTCTGTATAGCTTTACTTCCACCCTTTGTCCTAAGGTTCTATCAGTCCGTTTTTTTTTTTTTTGGTTTGTTTGTTTTTCTAAATTATTTTCTTAATAATTTTTTTAATTTAATAACTTTATTATATTTTACTTTATTTTACATTATCTTCTTTCTTTCATTTTCTTTCCTTCCCTCCTTCCTTCCTTCCTCCCTCCATCCCCCCTCCTTTCTTTCCTTCATTTCTTTTTTTATTCTTTCTTTCTTTCTTTCTTCCTTTCTTTCTTTCTTTCTTCCTACTTCTACTAATTCTTTCTCTCTAATTTTTCCCTGTTTTATTCTGAGCCATGTGGATGAAAGGCTCTTGGTGCTCCAGCCAGGAGTCAGTGCTGTGCCTCTGAGGTGGGAGAGCCAACTTCAGGACACTGATCAACAAGAGACCTCCCAGCTCCACATAATATCAAATGGTGAAAATCTCCCAGAGATCTCCATCTCAATGACAGCACCGAGCTTCACTCAATGAGCAGCAAGCTACAGTGCTGGACACCCTATGCCAAACAACTAGCAAAACAGGAACAACCCCACCCATTAGCACAGAGGCTGCCTAAAATCATAATAAGTACACAGACACCCTAAAACACAACACCAGACATGGAACTTCCCACCAGAAAGACAAGATTCAGTCTCATCCACCAGAACACAGGCACTAGTCCCCTCCACCAAGAAGCCTACACAACCCACTGAACCAGCTTGAGTCCCTGGGGACAGACACCAAAAACAACGGGAACTACGAACCTGCAGCCTGCAAAAAGGAGACCCCAAACACAATAAGATAAGCAAAATGAGAAGACAGAAAAACACACCGCAGATGAAGGAGCAAGATAAAAACGGACCAGAACTAACAAACGAAGAGGAAATAGGCAGTCTACCAGAAAAAGAATTCAGAATAATGATAGTAAAGATGATCGAAAATCTTGGAAATAGAGAAAATGCAAGAAACATTTAACAAGGACCTAGAAGAACTAAAGATGAAACAAACAATGATGAACAACACAATAAATGAAATGAAAAATACTCTAGATTGGATCAATAGCAGAATAACTGAGGCAGAAGAACGGATAAGTGACCTGGAAGATAAAATAGTGGAAATAATTACTGAAGAGCAGAAAAAAGAAAAAAGAATGAAAAGAACTGAGGACAGTCTCAGAGACCTCTGGGACAAAATTAAACACAACAACATTCGAATTATAGGGGTTCCAGAAGAAGAAGAGAAAAGGAAAGGGACTGAGAAAATATTTGAAGAGCTTATAGTTGAAAACTTCCCTAATATGGGAAAGGAAATAGTTAATCAAGTCCAGGAAGCACAGAGAGCCCCATACAGGATAAATCCAAAGAGAAATACACCAAGACACATATTAATCACTGTAAAAAATTAAATACAAAAAAAGCATATTAAAATCAGCAAGAGAAACAACAAGTAATACACAAGGGAATCCCCATAAGGTTAACAGCTGATCTTTCAGCAGAAACTCTGCAAGGCAGAAGGCACTGGCAGGACATATTTAAAGTGATGAAGGAGAAAAACCTGCAACCAAGATTACTCTACCCAGCAAGGATCTCATTCAGATTTGATGGAGAAATTAAAACCTTTACAGACAAGCAAAAGCTGAGGGAGTTCAGCACTACCAAACCAGCTTGAAAACAAATGCTAAAGGAACTTCTCTAGGCAAGAAACACAAGAGAAGGAAAAGACCTACAATAACAACCCCAAAACAATTTAGAAAATGGGAATAGGAACATACATATTGATAATTACCTTAAATGTAAATGGACTAAATGCTCCCACCAAAAGACACAGATTGGCTGCATGGATGCAAAAACAAGACCCATATATATGCTGTCTACAAGAGACCCACTCCAGGCCTAGGGACACATACAGACTGAAAGTGAGGGGATGGAAAAAGGTATTCCATGCAAATGGAAACCAAAAGAAAGCTGCCGTAGCAATTCTCATATCAGACAAAACAGACTTTAAAATAAAGACTATTTGAAGAGACAAAGAAGGGCACTACCTAATGATCAAGGGATCGATCCAAGAAGAAGATATAACAATTGTAAATATTTATTCACCCAACATAGGAGCACCTCAATACATAAGGCAAATGCTAACAGCCAAAAAAGGGGAAATCAACAGTAACACATTCATAGTATGAGACTTTAACACCCTACCTTCACCAATGGACAGATCATCCAAAATGAAAATAAGTAAGGAAACACAAGCTTTAAATGATATATTAAACAAGATGGACTTAATTGATATTTATAGGACATTCCATCCAAAAACAAAAAAAATACACATTTTTCTCAAGTGCCCATGGAGCATTCTCCAGGATAGATCATATCTTGCATCACAAATCAAGCGTTGGTAAATTTAAGAAAATGGACATTGTATCAAGTATCTTTTCCAACCACAACGCTATGAAACTAGATATCAATTACATGAAAGGATCTGTAAAAAATACAAAAACATGGAGGCTAAACAATACACTAATTAATAATGAAGTGATCACTGAAGAAGTCAAAGAAGACATAAAAAAAAACCTAGAAACAAATGACAATGGAGACATGATGACCCAAAATCTATGGGATGCAGCAAAAGCAGTTCTAAGAGGCAAGTTTATAGCAATACAAGCCCACCTTAAGAAACAGGAAACAACTTGAGTAAAAAACCTAACCTTGCACCTAAAGCAATTAGAGAAAGAAGAACCAAAAAACCACAAAGTTAGCAAAGGAAAGAACTCATAAAAATCAAATCAGAAATAAACGATGAAGAAATGAAGGAAACAATAGCAAAGATGAAAAAAACTAAAAACTGGATCTTTGAGAAGATAAAAAAATTGCTAAACCATTAGCCAGACTCATCAGGAAAATAAGGGAGAAGATTCAAATCGATAGAATTAGAAATGCAAAAGGAGAAGTAACAACTGACACTGCAGAAATACAAAGGACCATGAGAGATTACTACAAACAACTCTATTCCAATAAAATGGACAATCTGGAAGAAATGGACAAATTCTTAGAAATGCACAACCTGCCAAGACTGAATCAGAAAGAAATAGAAAATATGAACAGAAGAATCACAAGCACTGAAATTGAAACTGTGATAAAAATCTTCCAACAAACAAAAGCACGAGACCAGATGGCTTCACAGGCAAATTCTACCAAACATTTAGAGAAGAGCTAACACCTCTTCTCAAACTCTTCCAAAATATAGCAGAGGGCAGAACACTCCCAAACTCATTCTACGAGGCCATGATCACCCGGATACCAAAAGCAGACAAGTATGTCACAAAGAAAGATAACTACAGTCCAATATCACTGATGAACATAGATACAAAAATCCTCAACAAAATACTAGCAAACAGAATCCAACAACACATTAAAAGGATCATACACCATGATCAAGTGGGCTTTATTCCAGGAATGCAAGGATTCTTCAATATACGCAAATCAATCAATGTGAAAAACCATATTAACAAACTGAAGGAAAAAAAACATATGATCATCTCAATAGATGCAGAGAAGGCTTTCAACAAAATTCAACACCCATTTATGATAAAAACCCTGCAGAAAGTAGGCATAGAGGGAACTTTCCTCAACATAATAAAGGCCATATATGAAAAACCTACAGCCAACATAATCCTCAATGGTGAAAAACTGAAAACATTTCCACTAAGATCAGAAACAAGAGAAGGCTGCCCACTCTCACAGCTCTTATTCAACATAGTTTTAGAAGTTTTAGCCACAGCAATCAGAGAAGTAAAGGAAATAAAAGGAATCCAAATCGGAAAAGAAGAAATAAAGCTTTCACTGTTTGCAGATGACATGATACTATACATAGAGAATCCTAAAGGTGCTACCAGAAAACTACTAGAACTAATCAATGAATTTGGTAAAGTAGCAGGATACAAAATTAATGCACAGAAATCTCTGGCATTCCTGTACACTAATGATGAAAAATCTGAAAGTGAAATCAAGAAAACACTCCCATTTACCATTGCAACAAAAAGAATAAAACATGTAGGAATAAATCTACCTAAGGAGACAAAAGACCTGTATGCAGAAAATTATAAGACACTGATGAAAGAATTAAAAAATGATACAAATAGATGGAGAGATATACCATGTTCTTGGATTGGAAGAATCAACATTGTGAAAATGACTCTACCACCCAAAGCAATCTACAGATTCAATGCAATCCCTATCAAACTACCACTGGCATTTTTCACAGAACTAGAACAAAAAATTTCACAATTTGTATGGAAACACAAAAGACACCGAATAGCAAAAGCAATCTGGAGAACAACAAATGGAGCTGGAGGAATCAGGCTCCCTGACCTCAGACTATACTACAAAGCTACAGTAATCAAGACAATATGGTACTGGCACAAAAACAGAAACATAGATCAATGGAACAGGATAGAAGGCCCAGAGGTAAACCTATGCACATATGATCAGCTTATCTTTGATAAAGGAGGTAGGAATATACAGTGGAGAAAGGACAGCCTCTTCAATAAGTAGTGCTGGGAAAACTGGACAGGTGCATGTAAAAGTATGAGATTAGATCACTCCCTAACACCATACACAAAAATAAGCTCAAAATGGATTAAAGACCTAAATATAAGGCCAGAAACTATCAAACTCTTAGAGGAAAACATAGGCAGAACACTCTATGACATAAATCACAGCAAGATCCTTTTTGACCCACCTCCTAGAGAAATGGGAATAAAACCAAAAATGAACAAATGGGACCTAATGAAACGTCAAAGCTTTTGCACAGCAAAGAAAACCATAAGCAAGACCAAAAGACAACCCTCTGAATGGGAGAAAATATTTGCAAATGAAGTAACTGACAAAGGATTAATCTCCAAAATTTACAAGCAGCTCATGCAGCTCAATAGCAAAAAAACAAACAACCCAATCCAAAAATGGGCAGAAGACCTAAATAGACATTTCTCCAAAGAAGATATACAGACTGCCAACAAACACATGAAAGAATGCTCAACTTCATTAATCATTAGAGAAATGCAAATCAAAACTACAATGAGGGGGTTTCCCTGGTGGCGCAGTGGTTGAGTGTCCGCCTCCTGATGCAGGGGACACGGGTTCATGCCCCGGTCTGGGAAGATCCCACATGCCGCGGAGCGGCTGGGCCCGTGAGCCATGGCTGCTGATCCTGTGCATCCGGAGCCTCTGCTCCGCAACGGGAGAGGCCACAACAGTGAGAGGCCCACGTACCGCAAAACAACAACAACAAAAAAACTACAATGAGGTATCATCTCACACCAGTCAGAATGGCCATCTTCAAAAAATCTAGAAACAGTAAATGCTGTAGAGGGTGTGGAGAAAAGGGAACACTCTTGCACTGCTGGTGGGAATATGAATTGGTACCGCCACTATGGACAACAGTATGGAGATTCCTTAAAAAACTACAAATAGAACTGCCACATGACCTAGCAATCCCACTACTGGGCATATATCCTGAGAAATCCATAATTCATAAATAGTCATGTACCAAAATGTTCATTGCAGCTCTATTTACAATAGCCCAGAGATGGAAACAACCTAAGTGTCCATCGTCAGATGAATGGATAAGGAAGATGTGGCACATATATACAATGGAACATTACTCAGCCATAAAAAGAAACGAAATTGAGCTATTTGTAATGAAGTGGATAGACCTAGAGTCTGTCATACAGAGTGAAGTAAGTCAAAAAGAGAAAGACAAATACCGTGTACTAACACATATATATGGAATTTAAGGGAAAAAAGTGTCATGAAGAACTTAGGTGTAAGACAGGAATAAAGACACAGACCTACTGGAGAACGGACTTGAGGATACGCGGAGGGAGAAGAGTGAGCTGTGACAAAGCGAGAGAGAGGCATGGACATATATACAGTACCAAACGTAAGAGAGATAGCTAGTGGGAAGCAGCCGCATAGCACAGGGAGATCAGCTCTGTGCTTTGTGACCACCTGGAAGGGTGGGATAGGGAGGGTGGGAGGGAGGGAGATGCAAGAGGGAAAAGATATGGGAACATATGTGTATGTATAACTGATTCACTTTGTTATAAAGCAGAAACTAACACACCATTGTAGAGCAATTATGCCCCAATAAAGATGTTAAAACAAAATTAAAAAATAAACTTCCTTTATCTGTTAAATGATTTGCAAATATTTTCTCCCATTCTCCGAGCTGTTTTCTATATTTCTTGAGTTTATTCTTTAAGGCACAAAGGCTTTAATTTTGATAAAGCTTCTTAACCTATTTTTTTTTTCTTTTGTTGTTTGTACTTTGGGTGTTGTATCTAAGAAAACTGGCTAATGCACAATAGTGCATATGTCAGTTATGTTTTCCTTCTAAGAGTTTTTAAATTTAACCTCTTAAAGCTTAAGTGTTTTCTTCAGTTTGAGTTTCTTTGTCTATATTGTGTGGGGTAGGTAGTCCAACTGCATTATTTTGAAGGTATATTATTAAGTTTTCCCAGCACTCTTTGCTCAAAACACTATTCTTTTTCCCATTGAATATTATTGACAACCTTGTTGAAAACGAATTGACTCTAAATGTGAGGGTTTATATGTGGAATCTCAACTCTATTCTTTCTTTTTTTGCCTTTTGTTCTATTCAAGCCCTCAGCAGATTGTATGATCCCATCCACTTTTGGTGGGCAGTCTACTTTACTGAGTCCATTGATTCAAATGTTAATCTCATCCAGGAACACTGTCACAGACTCACCCAGAAATAATATTTAATCTCGGCAACCCATGGCCAGTCCAGCTGACACATAAATTATCCATCACAAGTCCATCCCACATAATCTTAAAAATTATACACATCTCTTTAACAATACTTAATCTCCAATCTCCAAATAAAGACAATAACAAGTTTATAATTACACCCAGCATGATACAACTATCCTGTGTACAACTATAACTACACTAACTCTTTCCCCAGGAGAGGAAGGTAAGTGTTTTAGTGGTATTTACTCTTCTCTTTGATATAAAATACCTTAAATACTATGATGTAAAATTAACAATACTTAAATACTATCATATAAAATCAATACATCTTGTGTTACATGATTGGGGAATAAGAGAGGAAAGAAAACAAAGATATGTTATACACACATACATGTATTTATAGTAATATATGACAATTGCTTTTCTCATTTATGCAACTGGTCTTTTGGTCATAGCTGGTATTTATAATTACCTTCTGCCACTATCCAGTCTGTATTCCCTTTTGTTTCAGCAAGCATCTCAGCCTTCTTGGTTCTTTACCTGATAAAGTGACCCAAAGTTTAATTCCTGAATGGTCTGGGAAATTACTAGTCCTGACTCTATTGGGTTGTTGTATTTTTCCATTGACCTTAATTACAGGACCTGGTAATTCTAAGTGACACCCTAAATGATCTCCTTTATTTCAGGCGTTATTTTGCTTACTTCTATTATGGAGTACTAGTACAATTTCTCCTTGATAGTCAGGATCATTTACCTAGCTTACAGAGCAATGTCCTTTTTTCCGTGTTGATTCAGAGGTATGAGAAGCCGAAAGTAGCCAGGTGTCAGAATGAGCTTCCAGTTCCGTGTAATCATTGTTGTATCTCCTGGTAGAAACATTCCTCCCTTTGGCTTTTGGGTCATGAGAGTGTAAGGTCACAGGAACAAGGATCAGAAATGTTGCTGGTGCATTGCTAGGGGTAATAGTGAGTGATGCCATTCCCATTTCCACACTTTGATTCCTGAACCTGTGAATCCTGGCAACTAGAAAAACAGCATCATATACTACATGCTGATTAAGAGCATATATAACCTTCTTGTCCCAGCCCTACAAGGTATTGTCACCTAACTGTAATTTTAACTGACTCTTCACAAGGTCCTTCCACCTTTCTATCAAGTCAGATACTTCAGAATTATAGGGAACATGGTAAGATGAATGAATTCCACAAGCATGTACCCATTGTTGCACTTCTTCTGCTGTTAAATGAGTTCCTTGATCAGAGGTAATGCTGTATGGAAAACCATGATGATGGATAAGGTAAGTCCAAGAATGGTAGTTTTGGCAGAATCATTGTGTACAAGGAAGGCAAATCCATATCCAGAGCATCTATTCTAGTAAAAATAAAATACTGCCCCTTATGCAATGGAAGTAGTCCAATGTAATCAACCTTCCACCAGATAGCTGAATGATCACACTGGGAAATGGTGCCTTATCAGGGACTAAGCAATAGTCTCTGCTATGGGCAGATAGGGCACTAAGTGGTGGCTGTAGCCAGATTGGCCTTGGTGAGTGGAAGTCAATATTGCTGAACACATACATAACCTCCATTCCTGCCACCATGGCTATTTTGTTTATAGACTAATTGGTGATGACAAGGGTTGCTGAGGGAAAAAAGCTGACTGGTATACACAGAGTGGGTCATCCTATCCACTCAATTATTAAAATATTTTTTGTTGAAGTAAGGTAAGTATTCACATAGGACACATATCTTTACATTTTTTTGCCCATTCAGAGAGGTCAGTCCACATACCTCTTCCCCAAATTTCTTTATCACCAACTTTCCAATCATGCTCCTTCCAAGTCCCTGAATATTCAGCCAAACCATCGGCATAGCCTATGAATTGGTATATAATCACACATTTGGCCATTTCTCCTTTGAAGCAAAGTGAAAAGCCAGGTGAACTTCTCAAAGCTCTGCCCACTGGTAGGATTTCTTTTTGCCATTGTCCTTTAGGAATGCCACAGATAGGGGCTGTAGTGCTACAGTTGTCCACTTTTGGTGGTGCCTGAATATTGTGCAAACCATATGTGAACTAGGTTTCAGTCTTCTTTTCCTTTGTTAACAGATTGTAGGGAACTCCCCATAAGACCATTGGCACAGGGTGGGAGAAAGAAGGCAGTGTGGCAGAAGTGGGGACCATGGGCATTTGGGCCACTTCTTCATGTAACTTACTTGTACCTTCAGGATCTGCTGGAACCCAATCACATATATGGAAATTTTATTAAAATTCTCTATTTTTAAGTTTTCTTATTTGTAGAGTGAAAATTCTAATAAAGGTAACTCATAGAGTTATTGTGAGAAGTAAATGAGTTAATACATGTAAATCTTTTTGTGTGTGTGTGTGTTACATGGGCCTCTCACTGCTGTGGCCGCTCCCGTTACGGAGCACAGGCTCCGGATGCTCAGGCTCAGGAGCCATGGCTCATGGGCCCAGCCGCTCCGCGGCATGTGGGATCCTCCCAGACCGGGGCATGAACCCGTGTCCCCTGCATCGGCAGGCAGACTCTCAACAACTGCACCACCAGGGAAGCCCCATGTAAATCTTAAAATAGTGCCCCACACATAACAGTGACTCATCAATGCTAGTTAATGGTATTGTCATTATCTTATTCCTACATGAAATCACAATTGTTAGTTTACCAATTTTAAAATCATTTGGTATGTCTGGCTTACTTTTGTTACTTAATTTCAACCTCCAAAGCCTTGAAAACTCTGCCAATTTTATTGTCTTGACATATTTCCCCGTCTTAAGCATCTTCAAAGTCAAGTGTTTCTCAAATTGTGGATGATAGATAGATCATCACATCAGGATCATTTGGGATGCTTGTTAAGACTACAGATTCCTAGGGACTTCCCTGGTGGTCCAGTGGTAAAGAATATGCCTTCAAATGCAGGGGACATGGGTTTGATCACTGGTCAGGGAAATAAGATCCCACATGCCACAGGACAACTAAGCACACGCACCACAACTACTGAGCTCATGTGCAATGAGAGACCGTGTGTCACAACTACGGAGCCCATGCGCCCAGGAGCCCATGTGCCACAACTCGAGAGAGAAAATCCACATGCCACAACTACAGAGAAGCCTGTGCACCACAACTACAGAGAAGCCAGTGCACCACAATGAAGAGCCCACACCACAGTGAAAGATCCCATGAGCCTCAGTGAAGATCCCGCATGTCACAACTAAGACCTGACAGAGCCAAAAAAGTAAAGAAAATAAATAAATAAATAAAAAGAATACAAATTTCTAAACCTCACCAAGAAGGTGAAAGACCTATATGATGGGAACTACAAAACATTAATAAAGGAAATTGAAATGATTCAAAGAAATGGAAAGATATCCTATGCTCTTGGATCGGAAGGATTAATGTTGTTAAAATGACCATACTACCCAAAACAATGTATAGATTTAATGTGATTCCTATAAAATTACCCATGACATTTTTCACAGAACTAGAACAAATAATCCCAACATTTATATGGAGCCATAAGAGACCCAGAATTGCCAAAACAATCCTTAGGAAAAAGAACAAAGTAAGAGGCATAACCCTCCCATACATCAAACAATACTACAAAGTTACAGTAATAAAGACAGCATGGTATTGGAACAAAAAGAGACATATGGATCAAATGAACAGAATAGAAAGCCCAGAAATAAACTCACACACCTATGGACAATTAATCTTCAACAAAGGAGGCAAGAATATACAATGGGGAAAAGACAATCTCTTCAGCAAGTGGCGTTGGAAAAGTTGGACAGCCACATGTAAATCAATGAAGTTGGAACACACCTTCACACCATACACAAGAATAAACTCAAAATGGTTTAAAGACTTAAATATAAGATATGATACCATAAATCTCCTAGAAGAGAACATAGGCAAAACATTCTCTGACATAAATCATACCAGTTTTCTTAAGTCAGTCTCCCAAGGCAATAGAAATAAAAGCAAAAATAAATGAATAGGACCCAATCAAACTTACAAGCTTCTGTACAGCAAAAGAAAACATAAACAAAATGAAAAGACCACCTACAGACTGGGAGAAAATCTTTGCAAATGATGAGACTGACAAGGGATTAATTTCCAAAATATACAAACAGCTCATACAACTCAATAGCAAAAAAAAAAACCAAAAAAACCACAACCCAATTGAAAAATGGACGAAGACCTAAATAGGCATTTCTCCAAAGAAGAAATACAATGACCAATAGGCACATAAAGAGATGCTCATCATCATCAATTATCAGAGAAATGCAAATCAAAACTACAATGAGGTACCACCTCATACTGGTTAGAATGGCCATCATTAAAAAGTCTACAAATACTAAATGTTGGAGAGGATGTAGATAAAAGGAAACCCTTTTACACTGTTGGTGGGAATGTAAATTGTAGCCTTTATGGAAAACAGTATGGAGGTTCCTCAAAAAACTAAAAATAAAGTTGCCATATGATTCAGCAATCCCACTCCTGGGCATATACTGAGGCAAAACTCTTAATTCAAAAAGATACATGTATCCCTATGTTCATAGCAGCACTACTCACAATAGCCAAGACAACCTAAATGTCCATTGACAGAGGAATGGATAAAGAAGATGGGTACATATATAAAATGGAATATTACTCACCCTTAAAAGGAACAAAACAATACCACAGCAACATGGATGGACCTAGAGATTATCATACTAAGCAAAGTAAGTCAGAAAGAGAAAGACAAATACTATGTAATATCACTTACATGTGTAATCCAAAATACGACACAAATGAATATATCTATGAAACAGAAACAGACATAGGGAAGAGACTTGTGGTTGCCAAGGGGGAGGGGGGTTGGGGAGGGAAGGATTGAGAGTTTGGGATTAGCAGATGCAAACTAATATATATATAGGGTGGATAAACAACAAGAGCTTACTGTATAGCACAAGGAATTATATTCTATACCCTGTGATAAACCGTAATGGAAAAGAATATGAATAAGAATATATATATATGCACAACTGAGTCACTTTGTTGTATAGCAGAAATTAACACAACATTGTAAATCAACTATATGTCAATAAAATTCTTAAAAAGCCAAAGAAAATAGATAAAACTAAATGTAACAATATGTTTTACTTAGACTAATATATCAAAAATATTATTTCTACATGTAATTTATATAAAACTGATTTCTGGGGTATTTTCACATTCTTTTTTTTTTCTTTGTATTAAGTCTTTGAAATCTTATAGTACATTTCAATTCAATATGTAATCAGTGTAAAACATTTTTAAAAAATTCCTGAGCTTGACTCCAAAGGTATTGAATCAGTCTCTTGTGGATAGAGTACAGAAAATTGATTTTTTAAACTGATTCCAAACATGTTTCTAATGTGTACTCAATTTTGAAAACCACTGTTCCAAGTACTTGTGAATAGATAGTAATTAAAGGGTAAGATTCTCAAGATACTAGCACAATAGCTTCCATGCCATTCTCTTGTAATTAGAAAAATACTTTTGTAGGCAATTTTTTTGCCCTTCTAATCAAAATTCTTGACCAAATTTGTTCAAAAATTATCTGTAGTAGGAAATGAACAGTGGTGAAAATAAGGGAGAAAAAGATAAGTTTATGGAATATTATGATGAGATATTTCTCTATTTTTGATGATTGACTATGTAGACTGGGTGGTTCCTAGTAGAGACTAATAATGTTAACTGACAATACTTGAAACATTATCAGTGGCTTCCAGGGAGCAGGAAGGGAGTAGACAAGTAGGGTTAAAAACTCACTTGTTGACTCAAGAGTCCAGATGTGCTTAATAAGCACAGCAAATAAGCAGAGTTTTCATGACACATAACATTGCCATGCAATGTTCAGTGTTGTCAGTCAATTATCTTATTATGTTTATGCTTAAAAATACCATATTTTATATTAAAGATGTCAGATTCATATTTTATAATATTATAATGCATTTATATATGTTTTATCTGTTAGAGCTACAGAGAAAGAGAGAACATGATAGCACAAGAGTGACAGCGTTACTTAAAATATGTATATCTTGATTTCTTGTATCTCCTAGGACAAGTGGTTTGGAGAATATTAAGTTTATATAAACTACATATCAAATTTCTAATATTCATTTTTACCTATATAACATAAGGATTATAGAGAAACATTTTTAAAAATTTTATATCTGGGATTGGAGAATGAGAATATAGCCTTGATTTACAAACATGTTCATGTTCTTTCCCCAGCCACCTAATGTGGCCTTTCTTTACAATTTATTCCCTATATAATGGTGGTCCAAACACAATACTGGCCTCAATCATGTATCACTTGCACTACTGCAGTAAGTTCCTAATTGGCCTCCTTGCCACTGGCCTCTCATTTCTCTAGTATATCTGTATGTCAATACCCCACTTGAAAACTTCCAATGTTTTCCTGTTGCTTCATAAATCAAATCCAAACTCCATAGCAGAGTATTCAAGGGCCTAGATCCATCCTACAAACCAAACTAAACTTCTCTGAATATGCCATACATTTTTAGGCCTCCTTTCTCAATTTTAATAGTTTTAATCTGGAATGACTTTTGTATATATTTTAACTAAAATTTATTAATATTTCAAATTTTAGTTAAAATGAGAGCACAATGAAGCACTTTCCACTTGGTCTAATCAAAAGTATTCATCCTGGGCTTCCCTGGTGGCGCAGTGGTTGAGAGTCCGCCTGCTGATGCGGGGGACGCGGGTTCGTGCCCCGGTCCGGGAGGATCCCGCATGCCGTGGAGCGGCTGGGCCCGTGAGCCATGGCCGCTGGGCCTGCGCGTCCGGAGCCTGTGCTCCGCGACGGGAGAGGCCACAGCAATGAGAGGCCCGTGTACCGCAAAAAAAAAAAAAAAAAAAGTATTCATCCTTTCTTTTTTGCTATTGTGGTATTTATTTCATTGGGTTTTATTATATTTAATGCTGTCTGTCCCTGTAAATTATAAATTACATGATGCTATTTACCTAATTATTGACATAACTTGGCGGTATCTAATATGTGTTTATTGAATAAATGATTCTATTTAGTCTAGAGAAAAAGGGACATTTGTAGAAGAACCCTGAGATCTCAATGCAAAAATGATGTGTCTCCATGAGTCTTCACACTGATGTATTTCTGAGGAAACAGTCATGTGTTTTTTAAAAATACTCAGCTTCAAATATAGTTAGGCAAAGTGAAAACAAAACTTGCCCATTTTTATCTAAAATAGCTCTATTCTTTCAAAGTTATAAAACAAAAGCTAAGTCGATTTGAAAGAAAAATTTCCAGATAAGAGTTCAAAGTTTTTAATGGGAAATGAGAAAGTAGTAGTTACAGCCACACTGAAACAATTCAGCTCTCTTAGCTCACCACTGTTAAAGTGAAACATTTAAGTAAACAAGCAAAGTTAGAATCAGAAATTTAAACCAAATAATAAGATTTGTTTGGATCATTACAAAGACTATCAGTAATTAGCTTAGCTCTTTTCTTTCTCTAACACTCATATTCAATTCATCTTTATTCTTAAGAGGAAAATTGACATTGTATTTGCAACCAGAGTGGAGCATTGTAGACTCTTGAGATAAATCACCTGTAACTCCAGTATTATGTAAAATTTTTGATAATCCTCATGAAAATCTTTAATTTAAAACATTAAGAAAACAGAATTTTAGAAGCCAAAAAGTCTAAAAGCCAAAATTTTAGAAGCCTTTGGGAAATATCTTTGTCTTTATCATAGAATCTAAAATATGCATATAAGATTGAGATTAAATGTCCTTTTGCTTTGAGATTGTTTGTAGTGATTATTTCTTGGCAGTTTTAAAATATAATTTTTTCTGTATTGTTCTGAAGATGAAAAGATTTTTACAGAAACTACAATGGACAATTCTGCTGCACTCGAAGAACCCATAATCTTCAGAATATTTACTGTTTTATGAATACCATATAGATATAAATATGGGTATGTGTATAGATATGGTTATAGACATAGATAGGTCTGTCCATTTTGAGAAACCAAGTCTTCACCAATATGTTGCCATTTCGTCTTCCATAACACTAATACAAAAATTTAATTATTAAAACTCCTGCTAATATTAGTAACTATTCACAATTTAAACGATTCTGTTAATGTATTCAGAAATGACATGGCCAATCTGAAATATTGCTATTTAGTGAAATTACTAAAATGTTAAGATCAGCTTTATTGCCATTAGGAAATATTACTTTAATAAAAGTAAGCATAAATGAAGCAATTAATGGACCTAAAGTAGAAATTGTTTTCAATATTTATCACAACTATTATTAAGATTTTATAGTTTTCAATTTATGAACCTAATTTGAAGTTGGTATGCTGAATTTTGGTGCATCAAAATTTTCATATACTGGTTAATTTTCACATGTCCAACTTTGTCTTTTGCTCTTGTAATACAGTTGATTGTACTACTAATTGAGATCTGAATGAAAGCATTTAAAAACACTGGTTATAGTACTAATGCATTTTAAAGCACTAGTATGCAAATTTACTGATTTTTAAGTTAACTTTCCCACTCCATAGCCAGATGTTTCTGTTTGCAATTCATTTTATTGTTCTATGTGACAGGAAGTGGCATATAAAGCTGCAAAAGCCATTTACTGATCCATAGAAAAGATACAGCTTCTTTGTATGAAGAAAAAAATTTCCATATCCTGCTTCCATTAGTGACTTACTGTGAAGCTGATTTAGATAGAGCACTAAATTAGAAACTGGGGTAAGATGCTCTCTGAGCTCAAACATAGGAAGCTCCCTTAATAACATCTTCCAGATTACCTTCTCTCCCTGAACATCACCTGACTACCACTAGAAGACCTGTATCTGAAAATAGAAAAAAGATAAGTTTAGCAAGTTTGACAATGACAATGACTAGATTGAATCACCAGCAGTTTTCAGATTGGAATGGCTGAAGGACTAAGTAGAAGATGAATAAATGGAATACATTTGATTAATATGGTAAATCTAATCTTCATTGTGTGGGAAGTAAAAGCAGAGGGAAGCTCATATATGGGAAAACAAAGAGGTGTCAATGAACTGGAGGTCCTTACAAGGTCAGAGAAGAGATATAATGCCAATAGTAAAGCTAACAAGCTGTAAAGGAAAGAGTTTACATATTGCAGTTTCAGGTTTTAGTCCTAGATGTGGCCATGGGGGAGGGTAGCTGAGGTGGGGTGTAAATCCATATGAACATCAAACTCAGCCAGAACAATGAAGTGGTTTGAGACAGAGATGACAGTCTGGTAAATAACATAATTTCAAAAAATCACTGGCACATTACTGGAAGAGTTGAAAGCACAGAAGCATCAAGCATACAGTAAAAAATTAATTTGTTTTTCTAGTTAAGATAAATGTATCATAATTGTCATATCTTCCTTTGATGCACAAATGCATTAGATAGAATCCTCCTCATCCTTTCATAGCATTAGCTGTATCACCATCAATGCTGACAAACTATGAAAAAAGGTAATTATTTGAATAATCTATTGATGATGAAATGAATTTTTAAAAAATGGTCAACAAGGTAATAGCTTATAATGTAAATCCCTTAAGTAAATTGTGTAAAACATTTTAGGTAGTTTACCCAACTTGTAAGTTTAAATGTATTTCCTAGCCTTGGAAACTTAACCTTTTAAATTCAAAGATGTAAGATTAGTTTGACTTAAAATTGCAAGATTTATGTTAAAGAGGTTGTATGTTCCAATCAAATTTTGAATAACAGTAATTTTTTAGGACATATGGAAATATCACATGCTTAAATATTCTTAGTATACTTACCAACCCAGATAACTAGATAATTTAATAATGCTTTCTGATTTATCATTTTCTCATTTGTTCACCATGAATTTTTTTGTATTATGATAAAAATTCTCAGAAAAAGTTAGAAAATAGGAAGTACTGTTATGAAAATAGCACTTGTTTGAACGTCTGGGACTTTTATTCTAGTCCCAGATCCTATTTTATCTAACCATACAATAATTAACATTACTTCCCTAAAACTTAATTTTATTATTTGCAAAATGAGGTACTCTGACACATGAATAACCTCTAACATTCTATGGCTCAAAATTTCTCTTGAGAACATCTCTCATTCATTCCACTTTTGCCCTTTGTCTTATTTGGATATTCTTCTTCCCCAATGCCATAGTCAATGCAACCACAAACATGGCTGCCAAATATTTTCCATCATGGTATCCTATGTTCAAGAGTTTTGTTGTCTCTTCTTTTCTTCCAAGATCATAGGATAGAGAATGTGGAGAATGGTATTTCTTTAGGCCTGAGTTCCTTTACTAAAAATCTTCAAGTCAGTGCATATACATAACTGCCTTCATATAATATCAACCCTTTAAGGACATGATTTTTACTCATACCTCAATTATTTGACTAATATAATTTTTAACTGACTTTTATATAGGCAAATGTTAGTAACTGCTTTCCATTCCATTCCCATGCAGGTCACTGAAGACTCAACCAACAACCTGATTTTATTCTGTGGTTTAATGCATTTAAAACCAAACTGAAATATACGAAGACTTTATTCTCACAAGAACAGAAATTGGCAAGATACTCTGCATGATAAGATATCTTAGCAATGAACCATATGTTCCTCTTAAGAGACAGAAAATAAGAAGCCCTTACCATAGTTGTTTTTATCAATAATGATAGATTCAACCACAAAAATGCTACTAGTTTGAGAGACTTATAGTGTCTATGAGTTGAAGCAAGATATAAGCTACCTCTCAATTATTTGAGTTGAAGTTAAATTTTAGATTTGGGCCATTTTTTCCTTCAACAAATGCTTCAACTTGTGAGTGAGTCCAACCACAATAGGACAGATTTGAAACTTTGCATCTGATATTTCACAAAAGTTAGGTTTGGGGGAAAAATGAATAATGAATATTTTTTTTTCTTTTTTTAACAGATTTGGGAAGTAAACAATAGAGGCATGCCAAAGGAAAGTAGAAAAGTTTGGAATTATTGGATAATTCACAAAAACATTTTTTAAGACAGCTGAATGAGAGATGATCATGGTCAATGATGTTATTAAACTTTAGAAATAAAGGTTAGAATCTTTTAAGGGATGTTTGTCTAAAAATATTTCTCTATTTATAGCTGTTTTTGCCCATTCTTATAACAAGGAAAAACTGTCTAAATCCAACTTCATGTTTAAATAAATATGGGCTGCATGAGAGCTAGTACGGTATCTTATCGATGTATCCTTGCATATAGACATTTAAAATGTTTCTTAAGTAAATGAAGGAAGGAACAAAGGAACAAAGAAATGAGTGCTAATTTTCTGGAGGATTTACTTGGAATATGCAAAGATTTGAAATAACAAGGCCATTAATGGACATTAATGAAAAAACTGTTGAAATTCAAATAAAGTCTGTAGTTTGTTAATAGTCTGGTACCAATATTAATTTCTTAGTTTTGACAAACATACCATGGTTATGTAAGATGTTAAATTTAGGGGCAAATGAGTGAAAGGTATACAGGAACTCTATCTTTGCATCCTTTCTGTATATCTAAATTTGTTAAAACATTAAAAAAATAAGCTTGCCTTCAAAAGTTTATAAATGGTCACTGGAGACATATAAGGTAGTAAATAATAGGTGTTTTAATATCCAGGCAGTCCTTGGTTTATATGGTAGTGTGGAAATCTAAAAATGACTGGACAAGCTGAAGCCACGAAAAGCAACTTTAATAATTAATCAGAAAATTCACAATTGTTCTGTGACCTCGCCCATGTTTTGTCAAAACAAACAAACAAACAAAAACCTCTCTATCAATTATAAATGTATAGGAAAATAGAAATAGTAAACCTAATATTTCACTGTCATTTAAAACATTAGAAACATTGAAAATCGAGGTGTTTTAAAATTTTGTAAGAAAACTTATCAAGAGTGGTGTCAAACAGAGAGCATCTTTTCTATGCTTTGGTGAATTGTCTACTGTTTTGTAAGTTTGGATCAGCTTCCAACATTTTATCCTTGTGCTTTCAATGTTTGAAATATCTCTGAGAGTTCCTTTAATGTGAAATTTTGGCTGGTATAATTCCTCTGGGTCATTTTTATCCTTTTGGTTTCCTCATTTATATCAATAAGTTCTCCTTCACCAAGTTCTTCCAGCTGCATATATGGAGTTTCTTGGGCAGCTATTTCTTCTATAATTGCATTTATGTTTGATTCCAACTTCACTTCATTGTTATTACTTCTTGTTTCTTTGCTGCACTTGCATCTTCATTGACCAGTTTCCTCTTTTGTTCTCAAATAGCCAAAGATAAAGATGAATTTTATTTTTTTTTAAATTTTTATTTTATATTGGCCAATTTCCTCTTTTGATTGTCTATTTTTGTAGACTGTCTCAAGGGTTTATCATTGGGAGACAGAAGCCAACACAACTACATGCTTTGCTGCTATGTGTCAACTAAAAACATGAACAGCGAGCCAATCACCAACAGGCTTTGAAAGAAGTGATATGATTGGTCACTGATTATGATGTGACTGTTATTTATGTAGTGATTTGTGGACTGAAAAGCTAGTTGTAAAGCTTGTACTTTTATGCAATTACTCACAGTTAATGTACCATGGTAAAACACAAAAACTTGAACAATAATTTTCATAGCAGTATTATTCATAATAAACAAAAGTGGAAACAACCAGAATGTCCATCAGCTGATGAATGGATAGACAAAATAAGGTATCTTTACACAATGTAACATTATTTGGCAATAAAAGTAATGTACTCTGACACATGATGCTACATGGATGAATACTGGAAAACATGTTAAGGGAATTGAGCCAGTCACAAAGGGAAATATGTGATTCTATTTATATGAAATGTCCACAGAAAGCAAATATTTAGAGATAGAAAATAGATTAGTAATTACCTATGTTTGGGAAGTTTGGAGGAAATAAGGAGTGACTGCTAACGGATAGAGAGTTTCTTTTTGGCGTGATGAAATTATTCTAAAACTAGATTGTGGTGAGGGCTGTACAGCTCTATGAACATACTAAAAACTAATCATACACTTTAAATCAATAAATTTTATGGTATGTGAGTTATATCTCAATAAAGCTACACTTACACACACTGCCTAACAGAAATTTGTGCATATAACAACTGTGGGAAGTAAGGAATGCCTGTATTAATAATGGTTTTTGATTGTTAACTAGTAAAATACATAGTCAAGAGGTTACTTAAAGGAGGTAATCTAACCTCTCTTTAAAAACTGAAGTGTTGTGCTTTGTTCTAATTATTAATGAAAACTAATGTTATATAGGAACTATATTTACATACTATGCATCTAAAAATGATGCATAGTAAGTGTTCAGTAACTAGTTGTTATTAGTTTTTATATTATCTAAAATATTTATTCATTAAAGATTTTTTTTTACCAAGTGTGCTTGTGAGGAACAAAAATAGCAGAAAAAGTAAATGTTAAAATAAGAATTTTAACTTGAAACTTAAAAAAAAACATTAAGCAAGCACTTTGTTGTTGTTGAAATGACCTTTGCAAAAGGAAATTATTTGGATTGTATAAGGAAGTTTAGGAATGTGGTGGGAAAACAAGACTCATGAAACTAAGATGGGATAGAATATTCTAGGCATAAGGTACTGGAAGTTTTTGTAAGAGACTGTCTATGTGGGTTTGGATTTGGTGGTAAAGGAGAGGAAGAGTAAACATAAAGAATGAGTCAGAAGAAATAATACAGGTTGAAAGTTTTGGTTGTGGAGCTGAAGCAAGTAGAACTTGAAGTGGTGAGTTCTTCACTTGTAGTTTCAACCATAGTAACCAGAATTAAGAATTGAAAAAGTCATTGTTTCACTACCTTGCTTTTAGGAAGACATGTATGGCAATCTGTTTATATCTAAAGAATATGATTCTTTACACCTAATACATGGCCTGTTATAAACCCTGGTATAGGAATATTAGTTCATTTTTACTTGGTATTTCTTAGCTTGACTCTTAGGGAAAAAGAACTTAGATACAGGAAAAGTTAGTATTCTTTTGAATACCATAAACATATCTTATTCAGTTAGACGTCCTTCAACATTTTTCATTTTTTTCTTAACAGAGTAACAGACTACAGTGTGAAAAGTTGGCATTCATTTCCTTTGAAAGGTCTTTGACTTTATCACAAGTATTCCATAGTTTAGTTTGTATAAAAATCTTCGAAATCCTTAACTAGCTATTTAATGACTTTCTTCATCTTAATATTTAGCCACAAAGAATGATACTTACCTCATCTGCTAAAAGAAATTATAGATGAATTCCTAGGTGAACCATACTGAGGGTTTTATATCAGCAATATACTACTTTTTTGTACTTGGAAGACCATGGAGATTAAATTTCTTATGACAATACATTTTAAATGAAACTTACCCTATAATAAAACTTGCTACTGACTAAAATAAAATGACTTTATTTCTCAAATATTAAAAGTTCAATGAGAGACAGTTGAAGAAACTATTAGAAGGATGAGTGATGAAAGTAATTTACTTCATAACAGAATTTACTTTTACCCTTGTTTCTCAAAATGAAGAGAAAACTACCTCCAATTCCACTTTAAAAACTAAAACATAACAGAAAAAAAGTACATGTCAGGCAGGGAAGACATTTCAGTTACATAGTCTGTGTCTATAAGGAGACTATATTTTATTTTATTCTTTTTGTTTCTGTTTATTGATAAATGTTTGCATTACAAATTTAACAGTATCAAATTCTTGAAGTAAGTTATTATTTTAAATGTCTTTGTTATAATTATCATTGTTGCATAAAAAAATACCCCAAAACTCACTGACTTAAAACAACACAATCATTTATTTTTTTCTTATGAATGCACAATTTGGTCAGGGCTTTGTGGGGACAACTCATTTCTATTCTATGTGGCATTAGCTAGGGCATCTCCACAGGAACTGGAGAATCCTTTTCCAAGTTGGATCACAAATATGCTAGCAAGCTGATGGTGGCTGTCAGTTCCATTTTGTGTAGCTCTCTCAGCAGAGGAGCTTTGGCTTCTTCACACTGTAGTCTCTAGATTCCAAGAAAAAGCATCTCAAGACACAACAAGTGGAAACTGTAGATTTCTTAAGGCTTCAGCCCACAAAATGACAAAGTATCACTACAGATGTATCCTGCTGATCAAGCAACCACAGAATTCAAATCCAAGGAGAGCAGACATAGACACTCCCTTCTTTGGCAGAGTTTCAAATAATTTTATAGCCATGTTTCAAAACCACCACAGGAAAATAATATACAGGGAAAAATAGAACCTGCCCATGAGGTGAGCTCTTACAGTTTATTGTCCCAAAGAAAATATTTTATATCTTATCTTAAAAGCATATATCCAGAGTTTAGCTGAGCTACTCCATGGTATCGCTGCTTTGGCATCCAATTTATTTGGCCAAGTAGTTTTCAGGGACCTTACACTGACACTAGCCCCCTCATGCAAGCACACACCCTACTAGATAGCAGCCTGCAGAGTCACAGGCAAATAAAAATTCTTAGTGTGCCTTATATGCCCCTTAGATATGAATCCCATGGGGATCACCAACATCCCGCTCTTTTGATTTGAATTGACCAATCCAGCCCTAACCCAGGATTACCAAAGCACTCCACCCATGGACCCTAATAAAGGCATATGTCCCAGGTCCTGCCTCTCTCTCTCTCTCTGCACTCTGCCTTGATGTCCCCATGTGGCTCCTTGAGGCATGCCATGTACTTATTCCAGGACCTGTAAGTAATAAATTTATCTAACTCAATTTCTCTTCTGATCTTTCATTGAACATCAGCTCACCTTTGGCACCCACTTTATAAATGTGAATTTAACAACCACGATTATAAGCTAGTCTATTTTTACCTAACTTACTGTTACTTTGTAGTGAAATATCTTATTTCCAAGGGTGAATAATCTCAAAGTATGCAGATACCAATATACAATCAAATACTATAATATTATATTCTTTAATGGTTAAAGTAATAAATTGATTCAAGTCAATGTAAAATTTAAGTATGACATTTTTGTAGTGAGGATCTGTTTATGCAGCAGGAGTAGGTGGCACAATTTAGGACTGCCCAAGGTATAGACTGCCTAAAATATAGTATTCTGTCCCAGACTCTGAACATCCTACTGTTAGAGTCATTTGGTTCATTTCAGTATCTCCAGAAATCTCTGAAAAAGTGTAGATGTCAACTGGAAGTGTATGACTTAGTTTTATAACAAGCAAGTTCTCATATGGAAGATATATTTAGACATTGGACATAAGATTGGTCAAAGTTTAATAGGAGGAAAGAGATATATAAAATGTTGGCATACTGCCCAAGGATAGCTGAATACAGCAGGGAAGGCTGTATAACATATTTAGGGTGACCATTTTATTTATCACCCAACTGCGATACTCTTGAGTGTCAACAAGGATACTAACTGGTTGAGATGCTGGAGCAAAAGGCTCTAACTAGGATCTGTTTAATCCCTGGCAAACATATTTATGGTTTTACTAAGCACAGTGCTTTAGTGCGCAAGGTTTGGAAGCAGAGAGAAGTGAATTCAAGCCATGGTTCTACTACTTAAGAGTTATGTGAACCTTAGCAAGGTATTTAGTCTTTCACATCTTCATTTCTCTTATCTCTAAAGTGGGATAAAATTACCTACCTGAATGATTTGTTATAAAGATTAAATAATAGAAGTTAAGAACTTAGTACATGGTAAGTATTCAATAAATGATGTTATTTATTAATGTTTTTTTCTGATGCTGTTGTTATTGATATTGGTGATATTGTTGCTAGTGTTATTGAGATGCCAAGGTATACAAAGATATGTTCTTATCTTCAAATAGTTGACAATCTGTATTACTTGGGGATGCAAAATTAGCATGCTGAAAATTATCAAGTGCTGTAGATTTAGTAGTTATCTGATTTTTTATTCTGCTGAAGTTTAGTTGAGGCTGTGTTCTCATAATGAGAAACAATAGCTTCAGTGGAAACTTCTTTGGTTCTACTCTTTCTGATTTGTGAGGCTTTCATCTGGGGAGTCAGACTACATATAATTCAGAACAAGTTGAGGGAGGTGCAATAAATAACAACCTTCTCCCAGCCTGAGAGTTAAGAAATATAACAAAGGAATAAGATATACAGTGGTCAAAATCCACCTTTATTGGATACTTTCTAATTTTGAACCTCAATATCACATAGACTTTGCTACCATTTCCCAGACAATGCTCAGCTCCTATAGGCTTCCCTATATGGGCAATATGCCCCCATAAGACTTACCAAATGGAGGGGTAGAGGAGAAATATACTCTGAAGATAAATCTCCTCCAATAGTAAGAGAAGAGGAAGTGGCCAGGCTATGCAGGCTGTGTTTTTCCTTACAAACTCACTAATCAGTTAAGTCCCTTTATCTTTTTAGAGGATGAATGAGGGGTAAAATTAGGCCAGAGATGACATATGTGTTTCATTCTATATGGAAGAAGGCATCAGGAGTAGGGAAAATGTGTTTCTGTCCAAGAATTAGTTTCAAATCTTTTCATGAACCTGTATTGCAGAACACACCTAGTATTTATATGTAAATAATATAAAATATAATCACAAATTTAACAGTAATATATCACCTTTGCAATGAGTATCTTTATGCACATTCTTATTCCTTTATGATTATTTCCAAGATATAGAATTTCTAGACACCTTTTTAATGTTTTGATATAAATTACCTGCTTGTAACAGGATACATTTTTAATGTTTTGGTTTACTCATTCCTGATGTGTGGGAACCCATCTCTCTATCACTCTCTTTCTCTTTCTTAAATTAGTTATGAAGCTAACAAGCTAAGTTTTTACTGTCTTTATTTTTCCCATGTGGTATACTTAAGCCATCTTTACCCATTTGTGCTTTTCTTATCATAGCTGTAGGACAAACATCTCTCCACAATTGATCTTTAATATTAACCTGAAGAAATGGACAATTTAACAGTAGATATGATCTGCATCTGTTTCATAATTAAATTTTATGTATTCCCTAAGGAAGGTAATTTTTCTTTTAACCTGGTAACTAACTACTGGTTTGTACAATACTTACTATTAACTTACTTAAACTTTTCTTCTCTGGGTAGAGAATATCTGTGAATTAAAGACTATATCATTCATTCACTAATTCATATGGGTATTTAATTAATATTTAACAAATGTTGACTATGTGTGCTAGAGCAGGAGATATATTAGTGAATGAGAAAAATACAGTTCGTAATATCACAAAGCCATATCTACAAATTTAATAATAATCTCAGGGAATTCCCTGGCAGTCCAGTTATTAGCACTCTGTGCTTCCACTGCAGAGGCCTGGGTTTGATCCCTGGTCAGAGAACTAAGATCCTGCAAGTCACAGGACCAAATAATAATAATAATAATAATAATAATAATAATAATAATAATCTCGGCTAGGACTTTTTTGCTAACTAAAATTACTCTTAACCAAAAAATACCCTTAAAGTAACCTAAAATTATTTTAGAACAATAGTAAATACTTTAAAATATTGATATGAATATTTAATTTCTTAGAGTTATTTAATAGGCTGATAGCTTGATAGCTCTATATAAATTACAGACTCACTATTGGAAGCATTACCCGAAGACTGGCCAAATCTAAACCTGGGGATCTTTGACAAATAAATCGATGGCTATATATTCTGGGGACTAAAGAAAGTAATTGATCTCGTGTGGTGCTATATTGCTTTAGTGATTCTTGTGCATAGGTTATTCATTAAAATAAAAATGGGTTTTCTCATGGACTTAATCCAATTAGTTGATAAGAGTCCTTGAAGTCAAAAGGATTCTTTATTTTGTAAGTTTTTATTTATGAGACTACAGCTTTTTTTAAAACAATCATTTGATTCATTTTAAATTAGTTCTATTTGTAATTCTGTATGTGTATGTGTGTGAGTAACCTCAGACATTTAACATTGGACTCTATATAAAGCACCTTACATAAAATGTTACCCTAAAAATATTGAGGTCTTCAAAGCTCATGTCCTTGGAACTCACAGTTTATCATAAAATGGTTCTGGATATAAATTAAGTGCCTCGAGATTCCTAATTAGAAAATATATTTTCAACTTTTTTGACCTGACAGCTCATTTTTTGTTTCTTAATTCAAGGTGATAACAGTGGTCTTCTGTTTGATGATTGTCTCCATTTTAGTACTTTTGAAATAATTTTTATGTTTGCAATTTTCCACAATGCTGAATTATATGTTGATAATTATGTATCACACATATTTTTTTGTTTCCTTTATTTTGGGGGGTTTGATTGTTTTTTGTTTTTCTTTTTGGTTTGTTTGGTATTTGGTCAGATTCTAGAATATAGCTCTCAAAGTATTAGAGGTGCTGGAAATTTTTCTTAGTGATACCAAGTGTCCAGTAGACCCTTCTATTTCACCATGGTATGCACTTCCCCAGGCAGGGGTTAGATCTGAATGGCCATGATAAAAATTGGATGTGATTAAGAGTAAATAAATATGACCTGTGCAGTTCATAAAGACTGCTATATGATTAAATAGATGCATATTTTTTTCACTTCAATCAAAATCAATTAGCCAACCATACATGTCTATCCATACTACATTCATTGACCTATATTTTAAGTACTAAACATGGTGTTTAAAATAATAAATTACCCAGAATCTTCCTCACTTGCTCCTCTCCTGCTTCCCTTCACTGGAATTAACTAGCTTCCTGCCGTCACCTCCTGGTTTCAGTCATATTCATACTTCTTTGGATATTTTGTTTGTTTTGGTTTGGTTTGGTTTTAAACTGATAATTTTGGTATCTAAATCTTGTTCCTTTACAATAATTCATTTTCATTTACTTCACTAGTTTTATCTGGCATAAGCTATCTTGGGCAATTTACCTTCTCTAGCCAGTTCCTCATAAACCAATACTGGCCCTAGACCATAGTCAGTGCTCTGGCTGGTCTTCCCATTCCTCCTTACAAGGAGAGGAAAGAGGTGACTATACACAAATTTTTAAATTAATTTATCTTCATAATGTTTCCAGACAAAATGAATGAGTTTGACCAGAATTTCTATCATGTCTAATTTGGTTACATCCATTTACAACCTTCATGTTTCATGCTTAAGCATTTAAGCACCTGACTTGAGTGTTGAATGATGCCTTACTAACTTCTGAATGATTTTGTTTATTGACACAACATCCAGAAAATTTACTGAATTTTTAATTCATTCAAATAATTTCAATATAGATACTCCTGGGTGTTACATTCAAATGCAAATATTCCTGGAATTTCTATGTACAGAATTTTAACACCTGCAAATAAGATTTGCCTCCATTCTTTTGCCCTTCTTTCTCTCTCCCTCTCTCTCTCTCTCCCTCTTTCCTTTCCACTCCCTTTATATATATATATATATAGATATATAGATAGATAGATAGATAGAAATAGATATAGATATAGATGGATAGATAGATAGATATATTCATTTGACAGTAAGTTGGCAACATCATGTCTCTTTACCCCTAAATACTTTAGTATTTATTTCTTAACAATAAGAACATTCCCTTTATAACCATAGTGAAATTATAAAAATCAGAAAATTTTAACACTGTATATTATAATACTACTATACAATTAAGAGACCTTTATTGTTATTTTGTTCTGGTCCTACTTAATCTGAACTCATATATTTCTTTGAGTTATGGTGCTCCTTCAGTTTTCTTTACTCTGAAGAAGTTTCTTGGCCTTTTTTGTCTCTTTTGACATCAACATTTCTGGAGAAAAGAGGTTAAATATATTTTTATTGAGGTAGAGCTGATTTATAATATATTAATTTTATGTATACAACATAGTGATTCAAATTTTGTATATATTATGCTCCATTTAAAGTTATTTTAAAATATTGTTTATATTCCCTGTGCTGTGCAATATATTTTTGTAACTTATTTATTTTATACATAGCAGTTTTTTCTTTGTGGTAAGTTCTTTTAGTTTTTATTACCATGATAATAATGGACTCATAGAATGAGTGAGAATGTATTTTTCTTTTAATTTCTGGGAAATTTTGTATAGAATTGATTTTTTTTCTTTTTTTTTTTTCTTTTTTTGTGGTACGCGGGCCTCTCAATGTTGTCGCCTCTCCCATTGCGGAGCACAGGCTCCGGACGCGCAGGCTAAGCGGCCATGGCTCACAGGCCCAGCCGCTCTGCGGCATGTGGGATCTTCCCGGACCGGGGCATGAACCCGTGTGCCCTGCATCGGCAGGCGGACTCTCAACCACTACGCCACCAGGGAAGCCCGTAAAATCTCTTTTTACATGATTTTGTTAACGTATATCTTCTTTTCTCCTGATCATTCTGGCTAGAGGATAATTAATTTCATTGACCTTTTTAAAAAAATAAATTTTTACATCATTTATATTTACCCAGTTACGATTTTTGATTTGTCTGTTTGTCTATTCAGTTCTATTAGTTTTGCTGGATGTATTTTTAAGATTTTTCATTAGATGAATGCTCATTTAGGTTTTTAAAATTTCCTCTTGATGAATTGAGATATTAATAGCTATGGATTTTTCCTTTTTGCTTTAGAATCTATGTTGCCTGATATTAATATACCCACTCTAGTTTTCTTTACATTTGTGTCTGAATGATGTATATCATCCAATATTTTCTTCTGACGTGTTTCTATATACATGGTGTGGGATTTTTTTGTTTGTTTGTTTCTTGTAGACACTGTTTTGTTGTTGTTGTATGGCTTTTGTATCCAAAATGACAGTCTTTTCTTTCTTGGTGGTGGTGGGGGGTTGTCCATTTACATTTGTTGCAATAATTGATATTATCAGTCCTAGTTAAGTATCATGCTTGGTGTTTACTATTTTTCCATCTTTTCTTTTATTATTATATTTCCCTTGCTTTTTGATTAAATAAGAATTTTATGATTTTATTTTAGCTACATCATTGGATATATGAGATTTCTCAGTTGTTTTGGTATTTCTTGATTGCTCTCGGTAATATAACAATAATACATAGAATCAATAAAATATCAGAAAATGAAATTAAGAAAATACCTTTTACAACACCAAAAGACTACAATGCTTAAGAATACCTTTACCCAAGGAAACGTAAAAACAAAAACACTTGTAATTCAATAATTAAAAGACAAATAGCACAATTTAAAAGGACAAAAGATTTGAATAGGTAATCTCCAAATAATATATACAATTGGCAAATAGGCACATGGAAAGATGCTCAAAATCATCACTCACTAGGGAAATGTAAATCAAAACCACAATGGGATACCACTTTTTTATCTACTCTTATGGCTAATTATAAGAAATCAAACAATAATAAATTTAGCAAGGATGTGGAGAAATTGGAATCCTTATTTATTTTTGTTGGGAATGTAAAATAATTCAATGAATCCTTTTAGAAAACAGTCTGGCAGTTCCTCAAAAAGTTAAACATAAGCGTTGACATATATACACTACCAAATGTAAAATAGCTAGTGGGAAGCAATTGCATAGCACGTGGAGATCAGCTCGGTGCCTTGTGACCACCTAGAGGGGTGGGATAGAGAGGGTGGGAGGGAGATGCAAGAGGCAGGGGGTATGGGGATATATGTATACATATAGCTGATTCACTTTGTTATACAGCAGAAACTAACACAACATTGTAAAGCAATTATACTCCAATAAAGATGTTAAAAAAAAGTTAAACATAGAGTTATCATATCATTCAGCAATTCTGCTTCTCGATATATACCAACAAAGTTGAAAACATGCATCTCCACAGTAATTTGTACGAGTATTCATAGCATCATTATTCATGATAATCAAACTGTTAAAATAACCTAAATATCCACCAATTGATAGATGAAGAGGCACAAATAGAATATTTTCAGCCATAAAAATGAAGTCCTGATACCATGCTGCAACATGAATGAAACATAACATTATGATAAGTGAAATAATTCAGACATAAAATACCACATAATGTATTATATTTATATGAAACCTCCAGGATATGCAAATCTATAGAGATAGAAATTATATTAGTGATTGCTAGGAGTTAGGGAATGGGACAAATGAGGATTGACGGCCATGGGTATGTTTTTTCCCCCCAGGGTGAAGAAAATGTTCTGAAATTAGAAAGTGGTGATAGTTAACAATCTAGTGACCATATAAAATCCACTGAATTTTACACTTTAAAAGGTGAATTTTGTGGTATGTATTATATCTCAATTAAAAATTAAGATAGTGGAAAATTCAGAGATTACTTCATTGAAAAATTTCTTTAATTTTTTTTCTGGAATACTTTTCCTTTATCATATCTAAACTGTCACACATGTGATAAATTACTTTTTTTTCAAAGTGAAATTTATCTATATCAAGTTAAATTAATTTTTTCATGTGTATGTGTATACCTGTAACACCTCTCCATTTCTGCAGTCAGCATCTGATATAGGGTCAGCATCATCATACTTATTAATTTTACAAGGCAAGGGATAAATTTCATAGTGAGATACTTTTAATGGGCTTTGATTTTTTAATAATATCTCAATAATGTTTGTATTGTAATTATTTCATTTTCAGTATGGAGAGAAGGGTAAAAATAGTACGTAGAACCATAAATAAACCAAACTAACCACAATAAGTTTTGATATAAAATCATTATGTTAAATATATTTATATGTGTGAACTATGATATGAAAAATCTCATATAAGGGTAATATAATTCTTAGGTAAAAAAATCTAGTTGGCAAAATAATTTTAAAAATTTGGGTTAGTCAGCATCTTAAAAATCAACCTAAATGTTATAAAAATTAACAAATTTCTTGCAATAATACTATAAAAAATCTCTCCAATTGTGTATTTTATGGAAGCATTAGTTGTTAAGGTGGTTCTTTAAAAATATATATATATATATATATATATATATATATATATATATATATATATATAAAATAGGGTTGCTGTGATAATTAAATGACCAGAAGTAGGACACTACCTTAACAAATATTAGTGTGAAATAAAATTCATATTTTATGGCAAGATAAGAAAAATTTAGACATAAAATTTTTCTCTGCCTTTTGGCCTCCTCTCTCCCCTCTACTATGCATTGTGTATCTGCATTATGCATCGATCAAACCTCCTGCATTGGCAGAAATACCTGCTCAACCATAAATAGGAACATTGTCCTAGCACCAAGACAACTCCTTAAAAGATAACATTCCTTTTCTTTTTTGAAAATTTTATTGAAATATAGTTGATTTACAATGTTGTGTTAGTTTCAGGCATACAGCAAAGTGATCCAGTTATACATATGTATATAGATTCTTTTTTAGAATTCTTTTCCATTGTAGGTTACTGCAAGATATTGAGTATAGTTCCCTGTGCTCTACAGTAGGTCCTTGTTGGTTATCTATTTTACATATAGTAATAGCGTGTATATTTTAATCTCAAACTCTTAATTTGGGATAACATTCCTTCTTGATCTTGTAAAGGATTATGATGACCTACCACTTTGTACTTGCAGATCTGAATTGTATAAACTGTCAATAATACCTCATTTAATGTACATCTCTCTGACTCAAAGAAACTTGTATAGCTGTGCTTTGACTACTAATGAGTGGAACAGTTTTGGAGCTTTCTGAGATGCTGTTCCCAGGTTGTAATCTCAATTTGGCTTGAATAAAAATTTCCATTTCTTTCTTGGATCAAATGATTAATTTTTATGTTGACATTAGTTATTATTTTCCCAGAAGTGTGTGAGCTTCTGAAAGCAGAGATTTTGAATATTTGATTCACTGCCTTTTCTCTAGCATCTAGAAAATTGCATAGCATATGAAAGACAGTCAATAAATAATCATTGAAAGAATGATGTTGAGTGAATGAAGACGCTAGAGGAAATGGTCTTAACCTACTCTTTATCACCAAAACTTGTGAAGCTCTTTTAAGAATTCTTAATGTAAATTGAGTTTTTCAGTACAGTTCCTAGTAGATTTGCATCCCTAAAATCAAAGCTAGGATGACTCACTGACTTTACTTGGTCCTAACAGTTAAAGGAACCAAGTTCCTGTGGTCAAAAATGAAACATTTTCAAGAGTGACTTTTAACAATTAGAAAACACAATGTGGAGCATTTTTCTCTGACACTTTCAAGGTTGTAAATCTGGAGTGATTAAAAGGTGGCTTTGCCTGCATTGTCAAACTAGCCACCTTCTATAGTGATAGCTTTACTAAAAACATTCTCAAACATAATCACCCTTCTTCTTTCATCCATTCCAACTAAGGATTATATGTTTTATGAAAGATAGCATTACTAGCCCTATGTCTGCTTCTGCCACTGATGATTTTCATCGTGATGCTCAATATCTTGAGGGAGCAAGATTTGGTAGTGGGTTAGTAATTTAACATCAACAAAATAGAAATATTAAGCTGTTGTTGTCCTTTGAGCAGTGAGAAGTGTGACAGTAAATGTCAAAGATAAGTATGTCAATTGGCAATTGTATTGCTTTTACTTTTAATATAAAGCATAAATCTGCCAAATGGAGAAACACCCACAGTGCACAATAAGTGAATTTTGACAGAACTAATTGGTTTTCTCTCCATCATCGATGCTGTATTATCTAAAAAAAAAAAAAAAAAAAGCAACATGGTTGCTCAGAAAAGTATCAGAGAATGTTTGTTTCTGGCAATCAAATACAGTTTGTCTAAAATCTGAGGAGCTTGAGGCTATAACATAATAAAAGAGAGATTACACTCTTCTGTTCCTGATCAAAGGTGCCTGCTCAGTTGACTACTTCTTTATCATCACCTGATATCACATCTTTGATCCACGTCTAATGCTCTCAATAAGCTACAACAAAGCCTTTCAGTTTTAGAATATGCTTTTCAAAATTTCTGTGCGGTTTTATTTTAACAATGTATCAAATGCCATGCCAGATAATCTAGCAGGGTATCTTGCACATAGTAGGCATTTGGAAGCAGCAGGATATCATGGTAAAGGGCAGTGAACTAAGACACAGCTCTGTTACAAATTGTTGTATGCTCTTGGACAAGACATTCTGTCACCTCAATGAATATTTGTTCCTAATTTGTAACATGGATCTGATGTTTTCTTTACCGGATTGATGTAAGTGGCAAGTGAGATAATTTATTAGAATGTCCTTTGAGGAATTTAAGAAATATGCAATAGTAAGTAGGAAGTGCTTATTACTATAAAGTTAATTTGATTTACTTTCCAATTCTGAAAATGAACTTTTTGAAATAATTGAGATATTTCTCATTTAAAAAAATATGTATATATATAAAATAAGTTAAATATCTTTATTCAGATATTTCATATTACTATATGGAAACAATTCTAGACTTAAGAAACTTGTAAAAATATCACAGAGGTTTCCTTATCCCCTTACTTAGTTTCCACTAATGTTAATATATCTTACATAACCATAGTATACTTATGTGAAATAAAATTCATATTTTATGGCAAGATAAGAAAAATGTAAACATAAAATTTTTTCTCTGCCCTTTGGTCCCCTCTCTCCCCTCTACTGTGCATTGTGTATCTGCATTATTCACTGACCAAACCTCCCCATCGGCAGAAATACCTATTCAACTATAAAGAGCAACATTCTCTTAGCACCAATAAGACAACTCCTTAAAGATAACATTCCTTCTTGATTTTGTAAGGGGTCATGATGATGCTTAGATACATTATTTAATATAGAGCAATCTGTCTCAAAAAACTTATATTACTATGTTTTGACTTCTAACAGGAAAAACAGTTCTTGGAGCTTTCTGAGATGCAGATCCCAGATTATAATCTTCAATTTGACTCAAATAAAAAATTCCATTTCTTTCTTAGATTGACTGATTAATTTTTCATGGATACTTATTAAACCCAGGAAATTAAATTTAGTACAATACTGTTAAATAATCTACAGAATTTATTTTACCAGTTTTCTCCCTAATACCCTTTATCTGGTCCAGGATCCAACCCAGGATCCCACAGTTCATATCTATTTAGTACTTATATCTATTTAGTCTCCTCCAATCTAGATCAGTCCCTTGGTCTTTCTTTGCTTTTTATAACTCTTGAAGAGCATTGATGTGCTATTTTGTAGAATGCCCTTTTATATTGGGTGTGTCCAGATTTTTTCAATGAGTAGTCTGAGTTATTTTTAGTAAGAATGTTATGGTCATCACAGCTGAATTGTTCTGATTTCTTTTCTTTTTTTTTCTTTTTTTTTTTCTTTTTTTCATTGTAATGTTGGAAGCAGTGGTTTTGCCAGCCACATTCTCAGGTGGAAACTGTAAGCACATGTATTTTTTTTCACTATAGTTTGTGCTCTCTCTTTACAGATAACTCTGTGTGTGTGTGTGTGTGTGTGTTTTAATTTTTAGAATTAGAGTGTGTTTCTCTGTCTTCAAGTTATAATGAGTGTATAAACTTTGTGTTGATTTATTTTTATTTTACTCTTCTTGCTGTTTTTTTTTTTTATTTTTTTCTTTTTTTTGCGGTACGCGGGCCTCCCACTGTTGTGGCCTCTCCCATTGCGGAGCACAGGCTCTGGACGTGCAGGTTCAGTGGCCATGGCTCACAGGCCCAGCTGCTCCGTGGCATGTGGGATCCTCCCGGACCGGGGCATGAACCCGTGTCCCCTGCATCAGCAGGCAGACTCTCAACCACTGCGCCACCAGGGAAGCCCGAACTTCTTGCTGTTCTTTATGGCTTTAATGGATATCCTTCTCTTCGGCACCTGGAAGTCTACTTTCTATGTATATTTATGTTACTACCTCTTCACACTAACAAACTCTCATTTATTAATCTTTTAAAGGGAAGTGTGTGTTTTTCAGATAACAGGTGTGTTAAGAAGTGCTATGGGATAAAAACTAATATGAAAAATGTGTTAAAATTTGTATCCCCACAATCATAGTGTCTCGTGGGTACTGAGAATATTTGCAAGTGTTGAGTTATATTCTCAATTTAAATTTAGAAAGTTGAATTGTGAAAATGACTCTACTACCCAAAGCAATCTATAGATTCAATGCAATCCCTATCAAACTACCACTGGCATTTTTCACAGAACTAGAACAAAAAGTTTCACAATTTGTATGGAAACACAAAAGACCCCGAATAGCCAAAGCAATCTTGAGAACGAAAAAAGGAGCTGGAGGAATCAGGCTCCCTGACCTCAGACTATACTACAAAGCTACAGGAATCAACACAGTATGGTACTGCCACAAAAACAGAAAGATAGATCAATGGAACAGGATAGAAAGCCCAGAGATAAACCCATGCACATATGGACACCTTATCTTTGATAAAGGTGGCAGGAATGTACAGTGGAGAAAGGACAGCCTCTTCAATAAGTGGTGCTGGGAAAACTGGACAGATACATGTAAAAGTACGAGATTAGATCACTCCCTAACACCATAAACAAAAATAAGCTCAAAATGGATTAAAGACCTAAATGTAAGGCCAGAAACTATCAAACTCTTAGAGGAAGACATAGGCAGGACACTCTATGATATAAATCACAGCAAGATCCTTTCTGATCCACCTCCTAGAGTAATGGAAATAAAAACAAAAATAAACAAATGGGACCTAATGAAACTTCAAAGCTTTTGCACAGCAAAGGAAACCCTAAACAAGACCAAAAGACAACCCTCAGAATGGGAGAAAATATTTGCAAATGAAGCAACTGACAAAGGATTAATCTCCAAAATTTACAAACAGCTCATGCAGCTCAATAACAAGAAAACAAACAACCTAATCCAAAAATGGGCAGAAGACCTAAACAGACGTTTCTCCAAAGAAGATATACAGACTGTCAACAAACACATGAAAGAATGCTCAACATCATTAGAGAAATGCAAATCAAAACTACAATGAGATATCATCTCACACCAGTCAGAATGGCCATCATCAAAAAATCTAGAAATAATAAATGCTGGAGAGGGTGTGGAGAAAAGGGAACACTCTTGCACTGCTGGTGGGAATGTGAATTGGTTCAGCCACTATGGAGAACAGTATGGAGGTTCCTTAAAAAACTACAAATAGAACTACCATATGACCCAGCAATCCCACTACTGGGTGTATACCCTGAGAAAACCAAAATTCAAAAAGAGTCATGTACCAAAATGTTCATTGCAGCTCTATTTACAATAGCCCAGAGATCGAAACAACCTAAGTGCCCATCATTGGATGAATGGATAAAGAAGATATGGCACATATATACAATGGAATATTAGCCATAAAATGAAAGGAAATTGAGCTATTTGTAATAAGGTGGATAGACCTAGAGTCTGTCATACAAAGTGAAGTAAGTCAGAAAGAAAAAGACAAATACCATATGCTAACACATATATATGGAATTTAAGAAGGGAAAAAAATGTCATGAAGAACCTAGGGGTAAGACAGGAATAAACATACAGACCTACTGGAGAACGGACTTGAGGATATGGGGAGGGGGAAGGGTGAGCTGTGACAGGGAGAGAGAGAGTCATGGACATACACACACTAACAAACATAAGGTAGATAGCTAGTGGGAAGCAGCCACATGGCACAGGGATATCGGCTTGGTGCTTTGTGACCACCTGGAGGGGTGGGATAGGGAGGGTGGGAGGGAGGGAGATATAAGAGGGAAGAGATATGGGAACATATGTTTATGTATAACTGATTCACTTTGTTATAAAGCAGAAACTAACACACTACTGTAAAGCAATTATACCCCAATAAAGATGTTTAAAAATAAATAAATAAATTTAGAAAGTTGAATGCTATTGTTCCACTAACAGAAGATCATTCATATTGTATGATGAACTTGATGTTTATTCTATTTTATTCTCTGCTGTGCAGAGAAAAATCTTGTCCTGATTCATTCTAGTGTAATTATAGTCTATAACTACCATTCAATGTTTTTAATTTAAAATTATCTATAATAATTTTGCATGTTGGTGTATATGTACCAAAACTTGTAGAACAGTAAGTGTCCTAACGGGGATCTTTGGAAATGCTCTGAATTCCAAATATTCATTTCCTGTCATTGAGTATCATCAAGATTTCATGCATCAAAAAATAAAATTAAATATTTAAATGCAATTATCCAAGTTTATTTTCCTCCCCCATTTTCGTATGACACAATAGAACAAGAATCATAGTTGTAGCTGCATATTAGGGACTACCTAATAATGTCTTATTTGAATGTCTTAGCATTTGGGATATATATCTTTAGGCTTGGGTTATATTCAAAGCAAAAAAAAAAAACAAAAAAATAAAATAAAAATTAGGTCAAATTATGCATTCAGAGACATATTTCTTATTACTAATATGATTGGCTCTACTCATCCATATGAAATACAGACTATAAAAATCTGAAACATTGCTCAAACTGACGACAGTTATTAAGCTGGTTTGTATGTTGAAATGAGCAATTTAAAAATGTGTAGAATAATTGAGAAGCTCCACAGCTTTTTCATAGTAAAGTTTTGCCATGTAAAGGTGAAAACTTTTGACAAAAACAGGCCTTCAAACTTTTTATTAAGTAACACTTGAGTTAAAAGGCAGCTATTTTTATGTGTGAAAATGAGTTTGGTGGCCTCAGTCCAGGTTCTAGCAAATATTTGTCCATTCAAAAATATTTTTCTTTGTACATTTGTGTAATTATTGGAGAATATTCTGTACTCATCATATGATGCATTTTGGGAAATATAGACTTTTGCTCCTCAGGGAAAGGAAAGCAGCAACTCTCACTCTTTGCCTGCATAGCAGAATTTTTGTAATGTGCTGCAGTTGCCAGCTCCTGTCTTCAGCAGGACAGTGTTTTCCAAGTTAGAGTTTCCTAGAAAAAATCTAGGAGATAATAAAAAGTGTGTTTTGATATTGGAGCTAGTGCAATAAGATAAGAAAGTAAATAGAAGGTATTCAGATGGAAAAGGAAGGTGTAAAATGTCATTCACAGATTATACAATTGCATATGTAAAAAAAAAACCAAATCATAGATTTTTAAAACTCCTGAAATTAATAAGCAAATATAGCAATGTTGTGGGATTCAAGGTTAATATACAATTATTACTTGGCTTCCTATACTAGTAATGAACAGTTGAAATTTCAAAAGAAACAATGCTATTTACAAAACACCAAAAAATGAAATGCACAGATATAAATCTAATAAAATATGTATAGAATCTATGTGGGGAAAGCTAAATAACTGTGAAAGAAATCAAAGAATATCTAAATAAGTGGAAAGATATTCCAGGTTCATGGATTGAAAGATGCAGTATTGTTAATATGACAGTTTCTCTCAAATTGATCTATAGATTCAATTAAAGTCCCAGTAAGCACTTTCGTACCTATCATGAAACTGATTCTAAAGTTTATATGGTCATTTTTTAGTATACTAAAAACAAAAATGAAGAACAAAGCTGGGTTATTCACATTACTTAGTTTCACTGCTTTAAACTACAATAATCAAGGCAATATGGTATTAGCAAAAGAATAGACATTTACGTGAATGGAATAGAAACAGTCCATAAATAAACCCACACAAATACAATCAATTTATCTTTGACAAAGGAGCAAAGACAATTCAATGCACAATTTTAAATATTTGATTTGTTGAAGATATGCTTAGAAAAAGAATGTCAAGTCTTGGGCTGGGAGAAAATATTTGGAAAACAAACATCAGATGAAGGATTTTTGTCCACAGTGTACAAAGAACTATTAAAAGCTGACTAATAAGAAAAAAACAAAATCCAATTTTTAAAATAGGGAAAAATCTATGTATTTAATTCAACAAATAAGATAAGCACATGAAAAGATGCTAAACATAATTTACCATTAAGGAAATGCAAATTGAACAATGATAAGATACTACTACATACCTCTTAGACTGGCTATAATTATTGCTAGTAAGGATGTGGAGTACAAAGAACTCTTATTGCTTGCTGGTAGGAAGGTAAAGAGGAATAGCCCTTTTGGAATACAGTTTAGTAGTATCTTACAAAGCTAAACATAATACTATCATGTGATCCAGGAATTGTGTTTCTGGGTATTTATCCCAATGAGTTAAAAACTTATGTCCACAGAAAATTATGAATGCAAATATATATAGTAGCTACAGTCATAGTCCACAAAAACTGGAAGTCCCCAATAAGTCCTCTGATGAATGGATAAAGAAACAATGGTACATCCATACAATGGACTATTGCTCAATGATTAAAACAAATAAGCTACAAAGTACCCTCCTCAATGCCCCCCCAATTAATGTATCTTTAATGCACATTGCTAAGAGAAAGAAGCTACTCTAAACAAGCTAGGTATTACATGATTCCAATTATATATTCTGGAAAAGTTCAAAATATAAAGATGTTAAAAAGATCAGTGGGGATTTTCGGTTTCTGACCTAGAAAGTATGGAGCTAGGAAGTCACCCCTCCCAACCAAACACACACACACACACACACACACACACACACACACACACAAATGCTGAACAAATGGAAAATCAACAACTCTGTCTAGGCCAATCAGAGAACTGAGGTCATAGGGCAAATCACTTGTCCTCAAAATTAAAGAGACAGACAGAACAATACAGAGAAACACAACTTACCTGAGCAGAAGTCCTGGAACAGAAAATTCCGTGAAAACTAGTACTGAGATAGGAATGATTAAACTGTAATTGAAAAACTACTGGAGGTTCAGTGTGGACAGTTTGAGAGTAAAAGTACCAGGGGGTGGGGAAGAAAAGTGAGTCCCCACACCTTCATGAGTTTTACCACCAGGACTCTCCCAGGTTATTACATTGAAAGCTGAGAAAACTCCTCCTCTGCTTCCAGTGGAAGTAGGGAAGAAGAAGCCATTTTAAAATATGCCCAGAGAATTCAGTTCTTCTTAAAAACATATGCCCTCGAGAGAAACTATTTCACCAAAGCCTAACTCATCTTCATAGAGGAATATACCCAACTCTAGTCCCCAATAGTCTTTCTATTTTACTTAAGGGGGAATAAACCAAGAAAAACTGAGAACTGAGAGGAGACTCAAGATGGCGGAAGAGTAAGATGTGGAGATCACCTTCCTCCCCATAAATACATCAGAAATACATCTACATGTGGAACAACTCCTATAGGACACCTACTGAATGCTGGAAAAAGACCTGAGACCTCCAAAAAGGCAAGAAACTCCCCACGTACCTGGGTAGGGCAAAAGAAAAAAGGAAAAACAGAGACAAAAGAATAGGGACAGGACCTGCACCAGTGGGAGGGAGCTGTGAAGAAGGAAAGGTCTCCACACACTAGGAAGCCCCTTCGCGGAGGGGAGACTGCTGGTGGTGGAGGGGAAGCTTCGGAGACATGGAGGAGAGCACAGCAACAGGGGTGCGGAGGGCAAAGTGGAGAGATTACCGCACAGAGGATCGGTGCTGACCAGCACTCACCAGCCCGAAAGGCTTCTCTTCTCACCTGCTGGGGCAGGCAGGGCTGGGAGCTGAGGCTCGGGCTTCAGATTGCACGGAGAGGACTGGGGTTGGCGTCGAACACAGCCTGAAAGGGGCTAGTGCGCCACGGCTAGTGGGGAGGGAGTCCGGGAAAAGGTCTGGAACTGCCGAAGAGGCAAGAGACTTTTTCTTCCCTCTTTGTTGCCTGGAGCGCGAGGAGAGGAGATTAAGAGCACTGCTAAAAGGAACTCCAGAGGGGCGCAAACCGCGGCTATCAGCGCGGACCCCAGAGACGGGTAGGAGACACTAAGGCTGCTGCTGCCGCCACCAAGAAGCCTGTGTGCAAGCACAGGTCACTATCCATACCTCCCCTCACAGGAGCCTGTGCAGCCCGCCACTGCCAAGGTCCCATGATCCAGGGAAAACTTCCCCAGGAGAATGCATGGCGCGCCTCAGGCTGGTTCAACGTCATGTTGGCTGCTGCTGCTTCAAGCTTGATCCAAACTCTGCACCCCTCCATCGCCCAAGCCTGAGAGAGCCTGAGCCCCGGAAGCAGTTGCTGCTTTAACCCCGTCCTGCCTGAGCAAAGAAGAGACGCTCTCAGGAGGCCTATATGCAGAGGCAGGGCAAAATCCAAAGCTGAACCCCAGGAGCTGTGTGAACAAAGAAGAGAAAGGGAAATCTCTCCCAGCAGCCTCAGGAGCAGAGGACTAAATCTCCATAGTCAACTTGATGTACCCTGCATCAGTGGAATACCTGAATAGAAAATGAATCATCCCAAATTGAGGAGGTGAATTTTGGGAGCAACGATATATATATATATATTTTTCCCCGTTTTCTCTTTTTGTGAGTGTGTATGTGTATGTTTCTGTGTGTGATTTTGTCTGTATAGCTTGCATTTACCATTTGTCCTAGGGTTCTGTCTGGCCATTTTTTTTTCTTTTAGCATAGTTTTCAGTGCTTGATATCATTGGTGGATTTGATTTTTGGTTTGGCTGTTCTCTTCTTTCTTTCTTTATAATTACTTTAAAAAAATTTTATTAATTATTTTTTATATTAATAAATTTTTATTTTATTTTATTTTTATCATTTTCTTTCTTTTTTTCTCCCTTTTATTCTGAGCTAGGTGAATGACAGGCTCTGGGTGCCCCAGCCAGGCATCACGGCTATGCCTCTGAGGTGGGAGAGCCAGGTTCAGGACACTGGTCCACCACAGACCTCCCAGCTGCAAGTAATATCAAACAGCGAAAATCTCCCAGAGATCACCATCTCAACGTCAAGCACCAGCTCCACTCAAGGACCAGCAAGCTACAGTGCCGGACACCCTATGTCAAACAACTAGCAAGACAGGAATACAACCCCACCCATTAGCAGAGGGGATGCCTAAAATCATAATGTCACAGACACCCCAAAACACACCACCAGATGTGGATCTGCTCACCAGAAAGACAAGATCCAGCCTCATCTACCAGAACACAGACACCAGTCCCCTCCACCAGGAAGTCTACACAACCCACTGCACCAAACTTAGCCACTGGGGGCAGACATGAAAAACAACGGCAAGTATGAACCTGCAGCCTGCGAAAAGAAGACCCTAAACACAGTAAGTTAAGCAAAATGAGAAGACAGAGAAACACACAGCAGATGAAGGAGCAAATAAAAACCCACCAGACCTAACAAATCAGGAGGAAATAGGCAGTCTACCTGAAAATGAATTCAGAATAATGAAAGTAAAGATGATCCAAAATCTTGGAAATAGAATGGAGAAAATTAAAGAAATGTTTAACAAGGACCTAGAACAACTAAAGAGCAAACAAACAATCATGAACAACACAAAAAAGAAATTAAAAATTCTCTAGAAAGGATCAATAGCAGAATAACTGAGGCAGAAGAACGGATAAGTGACCTGGAAGATAAAATAGTGGAAATAACTACCACAGAGCAGAATAAAGAGAAAAGAATGAAAAGAAATGAGGACAGTTTCAGAGACCTCTGGAAGAATATTAAATGCAACAACATTCGAATTATGGGGGGTCCCAAAAAAAGAAGAGTAAATAAAAGGGACTGAGAAAATATTTGAAAAGATTACAGTTGAACATTTCCCTAACATGGGAAATGAAATAGTTAATCAAGTCCAGGAAGCACGGAGAGTCCGATACATGGTAAATCCAAGGAGAAACACCAAGATACATATTAATCAAACTATTAAAAATTAAATAAAAAGAAAAAAATATTAAAAACAGCAAGGGAAAAACAACAAATAACATACAAGGGAATCCCCAGTAGGTTAGGAGCTGATCTTTCAGCTGAAACTCTGCAAGCCAGAAGGGAGTGGCAGAACATATTTAAAGTGATGAAAGGGAAAAACCTACAACCAAGATTACTCTAACCAGCAAGGATCTCATTCATATTTGATGGATAAATTAAAACCTTTACAGACAGGCAAAAGCTAAGAGAATTCAGCACAACAATACCAGCTTTATAACAAATGCTAAAGGAATTTCTCTAGGCAGGAAAAACAAGAGAAGGAAAAGACCTACAATAACAAACCCAAAACAATTAAGAAAATGGTAATAGGAACATACATATCGATACTTACTTTAAATGTAAATGAATTAAATGCTCCAAGCAAAAGACAAGGACTGGCTGAATGGATACAAAAACAAGACCCATATATATGCTGTCTACAAGAGACCCACTTCAGACCTAGGAACACATACAGACTGAAAGTGAGGGGATGGAAAAATATATTCCATGCAAATGGAAATCAAAAGAAAGCTGGAGTAGCAATTCTCATTGCTACTAAAGTAGCAAGCTATTTTGCTAAAGACAAAATAGAGTTTAAAACAAAGACTATTACAAGAGACAAAAAAGGACACTACATAATGATCAATGGATCAGTACAAGAAGAATATATAACAATTGTACACCTTTATGGACCCAACACAGTAGCACCTCAATATATAAGGCAAATTCTAACAGCCATAAAAGTGGAAATCGACAGTAACACAATCATAGTAGCGGACTTTGACACCCCACTTTCACCATCGGAGAGATCATCCAAAATGAAAATAAATAAGGAAACACAAGCTTTAAATGATACCTTAAACAAGATAGATTTAATTGATATTTATAGGACATTCCATCCAAACACAAAAGAATACACTTTCTTCTCAAGTGCTCATGGAACATTCTCCAGGATAGATCATATCTTGGGGCACAAATCAAGCCTTGGTAAATTTAAGAAAATCGAAATCGTATCAGGTATCCTTTCAGACAACAAGGCTATGAGACTAGATATGAATTAGAGTAAAAACTCTGTAAAAAATACAAACACATGGAGGCTAAACAATACACTACTTAATAACCAAGACATCACTGAATAAATCAAAGATAAAATCAAAAATACCTAGAAACAAATGACAATGGAAACACGACAACCCAAAACCTATTAGATACATCAAAAGCCATTTTAAGAGGGAAGTTTATAGGAATACAATGCTACCTTAAGAAATAAGAAACATCTCAAATAAACAACCTAAACTTACACCTAAACCAATTAGGGAAAGAAGAACAAAAATATTCCAAAGTTAACAGAAGGAAAGAAATCATAAAGACCAGATCAGAAATAAATGAAAAAGAAATGAAGGAAATCACAGCAAAGATCAATAAAACTAAAAGCTGGTTCTTTGAGAAGATAAACAAAATTGATAAACCATTAACCAGACTCATCAAGAAAAAAAACGCAGAAGACTCAAATCAATAGAATTAGAAATGAAAAAAGGAGAAGTAACAACTGACACTGCAGAAATACAAAGGATCATGAGAGATTAGTATAAGCAACACTATGCCAATAAAATAGACAACCTGCAAGAAATGGACAGATTCTTAGAAAATCAAAACCTTCTGAGACTGAACCAGGAAGAAATAGGAAATATAAGCAGACCAATCACAAGCACTGAAATTGAAACTATGATTAAAAACCTTCCAACAGGGCTGCCCTGGTGGCGCAGTGATTGAGAGTCTGCCTGCCGATGCAGGGGACATGGGATCGTGCCCCGGTCTGGGAAGATCCCACATTCCATGCAGCAGCTAGGCCCGTGAGCCATGGCCGCTGGGCCTGCATGTCTAGAGCCTGTGCTCTGCAACGGAAGAGGCCACAACAGTGAGAGGCCCACATACCGCAAAAAAAAGAAAAAAAAATTCTTCCAACAAACATAACCCAGGACTAGATGGCTTCACAGGTGAATTCTATCAGATATTTAAAGAAGAGCTAACACTTATCCTCCTCAAAGTCTTCCAAAATATAGCAGAGAGAGGAACACTCACAAACTTTTTCTACAAGGCCACCATCACCCTGATACCAAAACTAGACAAAGATGTCACAAAGAAAGAAAACTACAGGCCAATATCACTGATGAACATAGATGCAAAATTCCTCAACAAAATACTAGCAAACTGAATCCAACAGCACATTAAAAGGATCATACACCATGATCAAGTGGGGTGTATCCCAGGAATGCAAAGATTTTTCAATATACGCAAATTAATCAATGTGATACACCATTTTAACAAATTGAAGGAGAAAAATCATATGAACTTCTCAATAGATGCAGAGAAATATTTTGACAATATTCAACACCATTTATGATAAAAGCCCTCCAGAAAGTAGGCATAAAGGTAACTTACCTCAACATAATAAAGGCCATATATCACAAACACACAGCCAACATCATCCTCAATGGTGAAAAACTGAAAGCATTTCCACTAAGTTTAGGAAAAAGACAAGGTTGTCCACTCTCACCACTATTATTCAACATAGTTTTGGAAGTTTTAGCCACAGTAATCAGAGAAGAAAAAGAAATAAGAGGAATCCAAATTGGAAAAGAAGAAGTAAAGCTCTCACTTTTTGAAGATGACATGATACTGTACATGGAGAATACTAAAGATGTTACCAGAAAACTACTAGAGCTAATCAATGAATTTGGTAAAGTAGCAGGATACAAAATTAATGCACAGAAATCTCTGACATTCCTATACACTAATGATGAAAAATCTGAAAGTGAAATTAGGAAAACACTCCCATTTACCATTGCAAAAAAAATAAAATAAAATATCTAGGACTAAACCTACCTCCAGAGACAAAAGACCTGTATGCAGAAAATTGTAAGTCACTAATGAAAAAAATTAAAGATGATACAAACAGATGGAGAGATATATCATGTTTCTCCATTGGAAGAATAAACATTGTGAAAATGGCTCTACTACCCAAAGCAATCTACAGATTCAATGCAATCCCTATCAAACTACCAATGGCATTTTTCACAGTACTAGAACAGAGAAGTTCACATTTTTTATGGAAACACAAAAGGCCCCGAATAGCCAATGCAAGCTTGAGAAAGAAAAACGGAGCTGGAGGAATCAGGCTCCTTGACCTCAGACTATACTACAAAGCTACAGTAATGAAGACAGTATGGAACTGGCACAGAAACGGAAATATAGATCAATGGAACAGGACAGAAATCCCAGAGATAAACCCACACACATATGGTCACTTTATCTTTGATAAAGGAGGCAAGAATATACAATGGAGAAAAGGTAGTCTCTTTAATAAGTGGTGCTGGGAAAACTGGACATCTATGAGTATAAGAATGAAGTTAGAACACTCCCTGAAACCATACAGAAAAATAAGCTCAAAACTGATTAAAAAACAAAATTTAAGGCCAGACACTATCAAACTCCTTGATGAAAACATAGGGAGAACACTCTATGACATAAATCACAGCAAGATCCTTTTTGACTGACCTCCTGGAGAAATGGAAATAAAAACAAACATAAACTAATTGGACCTAATGAAACTTAAAAGCTTTTGTACAGCAAAGGAAACCATAAACAAGAACAAAAGGCAACCCTCAGAATGGGAGAAAATATTTGCAGATGAAGCAACTGACAAAGGATTAATCTCAAAAATTTACAAGCAGCGCATGCAGCTCAATAACAAAAAAACAAACAGCCCAATCCAAAAATGGGCAGAAGACCTAAATAGACATTTTTCCAAAGAAGCTATACAGATTGCCAACAAACACATGAAAGAATGCTCAACATCATTAATCATTAGAGAAATGCAAATCAAAACTACAATGCGATATCATCTCACACCGGTCAGAATGGCCATCATCAAAAAATCTAGAAACAATAAATGCTAGAGAGGGTGTGGAGAAAAGGGAACCCTCTTGCACTATTGGTGGGAATGTAAATTGATACAGCCACTCTGGAAAATAATATGAAGGTTTCTTAAAATGCTAAGAATAAAACTACCATATGACCCAGCAATCCCACAACTGGGCATATTCCCTGAGAAAACCATAATTCAAAAAGAGTCATGTATCACAATTTTCATTGCATCTCTATTTTTAATAGCCAGGACATGGAAGCAACCTAAGTGTCCATTGACAGATGAATGGAGAAAGAAGATAAGGCACATATATACAATGGAATATTACTCAGCCATAAAAAGAAATGAAATTGAGTTATTTATAATGAGGTGGATGGATATGGAGTGTGTCATGCAGAGTGAAGTTAGTCAGGAAGAGAAAAACAAATACCGTATGCTAACACATATATATGGAATCTAAAAAAAGGAAGAACCTAGGGACATGATGGGAATAAAGACTCAGACCTAGTAGAGAATAGACTTGAAGACACGATGAGGGGGAAGGGTAAGCTGGGACAAAGTGAGAGAGTGGTAGTGTATATATGAACATGTATACACTACCAAATGTAAAATAGATAGCTAGTGGGAAGCAGTCGCATCGCACAGGGAGATCAGCTTTGTGCTTTTTGACCAGCTAGAAGGGTGGGATCGGGAGGGTGGGAGGGAAATGAAAGGGCGAGGATATATGGTGATATATGTATATGTATAACTGATTCACTTTGTTAAAAAGCAGAAACTAACACACCATTCTAAAGCAATTATACTCCAATAAAAATGTTAAAAAATAAAATTAAAAAAGAAAAGAGAAACAATACTCACTATAAAAAACAAAATAGAAAAACTGAGATATGCTTATAAAGGCCACAGCCCTGGGGTACAGCCTCCGTAAAAGACTGAGACAATTATAGGTAGATAGAATGGCTCCCTTCTCTCTCCATGCCTTACCACTACATCAATAGGGCTCTTATATAGTAACAGAATACAAGTTAAAGAACTGTAGGTTCCCTATGATTTTTAAGAAATCTCAAGGGAAACCCAGAGACAACAAGGGCAACAAAAACAAGGATAGCAGAAGAAATTTTAGCATCTGACACCTACAGCTGTAGCAAACAGTAAAGACAAACTAATCCCTAGACAGATAAACATGAAACCTCACTCTAAAGGCCTACTAACCTCAGTTTTTTAACCAGTACCTCTTATACAGCTTGCAACAAAAATATTATAAAGCATACTAAAACATACAAAACAGTTTGAAAGAGCAGGGCTTACATCAAAACAGAATTATATATTATGGAAATTTTGGAATTATTAGACTTGGATACAACAATAAAGATTAATAGACTAGGGCTCTAACAGAAAAAAGTTGAAACTATGCAAAAACAGATGGCTAATGTAAACATGTGAGCAGACAAATAGAAGCTCAAAGAAATAATTAACTGGAAATAGTGGAAATCAAAAACAGCATCACAAAAATGAAGAATGCCTTTGATAAGTTCTTTAAATAACTGGACATGGCTGAGGAAATAATTATCAAGCTTGAAGAAATGTCAAAATAAACTTCCCAAACTAAAAAGTGAGGAGAAAATGAATGAAAATAAAAAAAAAAGGATATTCAAGAATGTGGGAAAATTATAAAGTGTGTAACATAAACATAATAGGAATAAGAAAAGGAGAAGAAATATGGGAACAGAATAGTGCAGAATAGCAAAGACAAAGAAAAAATCTTGAAAGAAGCCAGAAGACCAAACTAAACATAAAATAAATCAAAACAAAAACTTACCTATAAAGGAATAAGAATAAAAATTACATTGGGCTTCTCTTCAGAAACTATGCAAGCAGGAAGAGAGTTTACAATCTAATGATCTGACATGTGTATATACTGCAAAAAAGAAAATAACCACAATAAGTTTAGTTAATGTTAATCACCTTATTTAGTTACAAAATTTTTCTTGTGATGAGAACACTTAATATCTACTCCCCACCCCCCCAAAAAAAACTACTCTCTTAGCAACTTCCAAATATACAACATAATATTGTTAACTATAATAACCATGCTGTTCATTACATTCCAGAACTTATAACCAGATTTTACATTTCGACCACCTTCACCCCTTTTCTCCACGCCACCCCTGCCTGTAGCAACTACCAATCTGTTCTCTGTATCTAATTTTGTTTTTAATTCCACATATAAGTGAGATCATACAGTATTTATCTTCTCTATCTGAATTATTTCAATTAGCAAAATGCCATCAAGGTCCACGTCCTCACAAAAAGCAATATTTCTTTCTTTTTATGGCTGAAAAATTATGTATGTATATATATATATATATCCATCACATTTTCTTTATCCATTCATCTGTCCATGGAAACTTAGGTTGTTTCCATGTCTTGGCTATTGTTAATAATGCTGCAATTAACAAGGGGATGCAGATATTTTTCAAGGTAGTGATTTTATTTCCTTTAGATATATATCCAGAAGTGGAATTGCTGGATCATATGGTAGTGCCATTTTTAATTTTTTGAGGAATCTCCATACAGTTTTCCATAGTAGCTGCACCAATATACAGGGTTTCCTTTTCTCCACATCCTTGCCAGGACTTGTTATTTCTTGTTTTTATGATAATAGACATCTTAACGGCTGTGAGGTGATATTGTGGGCTATTTTCTTATTAAAGTATTGTTGATTATAATATTATATTAGTTTCAGGTGTACAACATAATGATTCAGTATTTTCATAGATTATGCTCCATATGAAGTTATTATAAAATATTGGCTATATTTCCTGTGTTGTACATTACATCCTTCTTATTTATTTTATACCTACTAGTTTGTACCTCTTAATCTCCTTCACCTATCTTGCCCCTAAAATGCCATACTATCCAAAGCAATGTTCAGATTTAATGCAATCCCAATAAAAATACCTATGACATTTTTTACAGAACTAAAATAAATAATGCTAAAATTTGTGTGGAACCACAAGATTCCAAATAGCGAAAGTAATCTTGAGAAAAAAAAACAACAAGGTATCATGCTCCCTGACTTCAGACTATAATACAAAGCTCAAAACAGAATGGTACTGGCACAAAAACAGACACACAGACCAATGGACTAAAATAAAGAACCCAGAAATAAACCCACACACATATGGTCAATTTATGACAAAGAAGCCAAGAATATACAATGGGGAAAAGACAGCCTCTTCAGTAAGTGGTGTTAGGAAAACTGTAAATCTACATGTAAAAGAATAAAAGTAGAGTATTTTCTCAGCCCATAAACAAAAATAAACTCAAAATGGATTAAATATCTAGGTGTAAGACCTGAAACCATAAAACTCTCAGAAGAAAACATAGGCAGTGCAGTCTTTGACATGTCTTAGCAATATTTTTTTTGGATCTCTCTGCTCAGGCAAGGGAAACAAGAACAAAAGTAAATAAATAGGACCTAATTAAAATTCAAAGATTTTGCACAGAGAAGGAAACCATCAACAAAACAAAAAGGCAACCTACTGAATGGGAAGAGGTGTTTGCAAATGTATGTCTGATAAGAGGTAAATGTCCAAAATTTGTAATGAACTCATACAACTCAATATCAAAAAAAAGCCCAACAAACTGATTAAAAAACGGACAGAGATCTGAACAGGCATTTTTTCAAAGAAGACATACTGATGGCCAACAGGCACATGGAAAGATGCTCAATATCACTAATCATGAGAGATATGCAGAAGCTTTTTTGTTTGATGTAATCCCACTTGTTTATTTTTGCTTTTGTCACCTTTGTTTTCAGGGTCTAATTCAAAAAATCATTGCCAAGACCTATGTTAATCTTACACCTATGTTTTCTTTTAGCAGTTTTATGGTTTCAAGTCTTACACTGAAGTCTTACATCCAATTTGATATGATTTTTGTGTATGGTTTAAGATAGGTGTCCAGTTTCATTCTTTTGCATGTAGCTGTCCAGTTTGCCAATACCACTTATTGAAGAGTCTACCGTTTCCCCATTGCATATTCTTGGCTCCTTTGTCATAAATTAATTGACCATGTATGCATGGGTTTCTTTGTGGAGTATGCTGTTTTATTGATCTGTGTGTTTGTTTTTATGTCAATGCCATATTATTTTGATTACTGTAGATTTTGTAATATAGTTTGAAATAAGAAAGTGTGATACATACAGCTTTAATCTTTCTCAAATTTGCTTTGGAATCTTTTGTGGTTTCATAAAAATTTTAGAATTGTTGTATTTCTGTGAAAAATGCCACTGAAATTTTTAGAGATTGCATTGAATCCTTAGATTACTTTGTGGAGTAGAAAAATTTCACAGTATTAATTCTTCAAATCCATGAATATGAAACATGTTTCCATTTATTTGTGCCATCCTCAATTTTTTTCATCAGTGTCTTATACTTTTATAGTTTTCAGTGTACAGATGTTTCACCTCCTTGGTTAAGTTTATTCCTAGATATCTTATTCTTTTTGTTGCAATTGCAAATGGGATTATTTTCTTAATTTCTCTTTCTGATAGTTCATTCGTAGTGTATAGAAATGCAAGAGATCTTTCTATATTGATTTTGCATCCTGCAATTTTACTGAATTCATTTATTATTTCTAAGTTTTTTTTTGGAATGTTTAGGGTTTTCAATATATAATATCATGTGCAGATAGAGAAAGTTTTATTTCTTCCTTTCTGATTTAGATGATTTTTATTTTTTTCTTGCCTAATTCCTCCAGCTAAGATTTCCAGTATTATGTTGAAAAAAAGTGGTTAGAGTGGGTCACCTTGTCTTGTTCTTGATACTAGAAGAAACACTTTCTGGTTTTCCCCCATTGAGTATGATGCTGTCTGTGACCTTTGGGATTTTAAATTAAAGATCAGTTATGTTGCAACTTTGTGTCTAACACATACCAAATCCCAAACTCCCAGAAGTAAAGCAGGCATTCAATATAAACCACATTGTTTATTCAATTTTTTAGGCACAGTGAACTACTCTAATTATTTAGGATACATTTTATGTTAGTGTAGGAAACTGGTTTCCAGTTAATTTTCCAGATACCAGCCAATGTTCAATCTAGCAAGTAAGTCTCTTTTAAGGATAGCAGTTTCAGGCATACCATTAAATTTTCCACACATTGTTTAAAAGAATGAAGGCTGAAAAGTCAGTGAGCTTAGCAAACATATAAAAATGTTAGGAAAAAAACAGCTAGTTAAGCACATAAAGAAAAAAGAGACATTAGAAGATACAGAAAAAGAAGAAAACTAATAAAAACAGAGGATCAATATGACAAACAGTTACTTCTTTGAAATAATAATAATATCGAAACATCTATAGCTAGAATGATGAAAAAATAAAAAATGTAATGGAACAAAAAACAAATATCTTGCTTAAAATAGGGGACATTATTAAAAATTCTATGTACATGAGAAAGTTTAGCAGGAATTTATCATAAACTACTCTATGTCATATAATTGGAAATATAGATGAAATAGAAAAATTTCTAATAAAAATACCATAGGGGAAATGTAAATTGTGATTAGCTCCATAACTATTAACAACATTCAGCTGGTAATGAAAAACCTTTCTTAAAAGCAACCCAGGCCAAAATGGCTTTAATAGTTAAATCTACCAAACATTTAAGGTAGAAATAGTACCAATCTTACCATAGGACAGTCTCATCCATGAAAGTAAATGCAAAAGTTATAAATAAAATCTTAGCAAGACAAAGTGTGCAATATAGGAAAGGGGTAATACAGTAAAGCTAATTTTGGTTTATTTTAGGAATTAATAGGTGTTTTAACAAATGAAAATCACTCTATGTATTTTATCACATTAGCAGAAAAAAGAGAAAAATAATGTGATCACTTCAACAAATACAGAAAATGCATTTGATAAAATTCAGCTCCTATTTATGATAAAAATTTCTTTAAACTAGAAATAGAAAAGGTCTTTCTTAATCCAATATTAAGAGATATCTATTAATTAGCTTATAGCAAACAACACACCTAACGGTGAAATGAAAGATTTTGCACTGACATCTAGAATGAGATAATGATACCCACTACCTCCACTTTTATCTAATATTGCACTGACAGTACCACCTATTGTGGTAATGCAAATATAAATAAATAAAAATGATCATATTTGGAAAGGAAAAAATAAAAAAACATCATTTTCATTTGGCATGCTTGTTTACATTGAAAATTCAAGAAAAATCAGGTAAATTATTGGAATTAAGATTTGAGATTAATAAACTTGCTGATATACATACACATATACTTGTTTATAAACATACTGACAGAGGATAAAGATAGATAGATGCTAACTAAATAGATAATAGATAGATAACTTGAAGGGGACAGAACATAGATCCAGTTATTGGGAGTGTGGTACAAGGGTAAGAGGAAGCCAAAAGCAAAATTCCATGAAAGCAGTGATGATGATCTTTGGTTCACTACTTTGTCCTAAATGTGTAGCACATTGTAGGCAGTCAATGTTTGTTGAATGAATGAATGCTCAGTGAATGAGATATGTAACCAAAACTCCTTATATGTGCCCTCATAAAAGTTGCATTAGTCAGAGAGCCTGAAGTAAAGTTACAGTTAGGGAGGAAGTGGCTCCAGAGCTAAAGATGACAGGACGATAAAGACAGGAAACATAAATGGTCATTTTAAGAAAAATATCTTAAGTCAACTTGTATCCCTTAGAATTAATATTTAAAAATAAGGATAAGTAGTAAATTTTCCAATTATAATTTTTTGAAGATATTAACAATATTGTTTCTTTATCATATGAATTCAGTTATTTTTATCAATCAATTCATCTATTTGGACTCTGTTTGCAGGTTGATTAGATTGAAATATAAAGAATTCATCTGAAATTTAACCACACTGACCAATCTAGACAGACAGTTTGATATTGTTTATGGACTCCTGGTTTTGACAACAAATAATAAAATAACGTAAAGCAGCTTGTACATTTAAGAATAAAATGTGATTTCTGTACCTTGGTCTTAAAGTGTCTGATTAAAGCTGGAAGTTAAAATATAAGTAAGAGAAAGTTGTTAAATTTAATTAGTAATTTTATTAATAAAATTATGGATGTGCTACCTGTGCCAAGATCTATCAGAGTTTGAGATTTCATAGGAATGTAAAAGTTAATATTCCCTTAAGGAACACAGTCCCCAGGTAGAAGAAATCATAGTCTGATGATGTTGTTTGTCATTAGTTATGTATCTAAGGAAAGGTCTTCATCTATGTTTAAATGTTTAAAAAATTAGAATTTAAAATACATTATGAGAAATTGTACTTTTCCCCCCATTTGCATTATTATTTGAGTTTAAGGGTTGCTAGCAACTTAAAGGCTCCTTTAACAAGATAAATTTTGTTTGCCACATATGTCTCTATTTCATTTGGGACCTTATCAAAATTTAAAGTTGTTAAAATGAAATCAAGATTTGTAGTTGAAGAGTCACTAAAAACGTGCATCACACTTACTACTAAAAATGATTCCCTTTGCCTAATTTCATTACCAAAACCTTGAGAAATTGTAACTTTATTTATTTACTGCTTGCATCTAGAAATTATATTTTAAATCATTAACTTAAATTTAAAGGGCAATATAAAATAATGCCTTTAAACCTACTACTAGAAAGATTCATTCTCTTTTAAAGAAAATTTAAACTTTTTCATGCTAAGATTTGATTTAGAAAACAAGAAGATAAAGGTTAGTAAGCAGACTTTAGTTTAAAAATTTGGAAGGTTTTTCAGCTTGGATGTAAGCCAAGAGGCCAACAGCCATGTTCATCCTTGACTGAGCAAGTCATAGTACTGGAGCTTACAAGCTGATTGTACAACAGGGAAAGCAAGGCAGAATCACAGCTAATTAGAATTCCTGCAGGCTTTATCAACAGGTCTGCAAAATACAGTAATTAAGCTACGGCTGTGAAAACATGTCACTTTGATGTTTTGGAGATGATGCAAACTAGCTTAAAATTACCCAGCTCAAAAATAATCACTTAAGAACTTCCTTAAAGTGACACATGGAATGTATATTTGACTACTGTGATTTAAAAAAAAAATACTTCAATAAAAGCCAAGGCTAATTTAATATCTCAGTAAAGAATATCATGGGCTCAATTACTGACTTGCTTTTGTGCAGATGTATTCTGGACCAAAAAAAAAGCAGAAGTAATGAAATATTATATATTGATATCTTAATATTTTCAAATATCAAGATCTGTCTATACATGTAATAGGCAGGGCAATTGTCATCTCAGAAATAAATTCATTTTTAACATATTCAAAAGTCAGAATCTTTTTTGTTAATAGAATTCAACAAAAGAGTATATTCATAAATAACTTAATAATTTTAATTGTAGAGCCTGACAGTGAATTGAATCTAAAAATGAAATTGAAAAAAAATTCTAAAATATGTCTCTATTTTTTTTTTTTTTGCAGTAGGCAGGCCTCTCACTGTTGTGGCCTCTCCTGCTGCAGAGCACAGGCTCCAGATACGCAGGCCCAGCGGCCATGGCTCACAGGTCTAGCTGCTTCGTGGCATGTGGGATCTTCCCAGACCAGGGCATGAACCCATGTCTCCTGAATAGGCAGGTGGACTCTCAACCACTGCGCCACCAGGGAAGCCCCCTATGTCTCTATTTTTAAGTGCTGTTGTAAGTGTGATTTGATGAACTTCATATGAGAAGAATGACAGAGTTGACATCTGCTTTGTTTTTTTTTTTAGAAATTGGAAACCGTACACATTGCTTGTGGAAATGTAAAATGGTGCAGACAATATGTATGATAGTTTGAAATTTCCTCAAAAAGGTAAAATACAGTTAGAGTTTGGTTCAAGAATTCCACTCCTAGATATATGCCACAAAGAATTGAAAATGGGTGTTCAAACAAAAACTTGTACATGAATATTCATAGCAGCATTGTTGACATTGGCCCAATGGTAGAAACAATTTGAATATCCAACAGTGGATGAATGCATCAGCAAAAGAGGGTAGATCTATAAATTTCCATATTACTCTGCCATATATAGAAAGAGTAAAATGGTGCATCCACTGTGGAAAACAGTATGGCAGTTCATCAAAAACTTAAACATAAATTAACATATGATCAATTCCAATTCAGGGTAGACACACAAAAGGTTTGAAAGCAGGGAGTAAAAGAGATATTTGTATACATGTATGCATAGCAGCATTACTGACACTGACCAAAAGGTGGAAGCAACCAAAGTGTCCATGGTCCATGGATAGATGAATTAATCAGCAAAATGTGATATATACACAAAAGTATATTTTTCAGCCTTAAAAACTAAGGAAATTCAGACACATGCTACAACATGTCTGAGCCTTAAAATCATTATGCTAAGTGAAATAACCCAGTCACAAAAGAATGAATATTAATAAATGATTCCACTTCTATGAGGTATCCAGAGAAGTGAAGTTCAGACACAGAAAGTAGAATGTGGTTGACAAGGGTTAAAGAGAGTTAGTGTTTAATGGATGCAGTTTCACTTGGAAAAAATGAAAAAGTACGGGAGATGGATAGTGAGGATATTTGTACACAATGTAAATGTAGTGAATGTCATAGAACTATATAGTTTAAATGGTTTAAATGGTAAATCTTATGTTCAATGGATTTAATCACAATGGAAAATGTAAATGAAGTACTGATACATGTTACAACATGCATGAACATTGAAAACATCCTGAGAGAAAGTAGCCATATATACAGAAAAGGCCACACAGATCATACTCATCTTGTGTGTTTTAAATCCATCAAGGTTGTGAAAATGAGGGAAAGTCTCAAGAACGCTTCCAGAAAAAGTAAACTGTATCAGAATTGAAAAAGACATTTTCATGCTTTGGGGCAGGTGGTGAAAGTGGAAGTGGGCCTGTGGAATTGGATTAGAAGGTGAAAACTGCAGTGATTTCTCATTTGGGGATTATGTGGGTGTTCCCTGGGAGAGTGTCACTTTTTAGAGTAAAACAAAATGGAAGTTGTCATTTAAATTGGCATATGTGGTAAATCAATGATGACTGGGACATCTGAACTTGCAGGTAAAGAGTACATTGTACTGCTACTGCAAATTTTCTGTAGTTTGAAATTATTAGAAAGTAAATAACTTTGCAAAACAAACATGTCAATACCATGCCAGAAAAGTAGATAAGACATGAAACTTCATGATAGGGACCAAGCCCTATGCAGATTCAGTTCACCCAAAATGGTTAAGCTAATTGCTCTTGTGGGAATCCACATATTATTAAGAGGTACTGTAACAGGGAAGAGCAAAATCTGACTCAGTGTTGGATCTGTTTCTTTTACTTTAACCTTTGCTTTTCATTGCTTTTGTTATTATAATCATACATAATGGCCTGCTTCAGGGAACCCTGCCCCTCTGCCTGAATGTAAAACTAAAGTGCCCTTGTTCAGCTCACAGGGAGACCATTTGACCCTGCCCACCTGTGAATGGCTACAGAAAAGAAGAAATTAATGCATCCCTCCCCGATGTTGGCCAAGCCAGGAGATATTTTGCAAAACTAATGGCCTTTTTACTTTACTTCCTGACCTCCTCCCCCTCTCTGTTCTATAAAAGAAACTGGCATCCAGACCCCGATAAGATGTTTTTTGGGGGACACTAGTCCGCAATCTTCTTGGTCTGCTGGCTTTCCAAATAAAGTTGCTATTCCTTGCTTCAACACCTCATCTCCCAATTTATTGGCCTGTCGTGCGGAAAGCAGAGTGAGCTTGGACTCAGTAACAGTACTGTGGGAAGATTATATTAGTAGTTAATGTGTCTTGGGTGTTGTGGATGACCTGGGATACAGTAGAAACAATGGAATTTCAAGTTACAATTTTCCACATCAAACCACCAAAAGGTACAATACATGAATTTAGTAAAGTTGCATAATACAAAAGCAATACAAAAAAATCAGTTGAGTATCTATACACTAATAAAGAAGTAACAGTAAGAAAATAATACCATTAACAATTGCATCAAAAAGAGCAAAATACCTAGGTATAAATTTAACCAATGATATGAAAGACCTGCACAATGAAAACTGTAAGACACTAATAAAGAAACTGAAGAAAAAACAAATAAATAGAAAAATATTCTGTGATCAAGAATATTATTAAAATGTTCATCCAGCCAAAGCAGTGTACACATTCAATTCAATCTCTAACACAATTAAAATGGCATTTTTCACAGAAGCAGAACAAACCTATCATGTGTGCAGAACAAAAAGGACCCCAAATAGCCAAAGTAATCGTAAGAAAAGAGAGCACAGCTGGAGTGAAATAGCTCCCTAACTTCAAACTATGCTAGGAATCCACAGGAACCAAAACAGTGTGGAAGTGGCACAAAAACAGGCACATGCACCAGAAGAACAGAACAGAGAACCCAGAAATAAACCCACGTGTATGTGGTCAGCTAATTTATGACAAAGCTGCCAAGGACATACACTAGGGAAAGTCCCCTCAATAAATGATGCCAAGGAAACTAGATACAACAAACCAAAGAAAGACACTGGAAACTAACTACACCACACACAAAACTACCTAAAATTTATTGTTTTCCACATCAAGGCTTTCCTCTGCTGGCTCCTCTGAAAATGGACTCCCCTCAGCAGTCAGCCACATACAGGACGCTTCTCCCCACTTTTTCTTCACCTTTTACTCCCAAGGTGGCACCTCCCAGCAGGTCCTGAAGACACTGGGCTCCTGTCTACGTGGACGAGGTCCAGTGTTTTCCAGAAGCTGAAGCCCCAGTATGTCCTGAGGAGACCAACCTCCTGTCTGTGTAGACTTGGTTAGGCTTGTCCAGAAGCCAAAGCCCTGGTGAATCCTGAAGAGCCAACATCCTGCCTCCAATATTTAGAAAACTGCTCTGAAGAATCCGGAAGGACTCCCAGCTCAGCATCTCTGGCTCAGTGTCTCTTCCCTCCCCCAGCACTGAGCTGCTCCAGAGCCCGAGGGGAGGGCGGCGCCACCCCTGATCCCTGACCCCTGACCCTGATTTCACCCTGGCTGCACTGCCACTGGGAGGCACCCAGTGCCCAGATTCTGTGCTGTTCAGTGGGCAGCCAATGATGTGGAATCTGCTGCTTTCACTAAGTCAGCATCTGTCCTCATGTCCAAGTTCAGCACGTCGGCTTTTCTTCCAGGCCAGTTTCAGAAGTCTGACACAGGTTCCACCCACCTGGAAGATGGGTGTATGATACACGTTTAGCCAATCCCATTTTCCATTCTCTGCTTGCTGTGATTGGTGCAGTGATGAGAATGTTATCCAAGCCAGGCCAAAGGCATACCAAACGATGAGTTTTCATGAGCATGATTCCCTCAACTCTGTTCTTTCTCAAGATTATTTTGGCTATTCGGAACCTTCTGTACTTTCACAAAAAAATTTAAATTATTTGTTCTAGTTCTGTGAAAATTGCCTTTGGTAGATTGATAGCGATTGCATTCAATCTGTAGATTGCCTTGTTAAGTTATATTCTGAAAATAGAACAGGTATACAGGTATATTTAACTGTGCTCTTTTTCTTAAAATGTCTCCATTTGATCAGTATTTTAATATTCTTTGAGCTTGATAAGGAATTGGGGAATGCTTGAACTTTCCTTTCACCTCTCATCTTTCATGCTATTCTATATTACTTAATCCCACTTTGTTTTTCTCTTTGACAAAAGAATGGATATGTATGCATGCATGCCTCAGTATGTTTCAGTATGTATATTTACAATCACTATTACTGCATTTTACCAAATTGTCTTAGAATTTTCTTTGGTTAACTTTGCTTTATGCACCCATTCTTTCTTTCTAGTTTATCTTTCTTCTTACTGGAATACATTCTTCCATATTTTTTCACTGGGATGTGAGAATGTACTTAGTACACCTCACTATTGAATGTTACTTTTTCTAGATACCAAATATGAGTTAGCAATCATTTTCTTCTGAACTGAGATATTACTCCATTATCTTCTGGCACCTCGTATTTATGATAAAGAGTCTGACAATCAGTCTGAAGTTTTTTTTTTTTTTTTTTTGCGGTACGCGGGCCTCTCACTGTTGTGGCCTCTCCTGTTGCGAAGCACAGGCTCCGGACACACAAGCTCAGCGGCCATGGCTCACGGGCCCAGTTGCTCCGTGGCATGTGGGATCTTCCTGGACCGGGGCACGAACCCGTGTCCCCTGCATTGGCAGGCTGACTCTCAACCACTGTGCCACCAGGGAAGCCCAGTCTGAAGTTTTATATGATGGTTAGTCTAGTATTGTTCCTTTGTGAATATTCTTTTTTGGGTACCTTTTAAAAGTAAGTTCTTCATCTTAGAATTCTACTAAATATCTATTCATTTTTATGTATCATGCTCAAGCCATTATCTTTCTCTCTGTTTTTTACTTAAAACATTCATCTATTTTATTTTTATTGAGATTAAATTTATATACTGTCAAATAAACAAATTTTACCCATATAAATTGGTGAGTTTTTGCAAATGTATGCATCCATTTAACCAGCAGAACCCCCTGAAGATATAGAACATTTCAATAACTCCAGGAAATTTCATGTCCTTTTAGCCAATCCTCACCACTTATTGGATAACACTGTTCTGATTTCATCACTCTCAATCAGTTTGCCTATTCTAGAACTTTATATAGATAGAATAATACAACATGTACTATTTTGTGCCCAGCTTCTTTTGTCCAGCATAATGTCTATATATGTATCTATGCTGTTTCACATATTAGTAGTTTATTCTTTTGTTGTTTCTGTTGAGTAATAGTTCTTTGTATAAAAATACCACAATCTGTCATTCCATTCTCCTTTATATAAGAATTTGAGCTATTTTAAATGGTTTTCTATAGTAAATACAGTTTTTTAAAAATGTTTTATAAGTTTTTGGTAAGCATGCATTTTTATTTCTCCAGAGTAAGTTCATAGAAATGGAATTGCCATATAATATGCTGGGTGTATGTTTTCAAATTTTTATCTTGTTGCAAATCAGTTTTCCCAAAATGGCTGAAACATTTTACATTCCCACCAGTGATATGTGAGAATTCAGTTGCTCCATATCCCTACAAGCATTTGTTATTTCCTTCTGTTTTTGCTTGTTTGTTTGTTTTAGCTATTTTGATAGGTGGGTAGTTATATTTTATTGTAGATTTAATTTTTATTTCCCCAATAATTAAAGATGTTGATCATAATTTTTCCTGTGCTTATTAAGCGTTCATATATTGCCTGTGTCTTTTCAATTCTTTTGCCCATTTTTATTGGTTTACTTTTTTAAAACTTTGAGTTGCAAGAATTTCTCTCTGTACACAGGCGTAACACACACATACACATACATACACACACACATACATTTTGTAACAAATCTATTTGTGACTTACCTTTTTATCTTCTTAACAGATACTTTTGATGATTACAACGTATCAACTTTCCTTTATTGTTATTGCTTTTTTGTGTCCTATATAAGAAATTTTGGCCTATCTCAAGGTGGCAAAAATGTGTGCCTGTGATTCCTTTACAAAAGTAATAGTTTTAGCTTTTAGGTTTAGCAATAGGATCCTTTGAATCATTTTTTTATATGATGTGGAGAAAGGCACTAGGTTTATTTTTTCACACATTATTATTAATTGATTCCATCATAATTTTTGGAAAGGCTGCCCTTTCCCCCACTGAATACTTTTAGCACCTTTGTTGACTATGAATATAAATTGACTGGGTTCTACTATATAGCAAAGACCTTGTCTGTTCTTGCCCCTGCACCACATCACCTTGATTCAGTAGCCATATGAGGACTGGTTAGTCAAATAACTGAAGGCTATTAAAAACAGTGGAAGTATCAATATACATTAATGTGAGTTGCTAGGAATACGTAAGTTAGGATCCCTCTAAATAAAAAGACAAAACAGTAAATAGTACTAATCATATTATATGTCATTTCTTACCATTAAAATTAAAAAGACAGGAATGTGCATAATAACCAATTATTTATCATTGTTCTGTACATTAGCCAACATACAATAGGTAGAAAACAGAACAAAAGATATAACTCTTGGATATCTGCTTTTCTTTCCTTTTTGGAGAGCAAGACATATATTCTGACAAAGGATTTGAATGCAGATATATAGAGATTTGTGCTTAGAAAACTTAAGATTAATAACTGTAAAAAGTGAGTTTAAGGGATTTTAGCAAATTGACTAGATAAAACATTAATATACAAAAATCAATAATCTTTCTCAAACCAACAATAAAAAGTTATAAAATATGATAGAAAAATCATACTTACAACATAAACAAAAATACTAAGTACCTAAGAAATTTAAAAAATATGTAAAACTTAAAGAAATAAAATAAGGGAAGATGGTTGCATATTTACAGGCAAATAATTTTATGGATTATAAGGCATGCTAAATAGTTTTCATAAAATAATGATATTTCGCTAATGTCCACAATTAGTAAATAAACCAATTTGAGGTTAGTTTATGTCTTTTTTTTGCAACTATAACCATTTGCTGTGTGAACTAAGTTCTTCTGTCTTTACTACGGACACACATGTTACCTGAAAAGTTATAATGGGCAAGAGTACATACAGTTCTCTGTATTTCATTCATCTTGAATTTCTTATGAGGGTCCTCAGTTATAAGAAATCAGGGAACATGATGGTTTATGATACTAGAACTTTTAACTGATTTTGAAACATAAATATTTCTTATAAAAATACATTTGTATTTAAAAAGTACATAAAGTTGCTTCCTATATATTATCAATTGAATCATGCCCTCCCCCCATTTATCAGTTGAACACCTAACACCCAGTTCCTCAGAATGTGACCTTATTTGGAAACAGTCTTTGCAGATGTAATTAGTTAAGATGAGGTCATCGGGATGGGCCCTAATTCAATATGACTGGTGTCCTTATAGAAAGGAGAAATTTGGTCACAAACATAGATACTTAAAGAGGGAAGGTGATGTAAAGAGACACAGGGAGAAAATGGCCATCTATAAGCCAAGGAAAGAAGCTTAGAACTGATCCTTTCTTCACAACCCTCAGAAGGAACTAACTTAGGAGACACCTTGATTTTAGACTTCTGGCATACAGAACTATGAGGCAACAAATTTCTGTTGTTTAAGCCACACAGTCTGTTGTACTTTGTTACAGCAGCTTTGATAAATTAATACACTATATATGGCATGGAATTAAAACAATATGTGCTATCGAATGTAAAATAGTTAGCTAGTGGGAAGCAGTAGCATAGCGCAGGGAGATCAGCTCGGTGCTTTGCGATGACCTAGAGAGGGGGGATAGGGAGGATGGGAGGGAGACTCAAGAGGGAGGGGATATGGGGACATATATATACATATGGCAGATTCACTTTGGTGTACAACAGAAACTAACACAATGTTGTGAAGCAATTGTACTCCAATAAAGATTTTTTTAAAAAAAATAAAGATTTTTTTAAAAAAATGTGCTTTATAGAATACATAAGTTTCAAAATGTTCTGTTCATGTGTGACTTCAAATGCAGTAAACCTACAGCTATGTTAAAGCTATAGGAGATTCCATATATATGTGTTAGCATACGGTATTTGTTTTTCTCTTTCTGACTTACTTCACTCTGTATGACAGAATCTAGGTCCATCCACCTCACTACAAATAACTCAATTTCATTTCTTTTTATGGCTGAGTAATATTCCACCGTATATATGTGCCACATCTTCTTTATCCATTCATCTGTTGATGGACACTTAGGTTGCTTCCACATCCTGGCTATTGTAAATAGAACTGCAATGAACATTTTGGTACATGACTCTTTCTGAATTATGGTTTTCACAGGGTATATGCCCAATAGTGGGATTGTTGGGTAGTATGGTAATTCTATTTTTAGTTTTTTAAGGAACCTCCATACAGTTCTCCATAGTGGCTGTATCAATTTACTTTCCCACCAACAGTGCAAGAGTGTTCCCTTTTCTCCACACCCTCTCCAGCATTTATTGTTTCTAGATTTTTTGATGATGACCATTCTGACCAGTGTGAGATGATATCTCATTGTAGTTTTGGTTTGCATCTCTCTAATGATTAATGATGCTGAGCATTCTTTCATGTGTTTGTTGGCAATCTGTATAGCTTCTTTGGAGAAATGTCTATTTAGGTCTTCTGCCCATTTTTGGATTGGGTTGGGGAGGGGGAAGGGTAAGCAGTGAGAAAGTGAGAGAGTGGCATGGACATATATACACTACTAAATGTAACATAGATAGCTAGTGGGAAGCAGCCGCATAGCACAGGGAGATCAGCTCGGTGGTTTGTGACCACTTAGAGGGGTGGAATAGGGAGAGTGGGAGGGAGGCAGATGCAAGAGGGAAGAGATATGGGAACATATGTATATGTATAACCGATTCACTTTGTTATAAAGCAGAAACTAACACACCATTGTAAAGCAATTATACTCCAATAAAGATATTAAAAAATACCCAAAAACTGTAGGAGAGCAAGGATCCTCAGTTGCAAGGATGACAGGAGCACAGGAAAACAGTCAAGAGTTATAGGAGGAGCTGGAAGATTCTGAGTCAGATTGGAATGGGACAAAATCTAAGAGATACACATCCCTAAGAGGAAGGTGTAATGGTATTCAGAGAACCTGATGTACCTGGCTTCAGCTGATGATGCCTTATTTATTTCAGCCTGGCTTCCAGATCAAACCCTTGGGGCTTCTTCCTCACAGTATTCTGATAGTAGTGAAAGATCAAATTTACCACACTGAAAAACTCTTCTTATGTACTTTCTCTGGACTGACTTCATTCAGCTCCCACTCATTTACTGGAAGCCCACAAAACTTACTTATGTTTATTATAGAGCATAAAAGTTTAATTTCTGAGGTAGTTTATTTTTAATTATTTTATAAGATGTTGATTTCTCTCTAGTCCATTCACTCTAAACCCCTTCACTGGATTCCACATCTCATTGGATAAATGTAAAATTCCTTAAAATGGCCCACATTACTCTAAATAATTTGGTCCTTGCATACCTCTTCACTCACATCTTATCTCACACTCTTGTTCATTTTCTGCCCTCCAACCTCTCTGGTGTCCTTTCAGTCTCTTGTATTCACTTTGCTCCCTCCCTTGCAGGACCTCTCTGTCTTCCTTCACTCTTCACCTCCTAGTCATATTATATCTTTCAAGTCAGGTGTCATTTTCTCATGAAAATACTTCCATATATTTCAATGAGGTCAATTTCACCCCATTATTTGATATCCTGGCTCCATATACCTATTTTTTATGTAACATCTATTAAAATTTAGTCAAAAGGTACAAACTTCCAGTTATAAAATAAAGAAAAATACTGGTGATGTAATGTACAACTTGATGACTATAGTTAACATTGCTGTATGGTGTATTTGAAAGTTGCTAACGAGAGTAAATCCTAAAAGTTTTCATTGCAAGGAAAACACCCTTTTTTTTTCTATCTACATGAGATATTAGCCAAACTTATTGTGGTAATTATTTCACAGTATATATGTCAAGCCATTACACCATCACCTTAAACTTATACAGTGCTATATGTCAATTATATATCTCAATAAACCTGAAGGAAAAAATTCCCCCGCAAATTAAAATTTGTTATTATCATCTGCTGGATATTTCAATTATTTGCATAATATCTGGATCTTTCACTAGATCATAAAAATCTATGATAGGAAACATACCTGCTTTTATTTACCATTGTAACTTAGGCATATACCATAGAACATTTTGTGTATTAGTAGTTCAATAAGTTTTTTTTTAAATAAAGATACATATGAAACCTCCTGTTTGAAAAGTATGTCCTTTTGAATTCATATTTCATAGAAATTACAACTATAAGGCCTGGCAATTCTACCATTATCAGGTTGACTTATTTTTTGAATCGTTAAATCAAGTATTATGAAATCATAAGATATTCAAGCTGGAAGTAACTTTAGATTCAATCTAGTACAGCGGTTTTTAAACTTTATGGACTTGCCACAGGGACCACCTGAAGGAGTTGTGAGGATAATTCTGATAAGGTAGAGCTTTGGAACTCCAACTTTGGGAAACAACAACTCTACTTTCATCTATTTTATATATTGGAATTTCATGTACCTTTAATTTTAATTAAAAAATTCTACTGCTAGAGTTTTTTTAAAAATGTTGATATATCTCAATTCCTTTCATTGTAATTTTCAGAAAACAGAATCTACATGAGGGAAAATTACTTTAATAAGGTCAGCCAATTAGTTAGTGCCGGAGGTAAAACTAGGACACAGGTAATCTGATTCCCAGAAATTTCAGGTTGGCTACTTTACCCATCAATGGATTAATATTTCATTCTTAAGCCAATCTAATTTTAGTTCTCCAGTTAACAAGATAAGTTGCATGTGAACATGATTAATTTAAATGAGCTAATCATGGTTTCTCATGCTTTCAACCAACGAAGACCTATGGACCTATGTGTATGGCACTGAGTTTTGGGATCCATCATGGTTAAGCAAAAGAAATATAAATTTTTGTCTCCAACAGATCTAGGTGGGTTTGAGTCCCTATTCTACCACTTATTACTATAAATTATGTACAGTAGTAAAGTCTCTGAGCTTCATTTTACTCATCTCAAAAATGAGAATTAATCAACTTCCAACTGGGGTTGCTTGGAGGATTAAATGAAATATACAAAAGTGCTTAGCACAGTGCCTGGTACAGAATTAGTTGTCAATAAGTATGTTTCCTTTTTATTCTTCCTTTCATATTTCTTTTGCATTTGTATTTACATGAGTTTATAGATCTATGGTTCATAAATATGCCTGTACTTATCAAACTTAAACATGTATTTCATCTACATCCAAGTAATTCAAATCCATCAATAAATAGCAATGCATAAGTAATTCCATGAGCTTATTTTGTTTTTGAATATTTCACATTTCATAGTGAAGGCCTAGTCAAATTACTACTTTCCTTTTACAACACCTATAATTATCTTAAGCTAAGAAATGAATATTTTTCTTAATACTAGTAGGACTAGAATTTTACTTTGTGCATTTGATAATTAGACTATATGTCTTGTGAATGTTACCCACTATTCAGTCTTATTTTTGTGGTGAAATTTTGTGTGACCATAGGTAAATTTGAGTTAAAAATGAAGAAATCTTGAAGGGAAACAACTCTTTTTAATATCCAGATATTTCACTTTGTTCTGAATCCTTGCTCTCCTTTCTATTATTTCTGCCTGTGCTACAAAAGTAATCCTAATTAAATATATATGTATTATATATAATATATATGCATATATATATATCTTTACAGAATTACCTTATTCTCCACTCTTATGCTCACCTGCCCGCAGGTATTACATATCATTTAATAACTAACTTACAAAAAGCAACTGCCCAGTTTCCAAGCTCAGAAACAAACTGCAATTCTTTCCCTCTGGTGTCATCTATTGGTTAGATGTTAAAATTACAAATACTGTTTTATATAAATATTCTTAAAAGTACCTGCCTCCTTATTTTTACTCTCCTATGTAATACTGCTTGATTGTACTGCTTTAAATTAGGGTTGTTTAACTTATTGTTAACTATTTAATAGTCTTTCCAAGTCTCCAACCTACAAATGATGACATTATTCAGTCATAAATTGTTCTATTGAAGGAGAAATTGTATTAAAAATTTGAACCAACTGAAAACTGTCAGACACTACATAGAATTCTCATTTCACTCTCCATTACAATATAGTAAAGCACAATCCAAATTAAGCAATGTCTTTTAAGTATTAGGTGAAAATATCATAAAATATACTTATTTTGAATTTCTATATTAGTGCCATTTTGCATGACAAAATATTTCTGTTTTATGCATTCCTCATTTTAAATAAAAAGAAACTACTTGAAGTCATAGTAAAGCCAAAACTAATAATAAAAAAAAGAATCACTCATTTCACATGTTGAAATTGTCAGTTACAAATATTTAAATGGATCAACAGATTTCCATTACTGGAGCAACACATCAGAGTAACAAAATCTTTTGAAGAAATGCTTGTGAAGAAATTGAGTATGCATAATAGATCTGTTTATCATGATATTTTCATATTCTTTTTTATAGGGCTTCAGAGAAAAGCTACAGTATATGGAAATTGAAAATGAAAAATTGTTGTTGCAGATGAGGTATTTCAGGGAAGCCAGATAAATCACTATGTTTGCTAGATGGCTTGAGAATTACTATTATTAGTTATCCTAGAATAAAATTTCACTTTCTCTAGCATTTACAATATATTGTTTTATACTTTTGTATTTAGAATCTCTAGTTCTTTATTTTGAAACCTTAATGCTTTTCAAAATTTATCACTGGTCCAACAGATGAATTAATCAAATGGTAAGCTCTGGATGAAGGTGAATGTAGATCCTTAAATCTAGTTCTCTTATTTTCTCCTACTGATAGTATATGATTTCACAGCAAGTCTAAATGAAACTAAAAAAATATAATGTAGCTTTTCCCTTGCAAAAAGAGTTCTTAATCATTTAATTCTCATTGAATTACTTTATTTTAGTGTAAATCATTGCTTATTGCACTTATTTTACTTGGTTGAGAGATAGTTTATTTTGTTATCAGATCTAAGGAGCTGGTTGCGTCACCATTGGTCTCTTAACTAATTAATATATAGACCAGATTTTATTAAACAACAAGTATCTTGTAGAGAAACAATCACTGGACTATGGATAAGCTCACCAAGGGGCTAGTTTCTTTATCTATTTATATTAAAATACAGGTATAACTGTTGTCAAACCTGCTCATATGCCCAATGTGCAGTGAGGCCAAACAAATCAAAACGTCAGAGTTTGGAGCAGAAAAAGATTTATTGCAGAGTCAAGCAAGGAGAAAATATGGCTCCTGCTCAAAACACCTGAACTCCACAATAGTTTTCATGGAAGAGTTTTTAAAAGCAACATTTGGGGTGGGGCTGCATGATGCATGACTTTCTCTGATTAGTTGGTGGTGAGGTAACAGGGTGGTGTTCCTGGAATCTCAATCATCAACCTTCTGGTTCCAATCAGTGTAGGATCTCAGCATGTAGTTGCTATCCTCTACTTGGGTGGAGGCCTTAGTTCCAGCAGAACAATTCAGAGATATATATCAGATTATTATGTATATCCCTTGAAGAGTAGCTAGGACTCTATTTTATTGTTGAACTATTGTTTCTTAACTGTTCTTCTTTTGTTTCTGCATCCCTCACTTCCCTAATTAGTAACTGTTTGAATCTGCTCTTTGGAACTCAGGAAGGCCTAGGAAATTAAAGCTTTTTTCTACAAACAAGAGATGGGGGTGTGCACAGAGGGTCTTTTGTATCCAGGAGGGCCCCACAGGTTCCTTTTCATTTTCAATCTCCCATTTTCTTTAGTACTCCTCAATCCTGAGAGGAACAGGTGCAGGAAAAGAAAGGGAATAAAGTTTTGGATAGAGAGGTTAATCATAAACTCAGCAGAGGAACTGGGTTTCAGGGGTATTCTGTTTCATAACTATTTCAATTTTACTTTCTTTAATTTTCTCTCTGTCCCTATTTGTTAGTGCTTCAGCTGTTCACTTGATACCTTGCTCTAGAGTAGGATTTATTATATGAGGTTATTGATTACAGGTATTGCAAAGTGATTCTGACATGAGCTAGTGGAGTTAGGCCAAATTTCACAGGTTAAATACACAGCCTTTCACAGAACTCCTCTCACTTCAGATACTAACCACAAGCTCCAGGGATCCCGGGTTCTCTGAACTTCCTACAAGTTTGAGAGTTCTCACTACCCTCTCAGATTTGATAACTTGCTGGAATGAATCACAGAACTCAGAAAAGCATTATAATGACAATTACAGTCTTATTATAAAGAATACAAATTAAGATTAGTGAAATGAAAAGACACATAGTGTGAAACCTGTGAAGGTTCCAAATGCAAAGTTTCTGTGTCCTCAGAATGCCTCACCCTCCTGGCACACTGGCGTGTATTAACAACTTGGAAGTTAAACCAAACTTCCGGTATCCAAAGTTTTTACTGGGGTTTTATTGCATTTATGGCTTGAATCATTGGCCACGTAACTGTGCTCAATATATAACCCCCCTTTCCTTTCTGAAGTTTGGGTGGTCGGAATTATGTCACATGGCTCAAAGGCCCAATCCTATAATGATATGGTTGGTCTTTCCAGAATGGCTGTCACCCATTCTGAAACTATCCAGGAACCCAGAATGAGTGTCTTTAGTAGCATAAACATAAGTGTGGTTTGAGGGACCCACCATGAATAACAAAAACATTCCTATCACTAAGGAAATTCCAAAGTGTAGAAGCTCCCATCCAGGAACCAGATACAAAGACCAGACAATTGTTTATTATAAAACAGATTTCATTATCTTTGTTTTCCTTAACATGACACAACATAGTATAGTTATGGAAAATTGCCCTTGAATCCAAGATATCTGTGCTGTATTTTAATGTTCTATAAGCTGTTTCACTGTTCTATAGGCAGGCTCTGTAAGACCAGCTTTATCTACTTAAAATTTAACCCAATAGTTTCAACTTTAAGATGAGGGGAATTGACCTCATCTTAAAAGTCATCCAAATGCCTAGTTCAAATTCTTCCTGCTCCATAAAACTTTTCCTAGTAATGGTACTCAAAATTCACGTTTTTCTTCTTTATTTTACCAGAGTTCTTTATAGCTGGTAAATAATTAATATGCATTAAAAATTACCTATAATTGGGTTAATTATGTGAACGTATATTTTCCTTCAGCAATTTGTAAAATTTGAATAACGTACTACCAATATGTAGCACAATGTTGTGTGTATTAGAGTTATTCAACAAATATTTGATAAATTCGTGGTATGTGCATTTATTCTGGCTCTGAATGCACTACATAAAAAATAAAATTACAATTAAAAATGAATATCTGTACACATACTTATGTTTAAAGAAGAATTTAATATTCAAACAACTGACAAATTTGCAAAAACACTTTACTAATTAATTACTTTTGTTTTATCATGCCTAAGATAACATAGTCCCAGATAAAGGAAACACAGTGTTCACTCAGATAAATACGAGATGACATTGAAGACTCAACAGGTAAACAAAACATTTAGAGAACAGGATTACAGCAAAAAAAGATTAAATATTTTGTAAAAACAACACAAATGTGCACAAAGTATACGGAAATTTTTAAAAGCTTGTATAATCAAATATTTGAATAATGGGAGAGACATATGTTTCAGAATGGAAATGTTAGTATTAAAATATATCAATAGCCCTTAAATATATTCACATATTTATTGAGTGTCCCAGCAAAACCCAATTATATAATCTTGAAACAGTTATTATAAAAAACACACCTGAAGGAATACAAGGTGAAATTATTCAAGAAAATTTTACAGCAGGAAATAACAAGGAGAACTTCCACTAACAGATATTAAAATGAGGCAATATCATGAAACCATGTGACTGTGATAAGAGTTGTGCATAAATAGAAGCCTGTCTTAGTAGTGTCATTAGCATCATGGTGACATAAGACATCCTCATTTTTGTCTCCCCCTTCAACAACAAAAATTTAGCATCTATCCATGAACAGAGGTGCCTCTGTGGGAGGTATGGGACCTAGCATCATGTGCCAAGGGACCCAGGAGGAGAAGTTTGCACTGTTGCTTTGGGTAATAGGCATACAGACTTCCATACCAACTGTGGAACCTGCAGGAGACTGAATCATTCTGGCCTTTATTGGGCATGGTTCAGCAATGCTTGCAGAATAATGACTTGGGCCATAACCTATGGACAAAAGAGCCTTTGTGGATTTTGAGGTTTTCATGAAAGAAGTTCCACCACTCCACGAGAGAAAAAAATTTGTCTGGATTGAGCAAGAGAAAGAGCTTGACTTTGTCAGAATCATTCCTCCCCCAAAGAGGCACAACTTAAGGCTAAACTATACAGCCCATGATTTCTCCCACAGGGGAAAGGGATAGACAGTGACTGAATGCCTCGCTTTCCCAGCTAAGGGAGGGAGGAGATTGGGAGCATGGCATATAAAATTCCCAGAGGGCACTACAGGGTTCCTGCTGACTATGCTCTGGACTCCATCACTAAGTCTGCCCACAAGCTGCAGGGAAACAATACCTACAGATTTCCCAACAGGCCTGTGGTTAAACCCTGAGCACATTATGTGACAAACACACACTTTCCTCCACTCTGTGGATGGCTCCCTGATCACGCTCCTGAGTGTGTTGGTGAGACTGAGCTCCAGTAGACATGGAAAACAGAAAGCAGATCAGACTCTACAGGAAAGGGAGAAACCACAAATGAACTGCAGCATTACCTTCAAGAAAACAAAAGAGAGGCAACTAGCAGCCATGATGGTGCACTGTAGGATTAAGAGAAGACATAAAAACTTAAGAATTCTTTAAAAAGAGGGAGCAAGGAGCAGGTGTATCCTTGCAAGTTCAGAGAATGCCTTGGAATCTATAGCAGGACTGATGAAAGATATTTTTACCCTGAAGGCAGTTAGTAAAAATTGGAGGAAGTGACTTCTACTTCAAATGTAAAAAAAGCAATGCAAAACTTCAAGAATCATGAAAATGGAAGGAAACATAAAAACATCAAAAATTCACAATAATTTTCCAGTAACAGAAAACGAGGACATGGAAATCTATGATTTATCTGACCAATAGATAACCATAGTTTTGATTTAAATTTACCCTCTATACCGCCTTCTACATTAGTTTGCTCAAGCAGCCATAACAATAACCGCACAGATTGAGTGGCTTAAACAACAGAAATTTATTTTCTTACAGTTCTGGAGACTGGAATTCCAAGATCAAGGTGTCAGTGAGATTGTTTTCTCCTGAGGCCTCTCTCCTTGACTTGCAGATGGCCACCTTCTGTGTTCTTTTCATGGTCTGTTCTCTTTAAGTGCCCATCCCTGTACTATCTGTGTGTGTCCTAATCTCTTCTTTTTATGACACCAGTCAGTTTGGATTAGGGCCCACACTAAAGGCCCCATTTCAATTTAATTATCACTTTAAAAGTTCTATATCCAAATGCAGGTACATTCTGATGTACTGAGAGTTAGAGTTTTATCATTAAAATTTGAGGGGACACAATTTAGTCTATAACACTCTCTAATAAAATAGTTTTCTCTCTTTTACACCTTTATGGCCATTTTTTAATTCTATGTCTTCAATCTTATAAGTTCTTGCCTTCCAATGAAAGACTTTTCTAATCGACATTAAATATTTGATCATCATCATAACACATCTTAACCAACCCTTGGAATCTAGTTGCAGATTTCACAGCAGCATACATATTTGTGCTAGCAGCTTTACCCAATAGCTTAAAATTAATCAATACATGTTGACTTCTGAAAGGATAAAACTAGCCTTCACTGACAGTAACATGTTCTTTAACCTTCTTGGAATTACTGTTTTCTTTCAAAAACTCACTGGGATTTTTAATGACATCCTTCGATCAAAAGTAGAAGTTAACACTCCATTTCAACCATAAGTGGCTTTCTGTTCCTGTGCGTGAATTGAAAAGCAGATATACAGTGACAAATCAATGTCACATTTTGAAAGAAGTGATATTAGTCACTAACCATGATACCCAACTTTAATTTATATAGTAATTTTTGGCCTGAAGAACCAGAAGTAAAGTTTGTGTTTTATGCAATTACTCATGGTTAATATATCATGGTAACTGAAATTTGAATTATGTTTTTGTAAGGGGGGATGCTAGTGTTTAAGTGAACCTGTTAACTGGAATCTGTTCATATTGAAACAGTGCAAAGCAAGGACTAAGTAAAGGCATAGCTACACCTGGTTCTAGTTACCTTCACCTAGCATAAACATCTGGGGAGGAGTTCACCTAGCATAAACATCTGGGGAGGAGTAAGAAATGTTTGTGACACAAAGAAAAAGATTTGAAGGAGAATTTGAAATATATACTATAATAGCTAGAGTGATACTAATTATCATAAAAGTCCACCACATTTCAGTGTATTAACAAAATAGAAATTAATTTATTACTTGTATAACAGTCTGATGCTGGTATTACTGATTGTGGGGAGGGGTTCCCTTCTTCATGTGGCTATTCTAGACCTTGGTTTATGGAGGATCTTTCATCTTTAACAAATAGTTTTCAAGGTTGCCCTACGAGTAGAAATCCAACCGTCAAAGGAGAAAAGTATTCTCACATGGGGTGATTTAATGGGTCAGGCATAGAAGAGACACACATCACTTCCCCTCACATTCTATTTGTTAGAACAAAAATACATGTCCAAATATAACTGCAAGACAAACTGGAAAACATAGTCCCTGGCTGAAAAACTACTTCCTAGCAACAATTTTATACTATGGAAGGAAAAGCATGAATTTTAGAGAATATCAAATATTCTCTGACACATTTATAAAAAGGTTAATTTAACTTGAATGTTCAAAAAGGCTTTTGGGCATTGCCTATATATTATCCCCAGGTTAATTTGGTCCTCTCAGTGTAGGAAATACATTATATACTAGCATATTTGATTTTTTTTTTTTCTGTTCGGCTTGTGGCTATGCTACATGGATGCAGCCATGGACTAAAAAAAACTTTGGTAGTCTATCTCCTAGCAAGTTGTCTAAGTTTGTGTAACATACAATTGGGACCACATAGAAGAGGAGAATATTGGGAATTAAATTAAATTAAAATAATAAACAACAAATAAAAATGGTGTATAGGACATGCAAATATAAGTTCCTGAAGAAGAAATACAGGAAGCAAGTATATATAGGAAGAAAATATTCAACCTCATTAATAAAGAAATAAACATTAAATTGAGATATCATTTTAGTAAATTAGAAAAAATAAAGATCTAAAAATAATAATGTCCAATATACGTTAATGTCTTCCTGAAATTAGATTTTTAAAAGTTACTTTGAATGAGCCTATAATTTGATACAGCTTTTCTGAGAAATAATTTATCAATATAAACAATCTTAAGATGGTGGTTTCCTTGGCTCAGTAATTTTACTGTTATTGATGTTAATTAATGAAATGATTGAGAATATAACCTAAGTGTCCAACATTAAGGCAGTAATTAAAACAATAAGGTATATATTTTATCAAATCACTACTGTACAGTCTTCAACCTTTCAAAACATATTTCATAACACTGAAATGTTCATGGTAATATTTAGTTGAGTAATTAAGATACAGAATTATATATATTCTGTAATACCAATTAAAATTAAAAATAGGGCTTCCCTGGTGGCACAGTGGTTGAGAGTCCGCCTGCCAATGCAGGGGGCACGGGTTCGTGCCCCAGTCCGGGAGGATCCCACATTCTGCGGAGCGGCTGGGCCTGTGAGCCATGGCCACTGAGCCTGCGCGTCTGGAGCCTGTGCTCCGCAATGGGAGAGGCCACAACAGTGAGAGGCCCGCATACAGCAAAAAAAAAAAAAAAAAAAGAAAAAGAAAGAGGCCAAAATTTAAACTGAAACAAAATATTAACTGTTAGTATACTGGAGTGACAGAAATATGTATGTTTTAAAAAGACTTTCTGCATTTTTAAAACTTTTTCACAATTTATATCTATAATTGTTAACATCAGACATATAAGCATTATTTTACAAAGAATTGGATCACTGAGTGTGCCCCACATATGTTCAGTTCAAAATAGTTTTGTTAATCTGGGGTACTAAAACCTAAGATAACAATAAAATGAAGATTTTTATATAATGTTAAAAGTGTTAGTTTAAATTATTATTGCCACATTGTGACAGGTATTTAAACATGGATTCTCTTTTATTAACTTAATATAATATATATTCTGGAATCTGGAGAGCATAGTTGGGCTACATTATAAATACTGAATTTATTTATTCATATCCAGTTCTTTCTAATAAAGACTTCCAGATGAGTCATATATAGTTGAAACCTATGATAGCAAATGCTTGAATTGAAAATATGATCCATTTTTATATCATGTACAAAGAATAGAGACACATAAAAATTCTCATTATGAGGTGTTATTAAAACTTATCTGATTTATTTGTTGAATAAATTATATTGGTAGATCATGAGAATGATTTTTAGAATGGAACATGAGATCAGAACAATGATGAGTGGTTGAATGAAAAACAAAAAATATAAATTGTCTTCAAAGTAGACTTGAAGGTGCAAAACAGCATGGCTATTCCATTATCCAAATTTTTAATCATCAGTCTTTTCATTAATTATTAGATGAAAAGCTTGTTAGAACATTATTAAAATAACATTATTAGATGTTCTTAATGGAAATAATTTACAAAATCTTAAACTAATATAACATGCAATAAAATAATCTCCCACTGAATTTTCTCTTCCTAGATATCCAATTTTTTCTATGTGACATGATACTCAAAATATTTTTAAATATTAATATTTTTTGCAAACATATTTTCATTATCACTTGCACATTTGGTATTTTAAAGATCATCATATTTGCTTTGTTGCCAATCAACGTGTCTTCCTTCATAAAATCTGTAGCTAACTGATTAATTAACTTTATGATTTGGTTCTGAAAAAAGACATACAAAAAAGCATTATTAAGTTCAAGAGATATGTAAATTATAAAAAATTATGAATAAATATATGTTACTTTTCTACTATATACCAGGTATTATTCTAGGCATTGGGGCAGAGTAGGGTATTAACCAAAAGAAAAGTAATAAGAGTTTCCATAGATCAAATGCTTACACTGTCTTAAGCACTTTACTCACATTAACTCATTTGAACCTCAAAACATCTTTGTGAAGCTGATCTGATAAGTTTCTTAATTCTCTGGGCCTCAATATATTTACCTATACAATATGTATAATATTAACTTTCTTATTGATTGCTTAGAAGAATTTACATTCCTACCTTGATTATATATATTATATATATAATAAAGATTCTGATTTTTTTTCCTCTCATCGACCTTGAGACCTCTCTTGACTATCAAATCTATGACTCACAATTACAATATCAAAAACACATTCTTCTCTGAGAGAAGATATTGAGAAAAAAAAATCTTTGTATCATGGTCAGTGAAAAGGCACTTAGAAACAGGTCAACATTAAATTATGTAAAACATGAAAAACAATATATTCCTAACCTTAGATTTGTATAGCCAATAAAAGTAGATTCTGAACAAATTCATTTTCTGTTTGTTGAAATATCCTTCATTTTCCCTCCATAACCACCCTTATATCCTTATTTCTCCTGTCATCCAGATCCTTTTTTTTTCACGCATCTCTAAACATCTGGAGCATTCATCAGATCCTGTTCCTCACTAACCTTGTGTTTGGACTCTCTGGCAATATGCTTAAAAGAAGAAGCTTTGCCACAAAGGGCATCAGCTGCTAATAAGATCTTTAACTTCTCCCTCTATCCTTTTGGCCTTCCCCCTCTCTTTTTCTGTCCTTCACAGATATCAGAGTTTTTGGTCTGATATACAGAAATAGGGTATGAATTATGACATTCAATTCTTACACTACTTTAAATTTATTGTCATGATGTCTGTAAATGAGAGGGATTGTGCATGACTGGCTCAGAATGCAGTAGACTCACATATAATCAACTAAAGAGTATTTCTTTAAGTAAGAAAAATGTGCAGAAAACAAATTGAAATTTACAAATGACACTGCTTTTAGTGTGCACTTCTAATTGCTATAGAACATGCTTTTTTTTCAGCAGCCAGACCCATTTATGACAATGCTATTTGCTTGAATTCCATTACAGTTATAAAATTTTACCCTATTCTAGCACGTTTCATCTAAGAATGTCAAAGTGCTATACAAGCACAGGCTCTTATTACACTAATCCTCTTAATATTTGGGATGGGGGGAGCAGCAGAGAAAGGCCACTTCCACTTGTGTAACTCGCTATCTAAGCAGATCCCTGTCCAGGCCTGGGGAGGTCTCCCTGCTTAGGGCTGCATGTAGAAACTTCCCAAATCTGGAAAAGGTCTCAGGTGAGTCTAGGACATGCAAATTTTTTTTTTTTTTTTTTTTTTTGGCCATACACGGGCCTCTCACTGTTACGGCCTCTCCCGTTGCGGAGCACAGACTCCGGATGCACAGGCTCAGTGGCCATAGCTCACGGGCCCAGCCGCTCCGCGGCACGTGGGATCTTCCCGGATCGGGGCATGAACCCGTGTCCCCCGCATCGGCAGGCGGACTCTCAACCACTGCGTCACCAGGGAAGCCCTAGGACATGCATTTTTGAGAGTTAGAGATAATGGCTTCTTTTGCTGTCTAGATAAAATATCACTCTCAGATTATATGTCTGTTTTCCTTTTGATGGAAACAATAAGGGAGGCTGGAGAGAGGTGAGGAAATTTCCACCATTTGCCACCCTTTAAAAGGCAAAAATAGTAAGATATATTTGACCATTCTTTTTGAAAATCTATATTTTAAAGCTATATTTTCTCCCTTCTATTTTTACAACTAAAATGAACTTAATAATATAAGTGCTAATTTTTTTTATAAAAGAAGTACATAACTAGATCATGGATAACCTGAGCTAAAGGGTGATTTGGTAGGATGAGTTATAGGCACTGCCAAACAAATCTCACAGGCTATAGTCTTTTCCCTATTTTCCTATTGTCTTGTGCCTGTATTATTTAAGAGGTTATTGTTTACATGGTCTTAAATTGGGTGCCAGGATTCTGACACATTGTACTTATTATTCCTCTATTTCTAATAACAATTTTATTATACTATTTACATGAACAGGAAATTTATTGCACTACTTATTACCAGGTTAGCACTCCAACTCTAGACTGAATGTATAAATAGAGTTTTAAAATAAGATAAGAACACCTTCACAAAATAAATTTTCTTTCTGTGATCCAGAAGCTCATTTATCTTAATTATTTTTGATGTTTTTCCCCATTACAGCTCCACTTTACATTTTCAGAGAACTGAAATCATTAACTAGTTTCCTTTAAAATGAATGTAAATTCTGAAAGATGACTTCCCTATAATTATTTCTGTCACCTGAATAAAAGGTATATTGTTCAGAATGTCACAAATCATTAAGAAAAAATAATTTATACATAGTAAATTCTACCAGGAGAAGTGCATCTTTTATGAATAACTCCCTGCAGATATTGAGTAAATCTCACTGTTAAATTTTCAGGTCTACATCGGCAATAACAGGCTGTATGCTTTGTGAAATTGACAAAAACATCAGAAAAGAGCAAACTTTTTGAAATAATGACCTATTGAATTGAAATTTAAATATACAATGATATCATAGTGCCAGCTGGTAAATTGGGTAGAAATTGGATTCAAGCAGAAGTAGTAGGAGTAACTTGTGATAGTTGTTGTAGTTTTGCTGTGTGTTTGTTTTTTTGTTATATTTTGTTTTCTTTTGATCTAGATCAACAGAATAAAAAGGTAAAATTATATAAAATAAATGTGGCTTAAATCAATTAAAGATTATTTACTAGACTTAGAGGTTTTCTATTTGTAACTTATCTACATTCACTTTATTGATCATTCCAATCCTAACTAAATTTTATTAGGGTTCCCACTTAGGTAGCACATTCTCATGATCATGTTAAATGATCCAATTTCTTCCCAACTGAAGTAAAAGTTGACATTGGCAACTTAGCATTGGTCAAAAGAAAATGTGTGTATGTGTAACTTTAGTAGAAACTGGAAACTATTTCTTAGTTTTTAGTAGGTTAATTTCTAAACACTGGAGCTCTAAATGTTTATCAAACACACCAATTTTTCAAAAGTATTCAAGTTGCCTACAAGTTCATAACATTTACTTATCACACAATTTTTCCTTTCTATGTATTTATTACCATAGGTCGGGAGAGAATAATCAGTCACACTGTCAGTGTTTCCGCTGAAATGCCTTCAAAAGACTTTAGAGGTTTTTACCCTTTAGCTCATGTTATAACTTTTGAATTTCAGATTTTGATGTCAATCCAGTTCTTGCATAACTGCTGATTCAGATGACAAGAATTCAAGATGGTGCATACTAATTATTTACATGTTATATGTATATTTATTTTCAATTAATATTTTAAACATTAGTTTTCTCTTTTGTTCTTTAAGGTACAAGTTTGTTTTGTGATGTAGGGAAAAGAAATTCATGCATTTAAAATTCAGTAGTTTATTACGTTCTTTGATTTAGCTTCACCTTGAAAGACACCATGAGGTATGTTTATTTTCTTCATTAAAATGATTTTCAACACAAGCCTCTTAGATAGCCTCATTCACCAGAGGACAGACAGCAGAAGCAAGAAGAACTACAATCCTGAAGCTTGTGGAACAAAAACCACATTCACAGAAAGATAGACAAGATGAAAAGGCACAGAGCTATGTACCAGATGAAGGAACAAGATAAAACCCAGAAAAACAACTAAATGAATTGGAGATAGACAACATTCCAGAAAAAGAATTCAGAAAATGATAGTAAAGATGATCCAGGACCTCCGGAAAAGAATGGAGGCAAAGATCGAGAAGATGCAAGAAATGTTTAACAAAGACCTAGAAGAATTAAAGAACAAACAAACAGGTATGAACAATACAATAACTGAAATGAAAACTACACTAGAAGGAATCAGCAGCAGAATAACTGAGGCGGAAGAATGGATAAGTGACCTGGAAGACAGAATGGTGGAATTCACTGCTGCAGAACAGAATAAAGGAAAAAGAATGAAAAGAAATGAAGACAGCCTAAGAGACCTCTGAGACAACATTAAATGCAACAACATTCATATTATAGGGGGACCAGAAGGAGAAGAGAGAGAGAAAGGACCAGAGAAAATATTTGAAGAGATTATAGTCGAAAATTCCTTAACATGGGAAAGGAAATAGCCACCCAAGTCCAGGAAGAGCAGCAAGTCCCATACAGGATAAACCCAAGGAGAAACACTCTGAGACACATAGTAATCAAATTAGCAAAAATTAAAGACAAAGAAAAATTATTGAAAGCAGCAAGGGAAAAATGAGAAATAACATACAAGGGAACTCCCATAAGGTTAACAGGTGATTTCTCATCAAAAAACTCTACAAGGCAGAAGGGAGTGGCATGATATACTTAAAATGATGAAAGGGAAGAACCTACAGCCAAGATTACTCTACATGCCAAGGATCTCATTCAGATTCGATGGAGAAATCAAAAGCTTTACAGACAAGCAAAAGTTAAGAGAATTCAGCACCACCAAGCCAGCTTTACAACAAATGCAAAAGGAATTTCTCTAAGTGGGAAACACAAGAGAAGAAAAGGACCTACAAAAACAAACCATAGGAACATAGGATGTCATAGGAACATACATATTGATAATTACCTCAAACGTGAATGGATTAAATGTTCCAACAAAAAAAAAAATAGACTGGCTGAATGGATACAAAACATGGATACAAAAACAAGACCTGTATATATGCTGTCTACAAGAGACCCACTTCAGATCTAGGGACACACACAGATTGAAAGTGAGGGGATGGAAAAAGTTATTCCATGCAAAGGGAAATCAAAAGAAAGCTGGAGTAGCAATACTCATATCAGATAAAATAGACTTTAAAATAAAGAAAGTTACAAAAGGCAAGAAAGTATACCACACAATGATCAAGGGATCAATCCAAGGAGAATATATAACAATTGTAAATATATATGCATCCAACATAGGAGCACCTCAATACATAAGGCAACTGCTAACAGCTATAAAAGAGGAAATCAACAGTAACACTATAATAGTGGGGAAATTTAACACCTCACTTACACCAATGGACAGATCAACTGAAATGAAAATAAATAAGGAAACAGAAACTTTAAATGACACAATAGATCAGATAGGTTTAATTGATATTTATAGGACATTCCATCCCAAAACAGCAGATTACACTTTCTTCTCAAGTGCACATGGAACATTCTCCAGGATAGATCACATCTTGGGTCACAAATTAGCCTCAGTAAATTTAAGAAAATTGAAATCATATCAAGCATCTTTTCTGAGCACAATGTTATGAGATTAGAAATCAATTACAGGGGAAAAAAAGTAAATAAAACACAAACACATGGAGGCCAAACAATATGTTACTAAATAACCAAGAGATCACTGAAGAAATCAAAGAGGAAATAAAATAATACCTAGAGACAAAAGACAATGAAACCCCGACGATCCAAAACCTATGGGATGCAGCAGAAGCAGTTCTAAGAGAGAAGTTTATAGCTATACAAGCCTACCTTAAGAAACAAGAAACATCTCGAATAAACAACCTAACCTTACACCTAAAGGAACCAGAGAAAGAAGAACAAACAAAACCCAAAGTTAGCAGAAGGAAAGAAATCATAAAGATCAGAGCAGAAATAAATGAAATAGAAACAAAGCAAAAAATAGCAAAGATCAATAAAACTAAAATCTGGTTCTTTGAGAAGATAAACAAAATTGATAAACCATTAACGAGACTCATCAAGATCAAGAGGAAGAGGACTCAAAACAATAAACTTAGAAAGGAAAAAGGAAAAGTTAAAACAGACACCACAGAAGTACAAAGCATCCTAAGAGACTACTACAAGCAACTCTATGCCAATAAAATGGACAACCTGGAAGAAATGCACAAATTCTTAAAAAGTTATAACTTTCCAAGACTGAACCAGGAAGAAATAAAAAAAGTAAGAAACAACTAATCACAAGTAATGAAATTGAAACTGCGATTAAAAATCTTCCAACAAACAAAAGTACAGGACCAGATGGCGTCACAGGTGAATTCTATCAAACATTTAGAGAAGAAGTAACATCCATCCTTCTCAAACTCTTCCAAAAAATTGCAGAGGAAGGAACACTCCCAAACTCATTCTATGAGGCCACAATCACCCTGATACCAAAACCAGACAAATATATTACAAAAAAAGAAAATTACAGACCAATATCACTGATGAATATAGATGCAAAAATCCTCAACAAAATACTAGCAAACAGAATCCAACAGCACATTGAAAGGATCATACAACATGATCAAGTGGGATTTATTGCAGGGATGCAAGGATTCTTCAATATACGCAAATCAATCAATGTGATACACCATATTAACAAACTGAAGAATAAAAACCATATGATCATCTCAATAGATGTAGAAAAAGCGTTTGAAAAAATTCAGCACCAATTTATGATAAAAACTCTCCAGAAAGTTGGCATAGGGGGAACCTACCTCAACATAGTAAAGGCCATATACTACAAACCCACAGCAAACATCATTCTCAATGGTGAAAAACTGAAATTTCCTCTAAGATCAGGAACAAGACAAGGATGTCCACTCTCACCACTATTATTCAACATAGTTTTGGAAGTCCTATCCTTGGTAATCAGAGAAGAAAAAGAAATACAAATTGGAAAAGAAGAAGTAACACTGTCACTGTTTACAGTTGACATGATACTATACATAGAGAATCCTACTGATGCCACCAGAAAACTACTAGAGCTAATCAATGAATTTGGTAAAGTAGCAGGATACAAAATTAATGCACAGAAATCTCTTGCATTCCTATACAGTAATGATGAAAAATCTGAAAGAGAAATTAAGGAAACACTCCCATTTACCACTGCAACAAAAAGAATAAAATATCTAGGAATAAACTTATCTAGGGACACAAGACCTGTATGCAGAAAACTATAAGACACTGATGAAAGAAATTAAAGATGATACCAACAGATGGAGAGATATACCATGTTCTTGGACTGGAAGAAACAATATTGTGAAAATGACTCTACTACCCAAAGCAATCTACAGATTCAATGCAATCCCTTTCAAATTACCAATGGCATTTTTTACTGAACTAGAACAAATAATCTTAAAATTTGTATGGAGACACAAAAGACCCTGAATAGCCAAAGCAGTCTTGAGGGAAAAAAATGGAGTTGGAGTAATCAGACTCCCTGGCTTCAGACTATACTACAAAGCTACAGTAATCAAGACAATATGGTACTGGCAAAAAACAGAAACATAGATCAATGGAACAAGATATAAAGCCCAGAGATAAACCCATGCACCTATGCTCAACTAATCTATCACAAAGCAGGCAAAGATATACAATGGAGAAAAGACAGTCTCTTCAATAAATGGTGCTGGGAAAAATGGACAGCTACATGTAAAAGAATGAAATTAGAACACTTCCTAACACCATACACAAAAATAAGCTCAAAATGGATTAGAGATCTAAATGTAAGACTGGACACTGTAAAACTCCTAGAGGAAAACATAGGAAGAACACTCTTTGACCTAAATCACAGCAAGATCATTTTTGATCCACCTCCTAGAGTAATGGAAATAAAAACAAAAATAAACAAATGGGAACTAATGAAACTTCAAAGCTTTTGCACAGCAAAGGAAACCATAAACAAGACAAAAAGACAACCCTCAGAATGGGAGTAAATATTTGTAAATGAATCAATGGACAAAGGATTAATCTCCAAAATATATAAACAGCTCATGCAGCTCAATATTAAAGAAAAAATCAAGCCAATCCAAAAATGGGCAGAAGACCTAAATAGACATTTCTCCAAAGAAGACATACAGATGGCCAAGAAGCACATGAAAATCTGCTCAACATCACTAATTATTAGAGAAATGCAAATCGAAACTACAATGAGGTACCACCTCACACCAGTTAGAATGGGCATCATCAGAAAATCTACAAACAACAAATGCTGGAGAGGGTGTGGAGAAAAGGGAACTCTTTTGCACTGTTTGTGGGAATGTAAATTGATACAGCCACTATGGAGAACAGTATGGAGGTTCCTTAAAAAAATAAAAATAGAATTACCATATGATCCAGCAATCCCACTACTGGGCAGATACCAAGAGAAAAACATAATTCAAAAAGACACATGCACCCCAATGTTCATTGCAGCACTATTTACAATAGCCTAAATGCCCAACGACAGACTAATGGATAAAGAAGTTGTGGTACATATATGCAATGGAATATTACTCAGCCATAAAAGGGAATGAAATAGAGTCATTTGTTGAGATGTGGATGGATCTAGAGACTGTCATACATAGTGAAGTAAGTCAGAAAGAGAAAAACAAATATTGTATATTAATGCATGTCTGTGGAACCTAGAAAAATGTTACAGATGAACTGGTTTGCAGGGCAGAAGTTGAGACACAGATGTGGAAAACAAATGTATGGATCCCAAGGGGGGAAAACCATGGGGGGGGTGGGTATGGTGGTGTGATAAATTGAGCGATTGGGATTGACATGTATACACTGATGTGTATAAAATTGATAACTAATAAGAGCCTGGTGTAGGAAAAAATAAATTAAATAAAATTAAAAAATTAAAAAAAAAGAAGCAGACTCACAGATAAAAAGAACAAACTAGTGGTTACCACTTGTGTGGGTGGGCAGTATAGGGGTGGGGGAAAAAAGGGTTATCATGGGTTTATATGAAGTCACGTGTGTGAAACTTTTGGAAATTGTAAAGCACTATAAAATTTTTAAAATCTTTCATTCAATAAAAAATTATTTACAATTCAATTATTTTAATACCTATAGAGAAGTAAGTCAAAACTGTGATTTTGATATAGAAAATTAAAAAAAAAGATTTTCAAATACTTGTGCATAAAGGTTGCATAGCATCTTTTCAATTTTTTTTAGATGTAATCTCATTGGTTTATTCACTTTTAGAAATAAATTGAATAAACAATTCATGAATCCATTGATTGTTTTACCAAGTTATAATTACTTCATTTACTTGAAGCAACATAGTTGATTCATGAAATTGTTTTGACTATCATATTATTATGGAAAAAGTATGAAAAGGGTGAATTCACTTATTCTAAATAAACAAAAACAAATTAATAATTTAGGGCAGCAGAGTGCTTTTAATTTGGTAGTTTACACCAATAAGTACTAAAAGACTATGCAATTACTCTGAAATATTAATACACAACACTACAGTTCCAATTTTAGACAACACTTCAAAGTAAAGAAAGGTCCTATACAACATGTATGAAAGAAGCGTACTGGAGGAAGCCTCTGCTCCATTCCTTCACCCTCCATAATTAACAGTACATCAGAAAATATATGCTGTATTTAAAATAAAATATAAACTTTAAGATATTATGGATGTAGAAATCAAATATTTTCTGCAAATTGTAACTGTATCTTGTAACTATCCCAATGGTAGCTACTATGGAACAAGAATAATGTGGAATAGAACAAGAGGATCTGCCAAACTTGAATCTTAGTAGAAAAAAATCCAATTCAAAGAATCATTCCCTGTTTTTTAGCTAAGGAACACACTCTGGTCTTCATAAGAGGTGTTAGGTTTTAATATAATCAAAACTCAACATATTGTAGTTTGTGTAACCTTTCTTAATTACTTCCACAATAAATAGTCCAAGGCTTTGGAAATTTAGAATGTTCTGTGATGGATTTGTATTAAGTGGAGGAAATATGGTGGAAATATATTGATTGTGTTTATTTGCTTTTGCTTTTCTTCCATCAAAGTGCAAATTTGTGTCCTTTAGATGTCTGGATTAAATGGTTTGTCATACTAAAATTAATTAGCATTTAGGAGGTATGAGATTTAAATACAATTGTTTTTAATTTGTTCTCAGACCTAAAAAGGGACATTAGTGGAAAAGCCGGTAAAATCCAAATAAAGTTTGAAGCTTAGTTAGTACTAGTGTACCCATATTGATTTCTTAGTTTTACCTGGACCATATAGATGTGAGATACTAATAATACCATGTGTTAGTCTGTTCCAGCTTCTATAACAAAATGCCATAAACTAGGTGTCTGGTAAATAACAGAAATTTATTTTCACAGTTCTGGAGGCTGAGAAGTCCAGGATCAAGTCACTGACCGATTCAGTGTCTCGTGAAAGCTCACTCCTTGTCAGAGCAAGAAGACAGCCATCTTCTTGCTGTGTTCTCACATGATTTAAGGGGGTGAGGGAGCTCTTTGGAGTCTCTTTTATGAGAGCATTAATCCCATTTAAGTGGGCTCTGTAATCATGACCTAATCACCTGCCAAAGGCCCTGCCTCCAAATGCCATCACATTGGGGATTGTTTCAATATATGAATTTTGGGTTAATGAAATATTCAGTGTATAACTTTCTGTCCCTGTTTCCCCCAAATCCATGTCCTTCTCACATGCCAAATGCAATCATTCCATTTCAGTAACCCTGAAAGTCTCAATTTGTTTTAGCATGAACTCAAAAATCTAAATCCAAAGTCTCCTCTAAATATCATCTAAATCAGATATGGGTGAGACTCAATGTTTGATTCACTCTGAGGCAAATTCCTTTCCCACTGGGAAACCAAAAAAGTTTTGTGTTTTCAAAATACAATTGTGGAATAGGTAGAGAATAGATATTACCTTTCCAAAAGGGAGAAATAGGAAAAGAGGAAAAAGGATAGGTCCCATATAAGTCTTAGAGCTAACAGGGCAAACAACATTAACTTTTAAAGCTCAAGAATAATCCTCTTTGGCTTGATGTTCTGCCTTCCAGGTCCACTGGGGTAGCAACATCACCCGCTTGGCTCAATGAAACCACCCTGAAGTGTCTCTTCCAAGCTGGAGTCCTGGGCCCATGACTTTATCAGGCAGCCATGTCCTTTGAAATCTAGTTAGAGGCAGCCATAACCTCCAGGCCTGTTCATTCTGTGCACCAGCAGAGATGGCACCACATGGAAACCATCAAAGATTGCTACCTGTGCTCTTTGGTGGGGTGGCTCACACCCCACTGGGACCCACTGGAGTTGCACCTGGGGCAGCTAAGGGGCATAGTACCAGCATGTGGGGGAGTGGAGCTTTCAATGTGATGCAACACTAGGCAGTGCAGTCAAATGTCCCACAGGTGGCCACAGGTGGCCCATCTTACAAAATCTCTGTCCCCTAGCCCTGACACTCTGGGCCTGTCAGGTGATTGGCAGCCCTGATGAACTCTGAATTGCCTTCAGGGTCATTCTTCCATTGTCTTGAAAAATAGCTCTTTGCTTCTACTGAGATGGCTGATTCATCCTAATCTCCTTATGGTTGCTTGGCCACATCTTACCATTTTTTACAATATGCTGAGAGTTTTACAAATCTTTAAGTTTTGCTTCTATTTTGCTTAACAGTACCACTTTTATGTCATATTTCTCTTTTCACATTTTACTGTAAGCAGTCAGGAGGAGCCAAGCCACACCTTCATTACTTTCCATAAAAATAGCTTCAGCTGAATATTCAATTTCATCACTCACAAGTCCTACATTTCAGAAAACACTAGAACATTAACAGAATTCAGCCAGGTTTCTTTGCCACTTTATAACCAAGATCACCTTTCCTGTAGTTTCCAATAACATGTTTCTCATTTCCACCTGGGACCTCATCAGAATAGCCTGTACCATCCATATTTCTACTAACATTCTGTTCGGGATTACTTAGCTATTCTCTAAGAAGTTTGGGGCTTTCTCTACAGCTCTTTTCTTTCGGAGCTCTCATCAGAATAACCTTTAACTATCTGTTCACAGAAATGTAGGCTTTTCTAGCATGCACCTCAAAACTCTTACAGCTTCTACCACTACCCAGTTCCAAAGCTGCTTTCACATTTTAGGAATTTGTCACCACAGCATCCCACTTCTTAGTACCAATTCTGTCTCAGTACATTCAGGATGCTATAACAGAATATAAGATAGCTATTTAGATAAATTGTATACCAAGATGTTCCAGGTTTATCATCTACATTTCCTAATCGAGACCTGAAATTATCAATTTCTCCAAGGAATCCCAATTTTTTTTTAGTGGGAAATGATATTTGCAGATCAGAATTTGGAGGATGTTGGGTAATTACCTCAATACTTTGAGAACTGTTAAATAAAGGGAAAAAATAAAATATTGCAACTTTCTGTGTGACTGGTAAAATTATTTAAGATACTTTCCATATTTATTAAGTAGGCGTACATTTAAAGAGTAACTTTGAATATTATATATGTATATTCTAGTGACTGAAATACAGTATTCACTCAGTAAGCATGAGAAGAAAAATAAAAGTTTGTCATGAGAAATAAAATATCTACAGATACATTCTATCTATCTATCTACATCCCTAAAGAAACCACAAGAAAACTGGTAGAATATAAAAATGAATTCAGTAAAGTTGCAGGTTATAAAACCAATACACTATATCTATATAGATAGATATAAGGAAATATTCAGCCATAAAAAGGAATGAAATTTTGCCATTTGTGACATCATGGAAGAATTCTGAGGGCATTATGCTAAGTTAAATGTGTCAGAAAGAGGAAGGCAAGTACCATATAATCTTACTTATGTGTGGAATCTAACAGTGACAACAACAAAGCTTGGAGAAACAACTAATTTGTGATTGCCAGAGGTGGGGGTTGTGTGTGGCAAAATGGGTAAAGGAAGTCAAAAGGTACAAACTTCCAGTTCTAATATAAATAAGTCATGAGGATGTATTGTACAAAATGGAGACAATAGTACTCCAATAATAATACTGCATTGTACGTTTTAAAGTTGCTAAGACAGTAGATCTTAAAAATTCTCATCACAAGAAATAAAATTCTGTAACTATGTGTGGTGATGGATATTAACTAGACTTACTGTGGTGATCATTTCACAATATGTAGAAATATCAAATAGTTATATTATACACCTGAAACTAATATAATATTGTATGCCAATTATACTTCAATAAAAAGTAAGACAGAATATAGACCAATGGAATAGAATAGAAAGTCCAGAAATAAACCATTGTATGTATAGTCAATTGATTTTTGACAAGGGTGCCAATAACATTAAAAGGAGAAAGGACACTCTTTGAAGCAAATGATGCTGGGAAAATTGGGTATCAACATGCAAAGAATAGAGTTGGACCCTTACTTTAGAGCATATGCGAAAATTAATTAAAATTGGATTCAAGACCTAAACATAAGTACTAAAATTATAAAACTCTTAGAAGAATATGTAGAGCATATCTCCCACGGCATTGTATTTGGCAGTGATTTCATGGATGTGACATTAAGCATAGGCAAAATATGAAAAAATAGATAAATTTGATTCATAAAATTAAAAATTTTGCACATCAATGTGAACTGCCAAAAGAGGGAAAATGCAACTCACAGAAAGGAAAAAATATTTGCAAGTCATACGTATACCAAGGAATTAATATCCAGAATATATAAAGAAGAGTTATGACTCAACCCCCAAAAAACAAACAATCCAATTAAGAGTGAGAAAATAACCTGAATAGATATTTCTCCAAAGAATATAACAAATGACCAATAAACTCATGGAAAGGTGCTCAACATCACTATTAGGGAAATGCAAGTCAAAATCACAATGTGTTACTACTTCACACACATTAGGTTGGCTATTATAATTTAAAAAAAAAAACAGAAAATTATAAGTGTTGGCAAGGATTCCTGGGGAATTCCAGGATGGAATGTAGAATGTGACAAAACAATCTAACTGCCTTATAAATGTATGAAATATCCTCACTGAAGTCTGGAGCAAAAAAGCTGCTGACTTATGTAACTTTAGAAATGAGTTGGGTCTTTAAGTCTAAAGGGAAAAGAAAAATGCACATAAGCACTGAACTTTAGGTGATAAAACTGATTTCTACTGAGGTAGAATGTTAACAATTCTGATATTTCGTCCCTTGCTTACATGTAACCTCCCACTTTAACAAACAGTGAGAAACCTGGATCCCGACATCTGTCATTTATTTATTTAATTGTTCAATTCCAGTATATATGAATAACTTTCATCTGTTAGCCCAGTCAGAGATTGTCTCAGCTCTGCAGAGAGCTTCCTGCACACTCAACTCTCAAAGTCTTCTTCCCATGAAACCAAACCTGTAATAAACTTTTACCATTGAAATGATCAACCTTATTAATTTAAAATGTTTTTCTTTTCAAATGTGTCAGTTTCTTCCTTTTATTATTTAAAAATGATTTTTATTATTTCTGAACTAGTCTTAAGCAGTGACAAGATTGTTCCATTAAACTCTGAGGTGCGGGCTATATACCTTTGCTGTTTCCACATTCTTGAGTGGGACTTCTGCTTAGGTTCATCAAAAGTGATGTACATACAGATTATTGTGCATGTCTATATTCATACAGTTAGAGAAAAAACATTAAGTGACACTTTTTAAAGCATGGTAGAAAGAAGACTTTTTGTTCAAGGAGGGGAGGACAATTACGATAAGTATAAGGATCACTGTGATGGTATTTTGCAGTGGAGGAGAGAGATTGGGCTCAACTCTGAATACAGCATGGGCAAGTGAGTATCAATAGCCAGAGAGCAGGGTGGGGTCAGTGGGTGAAAAATTACTAGAAGTACATCAGGGGCAAGAGGGGGATCTGGCTAAACTGACTTAAAGGATTGTTGCTGAAGGCAGGCTGGGATGATCACACATCACCAGGAAGTTAGTGAAGGGTGAGGAACTCAACTGATATCAAGGATGATCAGATATGGAGGATAGGATATTATGGTTAAACTCAGACAGAATTCTTCATAAAATTGGACAATGCAGAGAAGAACACATAAGCCCAAAAATCAGACCTAATTGAAAAAGAGTTCAAGGGACCCTGAGAAGAATTTGAACAATGACATAATCTTTGTCACTATCCAGCTGTAGAGATGGTAGTACAACATCTTAGGGAGGTATAATGGTGGTTATATATAATGGTTTAACTCAATGAAGATGCCAACTAAAACTCTTCTGTGTAGCAGCCTTCAGATCAAATCACATATATTTCTTCTGTGAGGATATCCTCCTGTTTGTATTTAAAAATATATCAATATCATGTGCTTCTCACATTGGATCACATCAGCTGAGGGTTTAGGAAATTATCTGGTTAATCAACTACAAAGTAGAGGGCAATTTTGAAATCAGAAATTCTATCTGTTCCCTCAAACATAACCTGGTTATGTTAAGGTATCTCAAGAATACCTTTTCTTTTCTTATTTGGAAAAAGTTTAATCACTAGTTCTGTTATACATGAAAGAGACAGGTATCAGACAAATTGAACACAAATTAATGAAATTAGTTGAAAAATTACCTAATTATATATTTTTCACTGAGTTTCTGCAATAGGAAGTCATCATCCAACTTTTATTTTTTAAAGTTAAGATTAGATATTGAATTAATCTAAAAATTTACAGAATCAAATGTTAAACTATAATTTTTGAGTATTTACCTTTTGCCAGTAATTTGCTGAAGGGTACTTTTACAATATCTCATTTCTTTCCAGAGCAATATGAGAAGTATTTAGCAATATTTAGACTTTACAGATGAGAAAACTGGAGCTTTACCTCTTGTTCTTAGACTTAAAGAATGGGTATAAGATTTGCAAGCAGATATGCATGGAAAGAGCATTCCAGGCAGAACAAATAGTAGTGCAATGGCAAGGAGTCACAAGTAGGCATTTCTTTTTAGGGAAACTATATATAGTTTAGTCTGAGTAGAATATAAGTGATGAAAGAGAAGAAAATGAGGTTGGTTATGCAGGCAGAGACCAGAGGGCTATGCATACTATGCTAGGGTGATTTTATATTTATTTAATTGGAAGTCTTGAAAAAAATTGAACCAAGAGGGTTACAACCTCAAGTTTATCTCTTAGATAAAAATAGCCTCATATTTCAATTGTCTGCTGGCAGAATCTAAAGACACAGCAGCAGAAATGGGCACAAGCACACATTTTGGTGGTACAGCTACATAACTCTTTTTTTTTTAACATCTTTATTGAGGTATAATTGCTTTACAATGGTGTGTTAGTTTCTGCTTTATAACAAAGTGAATCAGTTATACATATACATATGTTCCCATATCTCTTCCCTCTTGCGTCTCCCTCCCTCCCACCCTCCCTATCCCACCCCTCCAGGCGGTCACAAAGCACCAAGCTGATCTCCCTGTGCTTTGCGGCTGCTTCCCACTAGCTATCTACCTTACATTTGGTAGTGTATATACGTCCATGCCTCTCTCTCGCTTTGTCACAGCTCACCCTTCCCCCTCCCAATATCCTCAAGTCCGTTCTCTAGTAGGTCTGTGTCTTTATTCCTGTCTCACCCCTAGGTTCTTCATGACAAATTTTTTCTTAAATTCCATATATATGTGTTAGCATACGGTATTTGTCTTTCTCTTTCTGACTTATTTCACTCTGTATGACAGACTCTAGGTCTATCCACCTCATTACAAATAGCAGAATTTCGTTTCTTTTTATGGCTGAGTAATATTCCATTGTATATATGTGCCATATCTTCTTAATCCATTCATCCGATGATGGGCACTTAGGTTGTTTCCATCTCTGGGCTATTGTAAACAGATCTGAAATGAATATTTTGGTACATGTCTCTTTATGAATTATGGTTTTCTCAGGGTATATGCCCAGTAGTGGGATTGCTGGGTCATATGGTAGTTCTATTTGTAGTTTTTTTTAAGGAAACTCCATACTGTTCCTCATTGTGGCTGTACCAATTCACATTCCCACCAGCAGTGCAACAGTGTTCCCTTTTCTCCACACCCTCTCCAGCATTTATTGTTTTTAGATTTTGTGATGATGGCCATTCTGACTGGTGTGAGATGATATCTCATTGCAGTTTTGATTCGCATTTCTCTAATGATTAATGATGTTGAGCATTCTTTCATGTGTTTGTTGGCACTCTGTATATCTTCTTTGGAGAAATGTCTCTTTACGCCTTCTGCCCATTTTTGGATTGGGTTGTTTGTTTCTTTGTTATTGAGCTGCATGAGCTGCTTGTAAATTTTGGAAATTAATCCTGTGTCAGTTGCTTCATTTGCAAATATTTTCTCCTATTCTGAGGGTTGTCTTTTGGTCTTGTTTATGGTTTCCTTTGCTGTGCAAAAGCTTTGAAGTTTCATTAGGTCCCATTTGTTTATTTTTGTTTTTATTTCCATTTCTCTAGGAGGTGGGTCAGAAAGGATCTTGCTGTGATTTATGTCATAGAGTGTTCTGCCTATGATTTCCTTTAAGAGTTTGATAGTTTCTGGCCTTACATTTAGGTCTTTAATCCATTTTGAGCTTATTTTCGTGTATGCTCTTAGGGAGTGATCTAATTTCATACTTTTACATGTACCTGTCCAGTTATACCAGCACCACTTATTGAAGAGGCTGTCCTTTCTCCACTGTACATTCCTGCCTCCTTTATCAAACATAAGGTGACCATATGTACGTGGGTTTATCTCTGGGCATTCTTTCCTGTTCCATTGATCTATGTTCTATTTTTTTGCCAGAACCACACTGTCTTAATTACTGTAGCTTTGTAGTATAGTCTGAAGTCAGGGAGCCTGATTCCTCCAGCTCTGTTTTTCATTCTCAAGATTGCTTTGGCTATTCAGGGTCTTTTGTGTTTCCATACAAATTGTGAAAATTTTTGTTCTATTTCTGTGAAAAATGCCAGTGGTAGTTTTATAGGGATTGCATTGAACATGTAGATTGCTTTGGGTAGTAGAGTCATTTTCACAATGTTGATTCTTCCAGTCCAAGAACATGGTATATCTCTCCATCTGTTGATATCATCTTTAATTTCTTTCATCAGTGTCTTATAATTTTCTGCATACACGTCTTTTGTCTCCTTAAGTAGGTTTATTCTTAGATATTTTATTCTTTTTGTTGCAATGGTAAATGGGAGTGTTTTCTTGATTTCACTTTCAGAATTTTCAACATTAGTGTATAGGAATGCCAGAGATTACTGTGCATTAATTTTGTATCCTGATACTTTACCAAATTCATTGATTAGCTCTAGTAGTTTTCTGGTAGCATCTTTAGGATTCTCTATGTATAGTATCATGTCATCTGCTAACAGTGACAGCTTTACTTTTTCTTTTCCAATTTGGATTCCTTTTATTTCCTTTTCTTCTCTGATTCCTGTGGCTAAAACTTCCAAAACTATGTTGAATAAGAGTAGTGAGAGTGGGCAATCTTGTCTTCTTCCTGATCTTAGTGGAAATGCTTTCAGTTTTTCACCATTGAGGATGATGTTGGCTGTGGGTTTGTCATATATGGCCTTTATTATGTTGAGGAAATTTCCCTCTATGCCTACTTTCTGTAGGGTGTTTATAATAAATGGGTGTTGAATTTTGTCAAAAGCTTTCTCTGCATCTATTGAGATGATCACATGGTTTTTGTCCTTCAATTTGTTAATATGGTGTATAACGTTGATTGATTTGTGTATATTGAAGAATCCTTGCATTCCTGGAATGAACCCCACTTGATCATGGCGTATGATCCTTTTAATGTGCTGTTGGATTCTGTTTGCTAGTATTTTGTTGAGAAATTTTGCATCTATGTTCATCAGTGATATTGGCCTGTAGTTTTCTTTCTTTGTGACATCCTTGTCTGGTTTTGGTATCAAGGTGACTGTGGCCTCGTAGAATGAATTTGGGAGTGTTCCTCCGTCTGCTATATTTTGGAAGAGTTTGAGAAGGATAGGTGCTAGCTCTTCTCTAAATGTTTGATAGAATTTGCCTGTGAAGCTATCGGGCCTGGGCTTTTGTTTGTTGGAAGATTTTTAATCACAGTTTCAATTTCAGTGCTTGTGATTGGTCTGTTCATATTTTCTATTTCTTCCTGATTCAGTCTTGGCAGGTTGTGCATTTCTAAGAATTTGTCCATGTCTTGCAGGTTGTCCATTTTATTGGCATAGAGTTGCTTGTAGTAATCTCTCATGATCTTTTGTATTTCTGCAGTGTCAGTTGTTACTTCTCCTTTTCCATTTCTAATTCTATTGATTTGAGTCTTCCTTTTTTTCTTGATGAGTCTGGCTAATTGTTTATCAATTTTGTTTAACTTCTCAAAGAACCAGCTTTTAGTTTTATTGATCTTTGTCAACGTTTCTTTCATTTCTTTTTCATGTATTTCTGATCTGAATATTATGATTTCTTTCCTTCTGCTAACTTTGGGGTTATTTTGTTCTTCTTTTGCTAATTGCTTTAGGTGCAAGGTTAGGTTGTTTATTCGAGATGTTTCCTGTTTCTTAAGGTGGGCTTGTATTGCTATAAACTTCCCTCTTAGAACTGCTTTTGCTGCATCCCATAGGTTTTGGTTCATCGTGTCTCCCTTGTCATTTGTTTCTAGGTATTTTTTAATTTCCTCTTTGATTTCTTCAGTGATCACTTTGTTATTAAGTAGTGTATTGTTTAGCCTCCATGTGTTTGTATTTTTTACAGTTATTTTCCTGTAATTGATATCTAGTCTCATAGCGTTGTGGTCAGAAAAGATACTTGATACAATTTCAATTTTCTTAAATTTACCAAGGCTTGATTTGTGACCCAAGATATGATCTATCCTGGAGAATGTTCCATGAGCACTTGAGAAAAATGTGTATTCTGTTGTTTTAGGATGGAATGTCCTATAAATATCAATTAAGTCCATCTTGTTTAATGTATCATTTAAAGCTTTTGTTTCCTTATTTATTTTCATTTTGTATGATCTGTCCATGGGTGAAAGTGGGGTGTTAAATTCCCTTACTATGAATGTGTTACTGTCGATTTCCCCTTTTATGGCTGTTAGTATTTGCTTATGTATTGAGGCGCTCCTATGTTGTATGCATAAATATTTACAATTGTTATATCTTCTTCTTGGATCAATCAGTTGATCATTACATAGTGTCCTTCTTTTTCTCTTCTAATAGTCTTTATTTTAAAGTCTATTTTGTCTGATATGAGAATTGCTACTCCAGCTTTCTTTTGGTTTCCATTTGCATGGAATATGTTTTTCCATCCCCTTGCTTTCAGTCTGTATGTGTCTCTAGGTCTGAAGTGGGTCTCTTGTAGACAGCATATATATGGGTCTTGTTTTGTATCCGTTCAGCCAGTCTGTGTCTTTTCGTGGGAGCATTTAGTCCATTTACATTTAAGGTAATTATCGATATGTATGTTCCTATTCCCATTTTCTAAATTGTTTTGGGGTCTTTATTGTAGGTCTTTTCCTTCTCTTGTGTTTCTTCCCTAGAGAAATTCCTTTAGCATTTGTTGTAAAGCTGGTTTGGTGGTGCTGAACTCTCTCAGCTTTTGCTTGTCTGTAAAGGTTTTAATTTCTCCATCAAATCTGAATGAGATCCTTGCTGGGTAGAGTAATCTTGATTGCAGGTTTTTCTCCTTCATCACTTTAAGTATGTCCTGCCACCCCCTTCTGGCTTGCAGAGTTTCTGCTGAAAGATCAGCTGTTAACCTTATGGGGATTCCCCTGTGTGTTATTTGTTTTTTTTCCCTTGCTGCTTTTAATATGTTTCCTTTGTATTTAATTTTTGACATTTTGATTAATATGTGTCTTGGTATATTTCTCCTTGGATTTATCCTGTATGGGACTCTCTGTGCTTCCTGGACTTGATTAACTATTTTCTTTCCCATAATAGGGAAGTTTTCAACCATAAGCTCTTCAAATATTTTCTCAGTCCCTTTCTTTTCTCTTCTTCTTCTGGAACCCCTATAATTTGAATGTTGGTGAGTTTAATGTTGTCCCAGAGGTCTCTGAGACTGTCCTCAATTCTTTTCATTCTTTTTTCTTTATTCTGCTCTGCAGTAGTTATTTCCACTATTTTATCTTCCAGGTCACTTATCCATTCTTCTGCCTCAGTTATTCTGCTATTGATTCAATCTAGAGTATTTTTCATTTCATTTATTGTGTTGTTCATCGTAGTTTGTTTCACCTTTAGTTCTTCTAGGTCCTTGTTAAATGTTTCTTGCATTTTGCCCATTCTATTTCCAAGATTTTGGATCATCTTTACTATCATTATTCTGAATTCTTTTTCATGTTGATTGCCTATTTCCTCTTCATTTGTTAGGTCTGGTGGGTTTTTATCTTGGTCCTTCATCTGCGGTGTGTTTTTCTTTCTTCTCATCTTGCTTATCTTACTGTGTTTGGGGTCTCCTTTTTGCAGGCTGCAGGTTCGTAGTTCCCGTTGTTTTTGGTGTCTGTCCCCAGTGTCTAAGGTTGGTTCAGTGGGTTGTGTAGGCTTCCTGGTGGAGGGGACTAGTGCCTGTGTTCTGGTGGATGAGGCTGTATCTTGTCTCTCTGGTGGGCAGGTCCACGTCTGGTGGTGTGTTTTGGGGTTTCTGTGGACTTATTATGGTTTTAGGCAGCCTCTGTGCTAATGGGTGGGGTTGTGCTACTGTTTTGCTAGTTGTTTGGCATAGCGTGTCCAGCACTGTAGCTTGCTGTTCATTGATGAAGCTCGGTGCTGGCGTTGAGATGGAGATCTCTGGGAGATTTTCGCCATTTGATATTATGTGGAGCTGGGAGGTCTCTTGTTGACTAGTGTCCTGAATTTGGTTCTCCCACCTCAGAGGCACAGCATTGACTCCTGGCTGGAGCATCAAGAGCCTTTCATCCACATGGCTCAGAATAAAAGGGAGAAAAAGTAGAGAGAAAGAATTAGTAGAAATAGGAAGAAAGAAAGTACGGAAGGAAGGAAGAAAGGAAGGAAGGAAAAAAGAAAGAAGATAAAGTAAAATAAAATATAATAAAGTTATTAAATTAAAAAATAAGTATTAAGAAAACAAACTAAAAAAATACAATCAAAAAACGGACAGATAGAACCTTAGGACAAATGGTGGAAGCAAAGCTATACAAACAAAATCTCATATAGAAGCATACACATACACACTCACGAAAAGAGGAAAAGGGGAAAAAGTCATAAATCTTGTTCTCAAAGTCCACCCCCTCAATTTGGGATGATTCATTGTCTAAAGGAGGGAAGGAAGGAAAGAAAGAAAGAAGATAAAATAAAATAAAACAAAGTTATTAAAATCAAAAATAATTATTAAGAACAAATTTTTTTTAAAAAAACGGACGAATAGAACCATAGGACAAATGGTGGAAGCAAAGTTATACAGATAAAATCTGACACAGAAGCATACACATACACACTCACAAAACGAGGAAAAGTGGAGAAAATCCTAAATCTTGCTCTCAAAGTCCACCTCCTCAATTTGGGATGATTCGTTGTCTATTCATGTATTCCACAGATGCAGGGTACATCAAGTTGATTGTGGAGCTTTAATCCGCTGCTTCTGAGGCTGCTGGGAAGAGATTTCTCTTTCTCTTCTTTGTTCTCACAGCTCCCAGATTTGGCTCTGCCTCTGCATGTAGGTCACCGAAGGGCGTCTGTTTTTCGCTCAGACAGGACGGGGTTAAAGGTACCGCTGATTCGGGGGCTCTGGCTCACTCAGGCTGGGGGGGGATGGAGGGGCACAGAGTGTGGGGTGAGCCTGCGGCGGCAGAGGCCGGCGTGACGTTTCACCAGCCTGAGGCTTGCCGTGCATTCTCCCGGGGAAGTTGTCCCTGGATCCCAGGAACCTGCCAGTGGTGGGCTGCACAGACACCCCGGAAGGGAGGTGTGAATAGTGACCTGTGCTCGCACACAGGCTTCTTGGTGGCGGCAGCAGCAGTCTTAGTGTCTCGTGCCCGTCTCTGTGGTCCGCACTTTTAGCTGCAGCTCGTGACCATCTCTGGAGCTCCTTTAAGCAACGCTCTTAATCCCTTCTCCTCGCACACCAGGAAACAAAGAGGGAAGAAAAAGTCTCTTGCCTCTTCGGCAGCTCCAGACCTTTTCCTGGACTCTCTCCCAGGTAGCCGTGGTGCACTAACCCCTTCAGGCTGTGTTCACGCCACCAACCCCAGTCCTCTCCCTGCGCTCCTACCAAAGCCCGAGCCTCAGCTCCCAGCCCCGCCCTCCCCGGCGGGTGAGCAGACAAGCCTCTCAGGCTGGTGAGTGCCGGTCGGCACCTATCCTCTGTGCGGGAATCTCCCCGCTTTGCCCTCCGCACCCCTGTTGCTGTGCTCTCTTCCGCAGCTCCGAAGCTCCCCCCTCCGCCACCCGCAGTCTCCACCCGCGAAGGCGCTTCCTAGTGTGTGGAAACCTTTCCTCCTTCACAGCTCCCTCCCACTGGTGCAGATCCCGTCCCTATTCTTTTGTCTCTGTTTTTTCTTTTTTTCTTTTGTGCTACCCATGTATGTGGGGAGTTTCTTGCCTTTTGGGAGGTCTGAGGTCTTCTGCCAGCGTTCAGTAGGTGTTCTGTAAGAGTTGTTCCATGTGTAGATGCATTTCTGGTATATCTGTGGGGAGGAAGATTATCTCTGTGTCTTACTCTTCCGCCATCTTCCCCTTGTCCCTCTACTTAACTCTTTAGGTAGAAGGAAATTGGAAGTGGGGGCCACTGATGTATTTTTGATTGCCTGCATATATCATATAAATTGTGAATACCATATTAGTGGAATAGTTTTTCTTTTGAACATGGACTTATTATATATTTTATTTCATTGTGGGTTGCTCTCTATGAAAATAGCTAAAGGCCAGGAGTTGTGGCTTTGCCTAAGCCTTTACTTTAGATAGGACCAAAACAAAATAAACTGGTAGGAATTTCAAACACCTGACATTTGAGTAGTTTAATCTGAATTATCTGTTAATCAGTAAATATCTGGTCTGATCATTCTGTAGTTCAGTTATTGTGGTTGACTTAATTACTAACTGTATTGGATGACTTGAAATCTTTGCTCCTAGAAATACAAATGATATTAGTACTATCACCACTTTTATATAAAATGTCACTAATGTACATCCAATTCTAGTGTGATAATCCCTTCACTAATGCCAAAATTAATTTAAATTATAAGAGACTTGAATTTTTCTCAAAAGCCAAAAACTATCTCAAAGTCAGCACAAAATTTAATCCATATCAATTTTTGCTCGAGACACATGAAACTTTAGAAAATGCAGTCTAGTTTCTGTCTAGTCAAATATTAGATAGCAAACATATTCAGGAGATATAGTATTAAAAGACAAACTGGAGCATATTAAAAATTTTAAGTTTATTTGAGCAAAATTTGATTTGGACCAGGCAATGAAAAACCAGAAGTGGTTAGGAGAACTCACCAAACAGGAGCTCAGGGAGAGACTTTTATAGAAAAAAGGCAGAAGTGAAGTAAGAAAATTATTGATTGGCTATAGCATAAAGCCTACTTGGCTGTTTGTGATTGGTTGTCCTTAAGTTTTAATGTTTTAGCTTTTCTTCCTGTCACATTTTGTAAGAGATAGCACAAACTTATGACTAGCACACCCAGATAGAATAAAGTTGTATGTCTGCCTTATATTTGTTATTAATAATTCTGAAGATATGCCTATTTTAATTAGACAACAGACAAGCTAGCTTTTATGTAGCAAAGATTATCCTAGATCATGTGAACTTGAAAAACGTTTGGGTTAGTTTCTATATTTCTGAGAGCATACTTAATTTATCTAAGTGCTTATTTTTCTTTAAACCAATTAAATAAAGCTCTTCACGAATTAATTTTGGCATACCATCCGAAGGTAAAAAATGTCACACATCTATAGTATACATAAACATGCATACAAATGCAAACATAGATCTTACAGCTTTCATTTTTAAATTTTAGCCATGAGACATGTACATCAATGCAAATCTCACTAGTTTGTAAAAGAACAGTTAGGTCCAAATCACATTTTTGGTAGATGGAATAAGTTAAGTTTACTTCCTCAGATGCCAAACTTTTTACTACTATTTGTGGAAAAGAGTGTTGAGTTTTTATTTGACTAATTTCCAAATGCTTCCTATTTTCTAAGAATTCCCTCTGTGAAGTTTCCATTTTAAGATTTGGCTCTGAGTTCTGAAAGAAGACCAGGTCAGATATATACCTCTCAAAAGCACAGAGTAAGAATGTAAGTTTCTCCAAAAAAGTGCTTTTGTTTCCTAAATCCAGATATTTTACAATATCTGTGAGTTTTTTGAGATGAATAGAGGAAGTTTAGGGATTGATTAAAAATGATAGATGGATGTTGAATTGTCTCTAGAGCTGCATTTCTTTTCTTGAAAATACTTGATTTGTAAGACAAGTACAGTTGTTTTTAATTCCTCATAGAATTGGGTTGCAACCTGAATGATATCATGAGGCTGACCTACGCATTTACTTATATTACCTTCAGGTTACTTCTTTATGAGAGGGAGAAGATGTTCAACTAAACTGAAAAACAAAAAATTCCTAAGTTCTAGATTTGGATCTGTGTGTCTTTGGAATGTTTTAGCAAATCCTTCCACAACAGCTTCAGAATGTTTTTCTTTCCCTCTCGGTACATAGTTTCATTTTAGTTTAAGAGAGAAGACCTTAAAAAAATTCCTCTGACTCTTTTTTGTTTGTTTTCCAGACTCTTAATATCAGCTTCCAATTGGGGCAATATCTGACTTTAAAAAAAAAAATCCTTTCAAGTGTCTTGTCAAGTTTTGGCTGGGACAAACAGTAAATTTTCCTGGCAATATTTAACAACCACAAGAAGTGTACCAAAAGGATACTACCCTCCCAGAATCCAGGGCTACTCTCAGAAATAACCAAAAGAATGAAAGAGAGCTGGCAATAATTGGTGGTGAGGCAGGAGATAGATGAGCCCCAGGCTGAGCAGTTGGAGTTTGTCCCCTGTGGATAGATACTCCAAGATGAAGATAATAGCAGGAGCTAGGAGGAGCTGAGCCCTGCCCAGATAAAAGATAAAGAGACCACATGGAATGTAAATTGATACAGCCACTATGGAGAACAGCATGGATGTTCCTTAAAAATCTAAAAATAGAATTACCATATGACCTAGCAATCCCACTACTGGGCATATACCCAAAGAAAACCATAATTCAAAAGACACAGGCACCCCAATATTCACTGCAGTACTATTTAGCCAGGTCATGGAAGCAACCTAAATGTCCATTGAAGCAACCTAAATGTCTATTGACAGATGATTGAATAAAGAAGAAGTGGTACATATATACAATGGAATATTACTCAGCCATAAAAAGGAACAAAACTGGGTCATTTGTAGAGACGTGGATGGACCTAGAGACTGTTATACAGAGTGAAGTAAGTCAGAAAGAGAAAAACAAATATTGTATATTAACACATATATGTGGAATCTAGAAAAATGGTACAGATGAACTGGCTTGCAAGGCAAAAATAGAGACACAGATATAGAGAACAAACGTATGGACACTAAGGGGGGAAAGCGGGGGTGGTGGTGGTGGTATGAATTGGGAGATTGGGATTGACATATAGACACTAATATGTATAAAATAGGTAACTAATAAGAACCTGCTGTATAGCACAGGGAAGTCCACTTCGCTGTACAGTAGAAACTAACACAACATTGTAAAACAACTATACCTCAACAACAAAACAACAAAGATACCACGTATTTCTCATTCTCGAGGTCAAGGAGACCTTCCTGACTATACATGCACAGAAAGGCTCTTCACAGGCCAAAAAGGGAGGGTGTGCCACCCCATAGTAAGTGATGTCAACCTACCCATAGGTCTCTGCACTAGAATCCATCTTGGTTAAGAGATACGTACACACATAGGGGAGGACCCTGAGATTAACCAAATATAGACTCAGAGCCAGGCAAAGCAAGATAATTGGCAGAGGAAACCCAGAAGAACTGCCCCATACCATTGATTCAAACTACCACGAGGGTACGACTCTCTCTCTGAGCCTGCCCTGTGTGCCTATTCACACGTACTCTTTTTTCTCCTAATAAACACTTTACTTGTTTCACTACTTTCCATCTCTTTGTGGAAATTCATTTCTACAAAGATGATGGGCAAGGGCCTTGTCACAGGCTACTAGCTCTCGTGGTCTAGTGGTTAAGATTCAGTGCTCTCACTGCTGTGACCTGACTTTGATCTCTGGCTGGGGAATCAAAATCCTGCTTCAAGCCACTGCAGGCCAACGCCACCTGAGATCAGCAGGACCCTAGCTGCAAATGGAGTGCAACCCATATTTCTCTCTAACCATATTTTGGGGGCTCCCAAACTGACAGTTGCCAAGACAAATTCTTAGAACACAAAATGAGATAGACAAGAAGGCAATAGCTGTTTCTGGGAGAGAAAGGATCAATAACCAATGAATACCCAAAAGCAAACTCAGGAGTCACAATCAAAGTTCTAATTCTTACAAATTTTTTTTCCCCTGCCAATCTTAATTTGGAAAGGAAGGGACAAAATGAAACTTTACCTTCGTCTCTAGACTGTGCACCACAGATAGAGATCAAGGATAGCTGACTCTGATAAGAATTCTCACTCTTGGCTGGCTTCTGCCAGTTTTCTCAGTATACCATCTGCAGGCTCTGGAGAAAGTGGGGCATCCCAGCAGGTCTCATCCTGATCATCAGAAACTGTAGAGGAGAAAAAATAATTTTTCATCTACCCTTTACATGGGTGAGTGGTTGGCTGAAACCCCTTTTTCTCTAGGGCACCTTGTAAGTGGATAAGCTTATCTAGGTGAAAAGTTCTCCACTGCAGCTACTGTAATTCAAGATTTCCTTTTGTAAGTTTAAGCTATTTGTTCAGCCTTAAAACAAAGTTTTATTCATTTGAAGCTTCACACTGAACCTGGTCCAATTTGAGACAGACCCAGTCCAACCCTGGACCCAGCACAGTTTCTAAGTGGAATCCAGTCCAACTCCGGCTGGTATCTGGAGCCAGTCCAGAAGAAGAAATGCTCAAATAAAGCCCATAACACAAAAGCTGCAGAACTAGCTTCCTAGAGGGACTTACCAGTGACCTCCAGAGGCAGCAAGAAAGCAGTGAGATCAAGGGGCTCAGTGGGTTACCTTTGCCTGGTTGCTTGTTGCTCCTTGGGATCACAGGGGGTCTCCTTCAGTTCTCTCTTCTGACACCAAGACTGTTGAAAGATAAACTGAGGCATATTAAAAACTTTAAGAGCTTAGTTGAGCAAAAATCTATTTGAGTTGGGCAGCACCAAACCGGAATTGATTAGGAGTGTCCCTGGACAGGAACTCAGGGAAATACTTTTACAGAGAAAAGGTGGAAGCAAGGTAAGGAAATTATTGTTTGGCTATAGTTTAAAGCCTAATTGGTTGTCCCTAAGTTTCAATTTTTAACCTTTAATTGTTTACAGGCTTAGATTTTGGTTTGCTTACATAGGCTGACACAGCATCAGGACCACAGTCTAATGGCCTCCTTGTTTAATTAATCATATATATATATATGATTTTAAGTATATATGCTAAATATTGTTTTATATTAAAGTTATAAGGGTTTTCATTTCTACCAGTAATTTTTTGCAATAGATTTCTGAAAACTTGGAAATGAAAAAGAAAGTTGAGATGACTCAAAATAGCCTTTAGATGGAGCTGTTTCTCCTTAGAAATCACTACACAGACACATATTTTATTTGACAGATCAGAAAAATAGGAATAGCTTAAATAATGCCGTAGCACAAAAATGGATTTTTTAAAAACATTTAGCATGCCTAAAAGAGAATATAATAAAAACTCACTTTAAACCTGCTCAAGTTCTCACTAAACTCTAAAGAAACTTAATTTAAATTGAAACCAACTCACAGTGCTGTTTGGTACACACTCAAGTCAGTTTCAGTGCTGATAAAATTCTGAAGGTTTTATAAACAATAGAAAATGTTAGTATAAAGTTATCTGTTTAAATTTCTTAGTTTAAAAGAATACTCAAGGGAAAATGCCATAATTTTAATGAGACAAAAACACACCCCTGAGTAATCATATTTCAAAGGCAGAAGAGTACATTTGGGGCATAGCATGATCTCTGGTAAACTGATTATTAGATAAAGCAGACAAAACTTGTACCTAAATAAGGAAGAAAAACATTAGAAAAAATATAGGCAAATTATAAGCAGTTATCTAAACATTCAAGGCTGATTTTATATTAATCATCTTGAGACTTCTTAAAAAGATTGACATTCTGGAACAGGTTACATTAGGAACAATACTGTGAATATTTCCTTAGTTTATTCCCCACCGTACAGTGGACAAAGAAGGACCTTAACTGCAGTTTTGTGCTTGGAAGTTTTTTTCAGAGAATAAGTATTTTCAACCAAAGCATGATAAAAATTCCTAAAAATATTCAATCTTTTCCTTCCTTCCAAAATATAAAACGGACATGTATGCATGTGTATATACACACATGCACACACAGGAAGGTAAGGAGAAAGCTACTGAATATTTTTGAGCAATATGATTTGATTGTTGTTTTGGAAGCATACATTGGTGGCACTGTATAGAGTTATTGGACTGAGGAAATCCTATAAACAACAAGATTACTTAAGATATTCTTCTATAGTCTTAAGTGAGTGGTTGTGAATGTCTGATTTAGTGAATAGAGAGTGTAAATGAGAAAAAAAGGAGATCAGAGGCATTATTGAGGTAAGAATTGTTATGAATATACTGAGCTAGTAGGTGATCATCTGCAAGTAGAATTCGTACTGACAAAAATAATTTATTATTGTTTGAGGTGAGTAATGCATCAAAGAAAGAACACGTTGCAGAAAATAAATTTTGAGGAAAATATTTTATGTTAATAATGTAAAGGGCTGAAAACAAACAAGAATAAATAGTGTTATATTGTGCTGCTTATTATAGGCTTCTATCACAATTGAATAAAGCTAGAACTAAATAAACTGGTTCTGAGGCACTCATAGTTCAAGCCAAAACCAGAAGCATTTGAATTTAACTAAGAAAATATTTCTTATTCAAAGAAGCCTCAGCATTTTAACTAAAAGGAAATTAACAAGCTTCAGGTAACCATTCTACCATTTCCATGCTTATCATATCTCTTTAGTTATGTATCTCTTCATATATGCACACATGTATGAGGGTAAAATCACCTGATTCTAATGGATTTTGAACTTTATATGACAATAATTTCTCATTTTAAATGTCTCATATTTACTTTTTCTTTCTAAATCTGCTTTTAAAATAAGGATCCATCATTTCTGACTCATTCAGCCCAGAATGAAGTTATTTATTATTAACATCTTGATTAAAAGATATTTATATGGTGATAATCATATATTATTAAACACTACTTCATAATAAGAGCTGCTTTATTTTAAAAAATACAAAGTGATTTTTCTGTTGAATTTATATTTTAAAATATATACATTTTATAAACTGAAAATTTTCTCATACAAATTTTAGTCTACAGTCATATGATATTATATTATCGTGGTAATGGGTAAAATTAAAATCAGTGATCTGTATATTATATCTACATCTTGCTAGCTGTGACAATTTAGGGTAATGTTGTGAGAGTATTAAAATGTGATGACAGTCATGTGAAAAACTGTGCTCAAATAATCCTGCTTCTCTGAGAGATCTCTGAATATATATGTTAAAATGTGGCATAGGGCCAATGAGAAATAGGGTACATTGTCATTCTTACCTGGGGCAGTCCACAGTATCACCCATCACCCAACCCAAAGCAGTTTAGGCTTAAGATTGCAGTAGGAATTCTATTCTGTTTAAGTGTAAATCAAAAGCTTGGACTCTTGTTGTCTTCTGGTGAGCCATATTATACAGGAGCACAAAATAATGGTGAGCACACTTAAGCGGTCAGAGAGAGAGAGAGGGAAAGAGTGAGAGAGAGAGGGAAAGAGTGAGAGAGAGAGGGAAAGAGTGAGAGAGAGAGAGAGAGAGAGAGAGAGAGAGAGAGAGAGAGAGAGAGAGACTGATTGATTATAGATCCTCTTAACAGAAAACCCTGCCTGGGTTTGTTTCAGTACAATGCCTCTGCCCATTTGTAAGTACATTCTAATAATGATGCAATCAAATGTGTATCCTTTCTTCTTATGGAGAAGTAGACACTTTTGTTTTCCTCTCAATAAACATCTGCAAAAATATAATCAGAGCATCTGGGTTTTTGACTGAATATTAGCAACTGTCATCCAAATGTTTTGGTATCTTAAAAAGAAAGGCACAAAGGCTAAAGCAGCCTGAGCAGCTTTAGAATAAGGAATGTTTGAGGGATGGAAGATGAGAAGGGACCAGTTATAATAGAGCCTGTTATTTGGGAAAATAAATGCTAACCAATTACTGACTACTAAAAATAATTCAATTTAAAGTATAAATAAATTTCAAAGAGATACAGTTTATACATGTCAAGAAAGCCCAACCAGATTTCATTAGTCAGTAATTTAAACTAAAACAAAATTAATGCTTTGTGAGGAAAGTTCAAAAATTTCGAAGTTAGCATACTGATATTCATTTCTAAAAGCTATTTGGGTTTGTTATTTTCATTTTAGTAAAACTGCTTCTTTTCTTTCATTTTGGTTAAAAGGAATAACAATTATAAGTGATGGGAGCATGTACCCACTTCAGTTTTCCTAGGTGGTAGATTATTCAGCACTTTTAATATTCATGATGGCAATAAAACATGATTCTTCCTTCCTATGAGAATTAAATAGATTTGTCACTGTTACAGAAAGTACTTTCTTTTCATTTCAATGAAAAAAGCACCTGCCATTCGATGCTGAGATCTAAGATGAAAAATTGAAAGATGCACATATATATAAATTATCCAAATTTCTTTCACACACTCTCTAGCCCTAAATTTCATGAACTTAACCTACAAAAATATAGGTTTTACCACTACTTAAAGACCTTTTCCTTTTATTTTTCTGCTACATGAAACAAAAGTACTGTTTTTTAAAAAGTAACTGGTAACTTTTTAACTTTTTATGTGACTTAATCCATGTATTTAAAATTGACAATTATTCAATCAGATGCAAGTTATAGCACAAACACACACATCCACATAATACTCAATATTTTGGATCAAGTGAGGCAATGATTAATAATATGAGATTGCCTAAGTAAATTGTGATACATTTATGAAAAGAAATAGCTACTAAGAAAGCTGCTAGGAAAGTATAATTCTTCTCATAAAAAGCATTAAGTAATTAAAAATATATAGCCCATTATAAGAAAAAGTATATAAGTACATGCATGAAAAATAGTCTGAAATGATATGTATTCAAATTTTAATGGTGAATTTCTTTGAGTCATGAAATTTGTGTATTTTTGGTATTTTCTTCCTTATAAATATATGCATTTTCTAATTTTTCCGTACTGAATATGCATTAATTCTGTAATTTTGAAAAACATGTTTGAATGAATACAATTTTTTTAAAAAATGAACATACTGATTCATTCTGAGAGTAGCATAATGGTGCTATTTACCAATTAAACTTGCAATGTCTAATTGCATCAGATCATTGGGTTAGTTAGAAGATGAATGTGGTAAGCTGCAAATAAACTCTATGTAGGCAACGTTAGCCTTGCTAATAGGGAGCTGCTAATGTAATATTATTTCAGGAACTAAAATTTGCATACACACACACACTTAAACAAAAAAAATCTTTCCACCCACCTTTTGCGGTCTGCCACCTAAACAGAAAGAGTTTAATTGGAAATGCCTCTAAAATGCAAATAGCTTTTTCTCATACAGACTGAAGGGCACCAACTGCCTGAAGTGCAATGGTAGCCCCTGAAAGAGGGGCAAAGGAGGCCAAAATAGCAGACAAAGTGCTATTACAACTACTACTATTACTAGTACTACTACTTCTACAACTACTACTATTACTACAATTTCTAGTTACTACAACTAATGCTCATAATAACAATGGCTATAAGCTGCCATGTGTTTTCCACGTACAAAGCACTTCAAAAAATTATAAAATTCAAGTTTAATAATTCTATAAGTTGTAAATGTTATTATTCTCATTTCAAAATGGGGAACTCAGAAAGGGTCAATGAATTGCTCTAGGTAACAGCTAATTCACAGTATAGCTTACACTTGAACCCAGGTTCAGCTTAAAACTGAAATCATAGCTCTTTCCATTTTGCAACATTGCCTCTTATAGAACTGTTCATTATTCCCAATGCCAAAACTACATATGATTTTCATAAAACTTTCCCTTTGCAATAGATTTTTACACCCCCATGGAGTCTGATAGAGAACTTCTTTGGATATATTAATATATCATCAGTGTCTACCTGGTCCTGTCATCATTTTATTGCTTCTGAATTATTACGTTATTTGTAAATAAATACTTATTCATTTATAGTAAACAATTTTGAGTGATTACACTTCATGTTATCTATACTCTGTACTCCATGTCATACTAGATGGAAAATCAGGAAGGACCAAGCTTAAAGTATACTTGCACTATAAATAAAGTAAAGTTTTATTAGTATTAGATGCTACTGGGGTATAAAAATAATCAATTATACATTCTGATTTTAAGAAATGTATAGTGTAAGAATAGTCTTAATTTAATAAACACAATATATACTCCTTATATGTGTCAGAGACTTTTAAAAATAAAATATTATTATAATTAAATTATAAATAATTTTATAAATTATATATTTTAAAAATAATTTAATTATAAAAATTAATTAACATAACTATGTTAAATTTGGTAACATATTAATTCCCCAGAATAACCCTATACAGAATGTACTATTTGTATCTATATTTTACACATAAAGAAACTGGTACATAGAGAGGAAAGTAATTTGCCCACAGTCACATAGCCAGTAAGTGGTTGGCTGGAAGTCAAACCCATGAAGTTTGGATTAATAATTGTGTGCTTAATTGGTGGGATTATATTTCTACCCAGAGTGCTGATTAAACTGTAATGCCTACTATGCTATATAGGGCTAATAGAAAACACGTGAGAAGTTTAGAATTTCCACAAATTTAGGAAAAGTCAGATTATTCTGTAGTCATGTAAACAAGTAAGTAACAGAGTTGGTTTTACATATGTTCAAAAGTTAACATAAACTCTACCTCAGTGGTGTCAGGGCAATATAATTACAAACAAAACCTTCTCCCAACAGTTTTATTATTGGATAAGCATTGAACCAGAATGTGATGTGCAACACAAGCAATCCCTAAGGGATTGCAAAGACAGAAATGAACCTCAGTGCTTGTTTATACAGCCAAGCGTGTACAACCTATTACATACATGTTTTCAAAATACTGTAGACAGTAACTAGTTCTCAAGTAAGAGGACTTGATGACATCTTGTGGCACACATAGTTTTGCTTAACTTTATCATGGTAAATGGGGAGATCCCCTGTGCTGGATTTATCCAGAGGAGAAACAAACTTACCATTGCAAATTGGAGGAAGGCACCCACTAAAGACAGGCTCTTAGTCTTCCCCAGGAACTGAGAGATAGGTGCACTATTCCCTTGATGCTTGCATTTTAAAAAGATGATTCCCAGGTCCTTGAGGAAATATTCCTGAGATGAGAGACAGGCATGAGGCTTATTTAATCATTATGAAGATTTACATACATTTGAAAAGGATGGAGAAATAACTTCTGAAAAAAAAAGGAAGGGGGCTGAAGTCTTTCTCTACTTTCAACAGGGAGAATTAAGCCTTTTATTTTTAATTTGTATCTGTGCTTAGAGTGGACACACTTCTCTAAGGCAACTAATCAGTGTGTTTTTTTCTTCTGAAAGTCAGTAAATCAGGGACAGCTTCATTTTGATAAATACGTCTTGGAATGTCAACCAATCAATAACAGTTTCACCCGAGTAAGCACATTTCTACAGATGATGACAAGCTAATCACATCTCTGATTTTCCATCAATTTTTGTACTCCATGCTTTCCAAAAGCTCTATATAATATCAAATATCTGCTCTGTTTGGAGAGATATGATGAGCATATCTCTCCCTTGCCACAGTAAGCAATAAATTCAGCTTTGTTTCATTTTCAGATAGTGAGTGATGATCTCTTCATTCTTTAACATATGATATAGGAAGTAGGAATGATAAGATTTTAACTTATATTTTAATTTTGTTCGAAGTGACTGACCTGAATCAGCAGATCCAAGAAGACTGATACATGTAGTAGTACCACAGAGTTTCAAGAACTAATGGAAATCATGCAAAAATTACCAATGGTCATATCCTCATCATTCTTGGAAACCAACTGTGAAAAGGAGGAAATTTTTTAAAAAGAGTATTTTAGTCTATAATATGTGCCAGGTATTTTGTTATATGTTTCACATGTAATCCTCAGAGCAACCTTCTGAAGTTTTTTGATTAAATTGTATCTATCTATCTATCTATCTATATGAAATCTTGTCTAAGGTCTCTTAACAAGTTAGTAACTGAGCCAAGATTATATAACAAGTTTGTCTGAGTCTGATTCCAATATATTACATTCCTTTACTGGTAATACAAAAATGACTTAGTGGTATTATTTGACCCTAAACTTGAAATTTATCAATCTTACAAAATAGCAGTCAAAACGAAAAAGTCGATTAATCTTAGGATTCTCTAAGAGACATGTTAAGAAAAAGGAAATTATCACATCTTTGAAAGAGTTTTTGGTTGTTAGGTCTTATCCAAGTTTCTAAATCCTAGATATACTAAGCACTCCCTTATGAAGAAATAAGCAAACTTCTCTTCTCATAACTACAATTGCTATACATGGGACTTCATTTAATTGAATTTCTTAGTAATATTTTTCTTGAAACTATTTTAAAAGAACAAAATTTAGAAATCAAAAATTTTCCTTTAGAATTTGAAATGGTTTAAAATATTATGTGAACTGACAAAAGATTTGTTAATTCTTTGCTTTCCATTTATTTATCACTATTATTTCTTTGTGTGTGACAAATTGTTTAGTAATAACTGCATACTACATAATCCGTTGATTCCTGATATGCCCAGTTTCTTTTTGTAAACCTGTTATAATTTCGAAGGAGAAGAAGACAATACCTTCAATTTCTAATAGGTACTCATATAAAGTTAAGAGAAAGTGGGAAAAAAAGGCTTCCAATAAGAACTTCTCATGAAAACTATGTAGTTCTAAGTATGGAGTCAGACATTTTATTTTCCTTCTTATTATATTCCCAGTTATTACACATTGGAGCTAATTTGGCAGCTTTGACAACTGGAATTATTACTTTTCTGGGTGTCAATTGTGATGAGATATCTTCTAGATGAGAGGGAATACTCATTCATCCATTTAAAAATACAGTTGAATACCTTATGATCCTGATTGAGGGAAAAAGAGAGCAAAACATATAAGAGTGAGCAATAAAAAAAATCCATAACACATTTACCTGGAAAGACAGAAACAATGACAAGAAAATACTACATGCTACTATGATGTATAAATAAACTAGGAAATCTAGAGAAAACAGAATATTTCCTAGCTGAATATAAATTTCCAAAATTTAGCCAAGGAGATATGAAACATTTCTTTCTCTGTTTTATATTTTAATTTTTTCCCAGCTTTATTGAGATATATTTAACATATAACATTGTGTAAATTTAAGGTGTACAGTGTGATGATTTGATATACATATATATTAAAAAGTGATTACTAAAATAAGGTTAGTTAATACATAAATTACCTGACATAGTTAACATTTGTGAGTGTCTGTGGGTATGTGTAGTGAGAACATTTAAGATTTACTGTCTTAGCAACTTTCAAGTATACATTATAGTATTGTGAAACATTTGCTTACAAACATTACCATAAAATAAATTTAAAAGGAATTTTAATATCTGCCACTGAAAAATACATGAAAATCAAATGAGTTCCATGTATAGTGTTACCTAATCTTTAAAGATAAAATAACCCCAATGTTATTAACAGTGTTCTGGCAAAAGGACAAAAAATGCGACAGAAAGCTCTCCCATTCAGTGTAAGAAGCCTGAATAACATTAAAATAACAAAAACATTAAGATAGTTTAAAAGCCTGTAATTATATTTTATTTTTGAATGTAGAATATATACAACAGTGGCAAATAGACCCAACAATCCCATGTTTTGGAAACCAACAAATGGAAATAAAATAAAAATAATAATATAAAAAATATAATATAAAATAATAATATAAAAATAATAAAATAAAAATAAAATAATAGCATGTATGGATGTATGTATAAATATATTTATTGCAGTATTGTTTATGGTGGCAAAAAAAACAAAAGAAAACAAGTGCTCAAGAACAAATGAATAACTGAATATATTATTTTATATCTATATTGTGCAATATTATACTTTAAAAATAATGAATTAGAATTCCACCTGTTGCGTTGGGTGGAGTTACTATTGATTAATAGAGAGGAATGGCAGGGAGGTGCCCAGCAAAAGATAAAATAAAACAATAAAATAAAATGTAGACTTATTTAAAAGAAAAGAAGGCATATATAATTATACTTTGTATTTTGTAAATTATATATCTATATATATCTATATATGTATAAGATTCTTGTAAATATTTATTATGACATTAATATGACATTATATCAGTTTTTTGGTGCAGTCTAACATATTACCACAAATTTAGCATAGAGAGCCCAGAAATAAACCCACACACTTATGATCAATCAATCTATGACAAAAGAAGCAAAAATATAAAATAAAATGAGGAAAACCAGTCTCTTCAATAAGTGGTGCAGGGAAAGCTGGACAGCCACAAGTTAAAAAATGAAATTAGAACATTTTCTCACGCAATACACAAAAATAAACTCAAAATGGATTAAAGGCCTTAATGTAATACCAGAAACAATAAAATTTGTAAAAGAAAATATATGCAGAATACATAAATTGTAACAATATTTTTTTGATATATCTCTTAAGGCAAAGTAAACAAAAGCAAAAGTAAACAGAATGGACTTAATTAAACTTAAAAGCTTTTGCGCAACAAAGGAAACTATTGACAAAATGAAAAACCAACCTACTGAATGGGAGAAAATATTTGCAAATCATATGATGAATAGGGGTTACTATCCAAAATATATAAACAGCTTGTACAACTCAGTATCAAAATAACAAACAGCCCAGTTAAAAATGAGCAGAAGCCCTGAATAGACATTTTTCCAAAGAAGACATACAGATGGCCAACAGGCACATGAAAGTTGCTCAACAACACTAATCATGAGGGAAATACAAATCAGAATCACAGTGAGATATCACCTCATACTTGTCAGAATGGCTATCATCAAAAAGACCACAAATAGCAAATGTTGGCAATGATGTGGAGAAAAAGGAACACTTGTACACTATTGGAAGGAGTGTAAATTGGTGCAGGCATTATGGAAAATAGTAAGACGGTTCTTCAAAAAACTGAAAATAGAACTAGTATATGATCCAGAAATTCCACTCCTGGGAATATATGCAAAGAAAATGAAAACACTAATTCAAAAAGATACATGTACCCTAATATCCATAGCAGCATTATTTACAATAGTCAAGATAGTGGAGGCAACCTAACTGTCCATCAACAGATAAATGGATGAAGAAGATATGATGGATATACATGTAATACTATATATATATATACACACATATATATACATACACATATACATATATATGTGGAATACTATACACATATATATGGAATACTACTCAGCCATAAAAAGAATAAAATTTTGCCATTTGCAACAACATGATGCACCTTGAGGGTATTATGCTTAGCAAAGTAATTTAGATAGATAAAGACACACACTGCATATTGTCCTTTATATCTAAATATAAAGGAATATAAAATCTAAAATGTAAAACAAATGAATGAATACAGAAAAACAGAAACAGATTCACACAGAGAGAGAACAAACTAGTGGTTACCAGTGGGGTGAAGGAAGGAAGGAGAGGCAAGATAGGACTAGGGGATTAAGAGGTACAAACTACTATGTTTAAAATAAATAAGTTATATATTATACAGAACAGGGAATATAAGCAATATTTTATAATAACTTTAAATGGAGTACAATGTATAAAATGTTAATCACTTTGTTATACACATGAAACTAATATAATATTATGTAAATCAACTATATTTCAATAAAAATTAATTAATTACCAAATAATGAAATTAAGAAAAGGAATACTGGCTGATAGTTCATAAATATAGCTTGGGAAATGAAATCCAGTGCCATGAATTTCAAAAGACCAATAAGATGAATATAAGGTAATCTACACTGAGATACATTGTAATCAAATTGCCAAAAGCCAAAGACAAAAAGGCACTGTTGATATTTGAAACTTTCACCATAAACACTCTCAGTCTTGGAGTCTTTAATATTATTCTTTTAAATTGAGAGATTATTTTAAAATTCAGATATTCTTTCAACTATGAAAAATTTTTCTTTTTTATCACACTTATCTGTATGGTGACTATATTATACGTTCATATAATTTATATTTTTTCATCTCTTTCACCATCAATCCTTTTATAAAAATAATTCTCATATTTTTAATTTTAAAAATGTTCATTTATTAGGTGAGTGGAGTATATCTTTCAGTATGCTAACATAACTTGGTTGGGTATTACACTTTTATGTCACAGAATTGTTCAAAATTCTCCATAAATTCCCAGATAGTTTTGGGATTACACTTTCAGAGAAATTGCCAACCCGTCTGACAATTCATCCTCTACAGGTAGTATTTTTTCCTTTTCTGGGTATGGGTGTGTCTCTCTTTTTATCTTTGCCTCCGAATATTTTGCCTGACTTTCTGTAGATGTTGCCCTGCTTTCATTATTACTCATAATGGTAATTATCAATTTTTATATGGTAAAATTTTAAGTTGTTTCATGTGTTCAGCTTTGACAAAAATGATTTTCTGAGTATTTTCCTAATCTATTTGTAATAATCCAATTTTTAGCAACATCACTGTGAATTTTGACTATATTATCAGTCCTGTTAATATTTTCTGAGATCCTTCACCATCAAAACTTTTATGCCATAAACCTGCATTTTTTTAATGTTCAATTTTCAACCTGCAGTTGAGTGGAGTGTACCTTTAATGTCCTAGTTTAGGCCCATCCAACACTGTGTGGATGTGGCCAAGTTGGTTGTTTTTTAAAACTGTGATGTCACAAAGTCCCTCATAATGCTGTCTGTGCTGTCCTGGTAACCTTCATGTACAGAGTGTTTCAGAACCATCATAGAGCAGTCTGATAATTCAGACTTCTCAAGTAATATATATTTTACCTTCTCTAGAGTTTTTGGATCTTACTTTATCTTTGACTTTCAAAAGTTCAATCAGATTATACATAGATATTGACATCTTTCCTTTATGATTACTCTGATATGTGGTTGTAATTTTTGTTTGACTTACATTTTCTGGAATTTTTTTTTCTTATTTTAAAAATGTGAAATTGTACTGGTCTTCCTCAGATATCTCCCTCCCATGTATGTGTTTGTTATTCTGTTGTCACTCCTTCCAAATTATTAATTTTGTATCTCTTTAATCACCATATATTTTATAGCACAATGTCTGAGTACTTTTTTTTTCTTTTTAGGTTTTGTCCTTGAATTTATATCTATCGCTTATGTATACCTTTGATATCCTAGCCTAGGTCAAACCTAGCACTGTGAACATGTGGCTATCTTGACTGGCTTTTTTATTGTGAGATAAGAAACTCCCTCAAAATTCTAAGTCATCATGGCAACACTTGTGTACATAATATTTCAGAGCCAAATTAGACTAGTCTGATAATTTACCTTTTCCAGGTAATTTATTTTTTATCTTTTTGGATTTTGTGTGTTTCTAACTTTACCTTTGATCTTTTCAAGTTCTACTAGATTATGTCTAGATATTGGCTTCCTTTATTATTATATAGTGTGATAATTGTTTGATTTACATTTTCAGTTCTGGAATTTTTAAAAATGTAGTTGTAATGGTCTATTTTTTAGCAACCTTCTTTATATCTGTTTGTCAGTCTATTATTGCTCCTTCTAAATCATTCATTTTTTTATCTCTTTAATCATATATTTTATACCATAATGTTTCTGTGCCTTGCTTTCTCTTTTCTCTTTTTGTTTTTATATTTTTACTTATACCATACATGTACCATATTTATATATATTTAATATCCTAGCCTAGGTCAATCCTAGTACTGTGAGCACGTGGATATCTTGGTTAGTATTTTCATTGTGATGTCAGTCCCTTAAAGTTCTAGATTGCTTTGGCAGCCTTCTTGTGCACAGTGTTATAGAGCCAACATAGATCAGTCTGATTATTCACCCTTTCCAGGTAATAGTTTTACCTTTCCTGGATTTTTTTTTTGATTTCTAACTTTATTCTTGTCCTTTGAAAGTTCTACAAAATTATTTGTAAATATTGGTTTATTTCCTTTAATATTATTCTGATATATCATGTGATATTTGTTTGGTTTATATTTTTAGTTCTGGATGTTTTATTTTTCTATCTTTAAAATTCTAATTGTAATGATCTATTTTTCAGCACCCTCCGTTATTAGCCATTGTCACTCTATTATCACTCTTTGCAAATTATTCTCTTCTTATCCCTTTAATCACCATATATTTTGAACCATAATGTCTGTATACTTTATCCTCTCTTTGGTTATGTCATTGAATTTATATCTATCACTTGTATATATATTTAATATATTAGCCTCACAATAGTACTCATGATATCTAGTACTCTAGGTGTATGGCCAAACTGGTTGAATTTTTCAATGTAAGGTCATAGAGTCCCTCAAAATTCAAAGCCTCCCAGGTAAATTTCTGATGCAAAATGAGAGTGCTATCTCACATAAGTCTGACAATTCAGCCTTGGCAGGTCACACTTTTTTCTTCATTCCTGATTTTTGAAAGTGTGTCAGATGCATCTATATATTTCCATGTTCTAACTAGCCTTCTTCTGGTACATATTTATAATCTATTCTCACAACTTATACTTATTTATGAATTTAGGATCACCATACCTTTAAACCTATAATTACTAATTATACTAATATTATGTATTTTTAAATTTTAATATCATGTATATATCAATGTATATAAATATAAATTATATGTCTACATATATAGTTATTTAACTTTCATCTATTACTTGAGTGCAGTGTAACTTTAATATGCTAGTATGGACATTATCACCACTATGGACATGTTTCCACCTTGGTTGAACTTTATGTTAGATCACAAAGTCCATCAAAATTCTGTCTAAGTTGCCTTGGCATCCCTTGCATGTATAGTGGTTTAATGCCTGCTCAGACCAGTCTGCTAATTCACCTTCTGCAGTTATATTTGTTCCTTTTTGGATTTTTGCAGGAAACTTCTACTGGATTGTGTTTTAATATTTGTCTGATGATGATGGATGACAATATTTTTTTTAGCCACTTCTGTTTATGCCAACCTTTTTTTATCTCTCCTCATAATTCATCTTTTATATGGTCTATTTTCCCACAAGCATTTTATAACCTATTTTCTCTTTTTTTTAGAGTTACAAGTTTTATTTACAAGTTGAGTAGAGTATATCTTAAGTTAACTTGGTTGGGTTTAATATTTTCTGTCACATAGTTACCCAACATTTTGCACAGATTGCCTGAATAGCGTGTAGATGCATAGTGCTTTAGCAATAACTTACAGCAGTCTAATAATTCACCATTTACAGGTAAAAGATATACAAATACACACACTCTCACACACACATGCACACATGAGGGTGTTTGTGGTAATGTACAGCAATATATTGATGGTGAAATTTAAAATTCAACAGACAGACCAATGTCTTTTCATTATAAAATCACTTAAAACAACAATCCATATTTATTCAGCACTTTCTGATGCAATCATTAAGCCATTTTTGTAACTGTCAGATTGCCACGTTTTAAAATATTTGTAAGGCTTTCTGAGGGTATTGTGTGTGTGGTATGAGTGTGTGTATCCTTTATTCTTAGTGCCAAAACCCATCAATAAAAACTAAAAAGCTCTTATTTTTACATTTCAACAGGTTTATGGTCAAAGCAGAATATTAAAAAAAAAAGGCTGCTGAATTTGGGAGTAAATAAACCTTTCATTAAACAATTCAAATTCTATTTAGAAATACTAATGATAATATACATTAGTCTCTGCTTGGACACATATTGTACTATAATTTCTTTTGTACTGTAATTTTTTATTAAGGTATTTATTAATTCTTAGTAACAGTTGATCCATTTATTTTGAGAACATATCAAAGAAAATCCTTTTGAACTTTTCTGACAATATTATTGCATGAAAGAGTCTGAGTATCTAAATTTCTAATTTGGAGGAGAGATCTTTTCTTTGGTCTTAAAATCTCATATAAATAAACTACATTCCAATGTCCAGTCAGTTATGGCTTTTAATAGGGAATGCTGTATTTTAAGTACAGATCATTGCAGGTTTTGAGAAATGGAAGTCTAAAATTTTTGTCCTCAGCTTTTTCATTCATAACCAGGCAAATTAGCAGTTGCAAGAAATTGTCATCTCAAATTACTTAGACAAACTACCATATGACCCAGCAACCCCACTCCTGGGCATATACCCTGAGAAAACCATAATTCAAAAAAAGTCATGTACCACAATGTTCATTGCAGCACTATTTACAATAGCCAGGATATGGAAGCAACCTAAGTGTCCATCGACAGATGAATGGATAAAGAAGATGTGGCACATATATACAATGGAATATTACTTCACCATAAAAAGAAACGAAATTGAGTTATTTGTTGTGAGGTGGACGGGCCTAGATACTGTCATACAGAGTGAAGTAAGTCAGAAAGAGAAAAATACTGTATGCTAACACATATATATATATATAGAATTTAAAAAAAGAAAAAAAAAAGCTTCTGAAGAACCTAGGAGCAGGACAGGAATTAAGACGCAGATGTAGAGAATGGACTTGAGGATATGGGGGGGGGAAGGGTAAGCTGGGACGAAGTGAGAGAGTGGCATGGACATATATACACTACCAAATGTAAAATAGATAGCTGGTGGGAAGCAGCCGCATAGCACAGGGAGATCAGCTCAGTGCTTTGTGACCACCTAGAGGGGTGGGATAGGGAGGGTGAGAGGGAGATGCAAGAGAGAGGAGATATGGAGATATATGTATATGTATAGCTGATTCACTTTGTTATAAAGCAGAAACTACCACACCATTGTGAAGCAATTATACTCCAATAAAGATGTTAAAAATATTATTTAGGCAACTTGTAAGGTAAGTTTCTAATTTTAGAAATTTACCAACCAAAGAGATAGTGAAGATTACTGGATTTGTAGAGAACATAAGATAAGAGAATATATTAAACATTTTTTAAAGATATGTTTTTGTTATTCTTCTCAAAACTTATTTTTGCATGAAAGCATGTTTAGAAAAATCTTGATTACTCTTGGGAGAATGACTTAAACATGGGTAATGTTTACAAAATTGAATAGAAATACCTCTCTCCACTTAATGGCTTTCTAAAAAACTATATCATGTTTATAGTCAGTGCTTTAACTATGAGAAAATATTTATTATTTGGAGGTATATTTTCTGTTAGGGAAAATACAGAACTTGGAGTAGCCTCCTCCCCTCCACTCACATATATTTTCATTCATGGTAATTTCTTTTTTTTTTTTTTTTTAACATCTTTATTGGGGTATAATTGCTTTACAATGGTGTGTTAGTTTCTGCTTTATAACAAAGTGAATCAGTTATACATAAACATATGCTCCCATATGTCTTCCCTGTTGCGTCTCCCTCCCTCCCACCCTCCCCATCCCACCCCTCCAGGCTGTCACAAAGCACCGAGACAATATCCCTGTGCCATGCGGCTGCTTCCCACTAGCTATCTACCTTACTGCGTTTGTTAGTGTGTATATGCCCATGACTCTCTCTCGCCCTGTCACAGCTCACCCTTCTCCCTCCCCATAACCTCAAGTCCGTTCTCTAAGAGGTCTGCGTCTTTATTCCTGCTTTACCCCTAGGTTCTTCATGACATTTTTTTCTTAAATTCCATATATATGTGTTAGCATACGGTATTTGTCTTTTTCTTTCTGACTTACTTCACTCTGTATGACAGACTCTAGGTCTATCCACCTCATTACAAATAGCTCAAATTCGTTTCTTTTTATGGCTGAGTAATATTCCATTGTATATATGTGCCACATCTTCTTTATCCATTCATCCGATGACGGGCACTTAGGTTGTTTCCATCTCCGGGCTATTGTAAATAGAGCTGCAATGAACATTTTGGTACATGACTCTTTTTGAATTTTGGTTTTCTCAGGGTATATCCCCAGTAGTGGGATTGCTGGGTCATATGGTAGTTCTATTTGTAGTTTTTTAAGGAACCTCCATACTGTTCTCCATAGTGGCTGAACCAATTCACATTCCCACCAGCAGTGCAAGAGTGTTCCCTTTTCTCCACATCCTCTCCAGCATTTATTGTTTCTAGATTTTTTGATGATGGCCATTCTGACTGGTGTGAGATGATATCTCATTGTAGTTTTGATTTGCATTTCTCTAATGATTAATGATGTTGAGCATTCTTTCATGTGTTTGTTGGCAGTCTGTATATCTTCTTTGGAGAAATGTCTATTTAGGTCTTCTGCCCATTTTTGGATTGGATTGTTTGTTTTCTTGTTATTGAGCTGCATGAGCTGCTTGTAAATTTTGGAGATTAATCCTTTGTCGGTTGCTTCATTTGCAAATATTTTCTCCCATCATGGTAATTTCTTAAAATAATTATTTTCCAACTGTTTTCAATGTGATTTTAGATACCTTACAGTATAATGTGTCCAATAAGTTGGGAAATTGTGTTCACTATATATTTTTCTTGTATGTTTGAAAAAATCTGAAGAAAACACTACTTGTTTAATTTTGTTAACCTATTTATTTTCTAAATTTATCTAGTCAATGATTTGTTTTCTGGTATTACTAGGAACATCTTGTGGAAGTATTCTTCTTCCAGGTATATTTTAAATATCATTCCTTAAAAAGGAGAGTTTTAAAATATTATCTTGTTACTTTTTTAACTAATGAAGATTCTCTTGTGATGTCCCCTTTTTCATGGTTGATATTAGTAATTTGTATCTTTTTTAAGAATGATCAGTATGACTAGAGGTTAATAAGTTTTGTTGATTTTTTTACAAACTCTTGATTTTGTTGATTTTCAGTATTGTTTTTCTGTTTTCTCTTTAAAGTATTTGTACCCTTTATTGTTTGCTTTTTTCCCTATAGTTTATGTTTTTTTTTTCTTTTTTAGTTTCTTAAGATGGAAGCCATATCACTGATTTGGATTTTCTTTTCTATTTTAGGCATTTATGGGTATAAATTTACTTTTATGTTTTTAACTACATCCAACATATTTTGATATCCTATCATTTCATTCATTTCAAAACATTTATATTTATATTAAAACCTAAACTGTACATTTTTTGATATGGGATTTTCGAGACTCTGTAGAGAGGAGGGCAGCCTGAGACACATATCAGGAAAGTCACACTAACAGAGAGATTATTCTTCTAACTGAAAATTTTTAATGAATAACATTTTACAATCCTGGGTAAGTCCATTAGTTATATCTCACTTTTTATGAACATATATAATGAAATGTAAGAGACTTATTTTAAAAAGGTATGAACCCCAGTCATTTATTATCAATATTTACATCTGCTTCATAAGTTCTGAGTGCAAAAACTCCTAATAAAGTATTGATATAGACAGAAACTTCAATTGATTAAAGCACAATTTGATATATTAAAAGTGTAGTACCATTGAATCCTATCCCTGAGCCTAAATCCATTAGTTAAACGTATCCTTATACATATATTCTAAAGACTTTACTATGCACATGCAAAATACACATACCTAATATTCACAATATATAGCATCATTAAAGATTTAGATGTGATTTTTAAATATAGAGACAGTATGATGCTATAAAAATATTAAACATATTTAACTTATTTTTGTTATTGATGTCTATATATATGAGTACATGTTAATTTCTTTTATATAATCACATATTCAATATTCCATTGAATGGATTAATATATCACAAATATGTAAGCATCTTTTTAATTTATGGTTATGGTTTTGGTCTTAAATTGTTTATTAATGGGACAGTTCTGTTATGAGGATCCTGAAAAATGTTCCCTGATAGATATAGGCATGTGTTTCTCTTAGAAATTTGATTCTGGAGTAAAGGGTGTGTACAATTTATCAATGATATATATTGACAAATGCTCCAAAAGCTGCTTCTAACAATTGACATTTGCATTAGTAGCATGCCCATCCCCCACATCCTAGTCCAATGCTAATTAAAGTGTGGTTCATTGACCAGTACAGTTCCAAGAATTGTTTGGTACAGGTCAGCAGCAAAATAAATACACTAATTGAGAGTAAGAATTGTCCTAGTCCAAACTTATTGTGGTTAAACTTTTTAATATTTGCTAATATTATGAAAATGGTAATATTATGGATAGTTTATTTGTGTTTTCATAAGTATTAGAGAAACTGAATTAATTTTTTCTCTTGGTCATTCACATTTTCTCTTTTGTTTACATAAGGCATTTATTTTCCTGCTGCATTGTTGTATTGATTTCTTTTTTTATCTATATCATTCTTTATTTATTGTCCAAGATGCCAGGATAAAGCATAACATGAGGTCATAATTTCAGTTTTTCTTTTTTTTTAAATTTTTATTGGAGTATAGTTGATTTACAATGTTTTGTTAGTTTCTCCTGTACAGCAAAGTGAATTGGTTATATATATATATCCACTTGTTTAGATTCTTTTCCCATGTAGGTCATTACAGAGTATTGAGAAGAGTTCCCTGTTGTCTACAGTAGGTCCTTATTAGATATCTATTATATATATAGTAGTGCGTATTTGCCTCTATTGAGATTTCTTACATTTTCAACCACTCATCTAATTTCACCAGCACTCGTAAATATGATTCACTTCTGTCTGAGAAACCCAATCCCTCTATTTTTTTTAACATCTTTATTGGAGTATAGTTGCTTTACAATGGTGTGTTAGTTTGGGCTGTGTAAAAAAGTGGATCAGCTATATGTATACATATATCCTCATATCCCCTTCCTTTTGCATCTCCCTCCCACCCTCCCTATCCCAGCCCTCTAGGTTGTCACAAAGCACCGAACTGATCTCCCTGTGCTATGTGGCTGCTTCCCACCAGCTATCTATTTTACATTGGGTAGTATATATAAGTCCATGCCATTCTCTCACTTCGTCCCACCTTCCCCTTCCCCCCACCATGTCCTCAACTGCATTCTCTACGTCTGCATTTTCATTCCTGTCCTGCCCCTAGGTTCTTCATAACCTTTTTTTTTTTTTAGATTCTATATATATGTGTTAGCATATGTTATTTGTTTATCTCTTTCTGACTTACTTCACTCTGTATGACAGACTCTAGGTCCATCCACCTCACTACAAATAGCTCAGATTTGTTTCTTTTATGGCTGAGTAATATTCCATTGTATATATGGGCTACATATTCTTTATCCATTCAAACCACCACTGGTTTGGTGGTGTTGAATTCTCTTACCTTTTGCTTGTCTGTAAAGGTTTTAATTTCTCCATCAAATCTGATTGAGATGCTTGCTGGCTAGAGTAATCTCGGTTGTAGGTTTTTCCCTTTCATCACTTTAAATATGCCCTGCCACTCCCTTCTGCTTTGCAGAGTTTCTGCTGAAAGATCAACTGCTAACCTTATGGGCATTCCCTTGTATGTTATTTGTTGTTTTTCCCTTGCTGCTTTTAATATTTTTTCTTTGTATTTAATTTTTGATAGTTCGAATAATATGTATATTGGCGTGTTTCTCCTTGGATTTATCCTGTATGGGGCTCCACAGACTTGATTGACTATTTCCTTATCCATATTAGGGAAGTTTTCAACTGTAATCTCTTTAGATATTTTCCCAGTCCCTTTCTTTTTCTCTTCTTCTTCTGGGACCCCTATAATTCGAATGTTGGTTCATTTAATGTTGTCCTAGAAATCTCTGAGACTGTCCTCAATTCTTTTCATTCTTTTTTCTTTATTCTGCTCTGCAGTAGTTATTTCCACTATTTTATCTTCCAGGTCACTTATCCATTCTTCTGCCTCAGTTATTCTGCTATTGATTCCTTCTAGAGAATTTTTAATTCCATTTATCATTTGTTTATTTAATGTTTAATTTCATCATTGTTTGTTTGCTTTTTATTTCTTCTAGGTCCTTGTTAAACATTTCTTGTATTTTCTCCATTCTATTTCCAAGATTTTGGATCATCTTTACTCTCATTACTCTGAATTCTTTTTCAGGTAGACTGCTTATTTCCTCTTCATTTATTTTGTCTGTTGGGTTTTTACCTTGCTCCTTCATCTGCTGTGTATTTCTCTGTCTACTTGTTTTGCTTAACTTACTGTGCTTGGGGTCTTCTTTTTGTAGGCTGCAGGTTTGTAGTTCCTGTTGTTTATGGTGTCTGCCTCCAGTAGGTTAGATTGGTTCAGTGGGTTGTGTAGGCTTCCTGGTAGAGGGGGCTGGTGCCTGTGTTCTAGTGCATGAGGCTGGATCTTTTCTTTCTGGTGGGCAGGACCGCATCCATTAGTGTGTTTTCAGGTGTCTGTGACCTTATTATGATTTTAGGCAGCCTCTCTGCTAATGGGTGGTGTTGTGCTCCTGTCTTGCTAGTTGTTTGGCATAGGGTGTCCAGCACTGTAGCTTGCTGGCTGTTGAGTGGAGCTGGGTCTTAGCGTTGAGATGGAGATCTCTGGAAGAGCTCTCGTCGATTGGTATTATGAAGGGCTGGGAGGTCTCTGGTGGACCAATGCCCTGAACTCGGCTCTCCCACCTTAGAGACTCAGGTCTGACACCTGGCCAGAGCACCAAGACCCTGTCAGCCACATGGCTTGGTAGAAAAGGGAGAAAGAACAGAAAGAAAGAAAATAAATAAAATAGTTATTAAAATAAAAAATTTAAAAAATATTATTCAATTAAAAAATAAATGTAATAAAAAGAGAGCAACCAAACCACTAAACAAACCCACCAATGATAACATGTGCTAAAAACTATACTAAGATAAACATAAAAATCAGAAACTAGTCAGTCGCATACAGCAAACCCAAATTCTACAGTGGTTCCCAAAGTGCACGGACTCAGTTTTGGCATGATTCGTTGTCTATTCAGGTGTTCCACAGATGCAGGGTACATCAAGCTGATTGTGGGGATTTAATCCACTGCTCCTGAGGCTTCATGGAGAAATTTCCCTTTCTCTTCTTTTTTCACACAGCTTCTAGGGTTCAGCTTTGAATTTGGTCCTGTCTCTGCATGAAGGTCACCCTCTGGTGTCTGTTCTTTGCCCAGACAGGAGGGGGTTAAAGGAGCGACTGATTAAGGGGCTCTGGCTCACTCAGACTGGGGGGATGGAGAGGTACGGAATGCTGGGCCAGCCTGTGGCGGCAGATGCTCCCACGATGTTGCAACAGCCTGAGGTGTGCTGTGTGTTCTGGAGAAGTTGTCCCTGGATCGCAGTATGCTGGCAGTGGCAGGCTGCACAGGCTCCCAGGAGGGTAAGTGTGGATAGTGATCTGCGCTTGCACACAGGATTCTTCGTGGCTGCAGCAGCAGTGTTAGCATTTGACGCCTGTCTCTGGTGTTCGTGCTGATAACCGTGACTCGTGCCTGTCTCTGAAGCTCATTTTGGTGGTGCTCTGAATCTCCTCTCCTCACACACCCTAAAACATTGGTCTCTTGCCTCTTAGGCAGTTCCAAATGCTTTCCCTGGACTTCCTTCTGGTTAGCTGTGGTGCACTAGCCCCCTTTCAGGTTGTGTTCATGCAGCCAACCCCAGTCTTCTCCCTGGGATCTGACCTCCAAAGCCCAAGTCTCAACTCCCAACTGCCCCCACCCCCATCCCCCACCCCACCAGGTGAGCAGACAAGCCTCTCAGACTGGTGAGTGCTGGTTGGCACTGATCTTCTGTGCGAGAATCTCTCCACTTTGCTCTCTGCACCCCAGTTGCTGGGCTTTCCTCTGTGGCTCTGAAGCTTCCCACTCACCCACCCCCCAGTGAAAAGGTTTCCTAGTGTGTGGAAACTTTTCCTCCTTCACAGCTCCCTTCCAGAGGTGCAGGTCCCATCCCTATTATTTTATTTCTGTTTTTCCCTTTTTCTTTTGCCTTACCCAGGTATGTGGGGCGTTTTGTGCCTTTTGGGAAGTCTGAGGTCTTCTGCCAGCGTTCAGTAAGTGTTCTGTAGGAGTTGTTCCACATGTAGATATATTTTTGATGTATTTGTTGGGAGGAAGTGATCTCCATGTCTTACCCCTCTGTCATCTTGAAGGCACTCCTGTATTGATTTTTAAGTGCCTTTTTATGTTCAATAGAATATGCTTTTGCTGTATTTTATTGTTTTATTTTTTCTGCTTGTCATTTGAATTATTAGCCATAAAACATAATTTTTAGTTCTTGGAGCATGACACACCCTACTAGGCAATGAAAATACAGCAATGAACAAACAAATTCTTGAAATTAAGGAACTTACATCCTAATGTGTGTGTGTGTGTGTGTGTGTGTGTGTGTGTATGTATTAGGAAGCATAGCGATAGACCCTAACTGTGTCACTGAAGTAAATAAAATAGTAAAGAAAAGAGCAAAGTGATAGAGTGAAGAGTTTATTTAGTTAGGTCAGGCAGAGAAGTCATCTTTCAGGAGATATTTGAGTTAAGATGATGTTTGAAGTGAATGATAAGAGGAGGAAAGTACAGGAGACTTGGAAATAGGAGATTTGCAAATGGATGAACTAGCAAATGGTAAGGCTTTGAAGAATAATTGCACAAGACATGGTCAAACAACAGATGGACCAATGTAGCAGTAACATAATAGAAATATGACTGGTAGATGAGACAATTGAGGTTGAAAGGGATTGTGTCCTAAAGGATTTAAAAGGTCAAAAAGAATTAGATAAAATGTCTTTTCATAGATAAAAATAATCAAGCATTGGTAATTTCATACAGTTTTACTTAATAGTTTTATTTTATTCTAATTGCAGTGGGAACCCACTCAACAGTATTAAGGACAAGAGTATGAGTTTATTGATGCTTTATCAACTTTTTGACTGTTATTTATCATTTTTTAAACATTTTTATTGAGATATAATTGATATATAACATTATGTATCATTTGGGTGATCAACATGTTGATTTGATACATTTGTGTATTGCAATATAATTGCCACAGTGATGTTAGCTAACACCTCTAACATGTCATGTAATTATCATTTTTTTGTGGTGGGAACAAGTAAGATATAGTCTCTTAGGAACTATGGAGTTTATAATACAGTATTGCCTATATCACTATGCTGTGCATTAGACTCCAGGGTTTATTTATCTAGTAGTTCCAAGTTTGTACCCTTAAACAACAGATCCCCAATTCTTCCACCCCCAGCCTCTGGTAACAAATATTGTACTCTGTTTTTACAAGTTCAGCTTAAGTTTCCACATATAAGTGAGACCATATAGTATTTGTCTTTCTCTGTCTGACTTGTCTCACATAGCATCTTTAGAGTCAAAGTGAGTATCTGGTAAGCAGCATACAATGTGCTCTTGCTTTAAAAAATAAATCCAGCCAGCCATTCTGTGGCTTTTGATTGTTAAATTATACCCATTTACACTAAGAGAAATTATTGATATGTAAGGACTTACCAATGCCATCAATTGCTTTCTGGATGTTTTGTATCCATTGTTTCTTTTTCCTTCTGTTTCTGCCCACCTCTGTAAAATGGTGATTTTCATATTAGTATGCTCTGTTTCCCTTTTCTTTATCATTTGTTCATTTACTCTAAGATCTTGCTTTGTAGTTACCATGAGGCTTACATAAAATATTTCATAGAGAAAACAGTCAATTTCAAGGTGATAGCAACTTAATCTTGATCACTTACACAAACTTCATTCTTTCACTCCCTGTCTTTTATTTTTGATGTCACAATTTACCTCCTTTTATATTGTATATTTGTTAACAAATTATAGTAGCTATAATTATTTTTAATAGTCTTCTCCTTTAACTTTTATATTATAGTTAAGTGGTTAACACACAATCCTATTAAAAGTTGCAGTTTTCTAAGTGTGACTGTATATTTAACTTTACCAATGTTTTATATACTTTCAAGTGTTTTCATGTCACTGAGTAGTGCCATTTTGTTTAAGCTTATAGAAATCCTTTTAGCATTTCTTCAAAGGCAGGTCTTGTAGTAATAAATGCTGTCAGATTTTTGGCAAGAAAAGTCTTCATTTTTCCTTCAGATCTGAAGGATAACTTTACTAGATAGAATATTCTTGGTTTTCAAATTTTTCATTCAACACTTTAAATATGTTATTACACTCTCCCCTGGCCTGTAGTGTTTCTGCTGAGAAATCTGCTGATTGCCTAATGGAGGTTTCTTTTTAAAGAGTTACAATTTCCCCCCACTTGGCTCCTTTTAGGATTCTCTATCTTTGATTTTTCACAGTTTCATCTAATGTGTCTTGGAGACTGTACTATTGCACTGAGATAATAGAATTATCTATTGACTTTGTCAACTTGGACTTTCAAGTCTCACTCCGGGTTTGGGAAGTTCTCAGCTATTATTTCTTTAAATAAAGTTTCTGCCCCTTTCTCCCTCTCTTCTCCTTTTGGGATCCTGATTACTCTAATTATTGTCTCTTGATGGAATCACATAAATCACTTAGTCTTTTGTTGTTGTTCTTTCCCCATTCATTTCTGTTGTTGCTCAACTTTGACTGGGTTGTTTCAAAATTCCTGTCCTTTAGCTCACTTCCATTCTTTCAATTCTTTCTTCCATTTGCTTTACTCTGATACAGATGCTCTCTATTACATTTCTCATTTAATTCATTGAATTCTTCAGCTCCACAATTTCTGTTTGGTTCTTATTACATTTTCTATGTCTTCAGTAAATATTTTGTTTATGTATTTTTTTCCTGATTTCATTGAATTGTTTCTCTGAGTTTTCTTGTAGCTCACTGGGTTTCTTCAAAACAGCTATTTTGAATTCTTTATAAGCTAAATTGCAAAAATCTGCCATTGAGATCAGTTATTGGAGATTTATTGTTATCTTTCGGTGATGATATGTGTCCTTTATTTTCTTGTTCCTGAGAAACCTCTCTTATTTCCCAGAAGGTGGTGTTATAGCTCAAGTTTGTGGTTTCTCCCTTGCCCACAATCCTGGTCTGTTTTTCTGATAGCACTTTTTACCAGACTTGTTTTCACCATTGCACTTGGGAGCATGTGGCCAGAGTGGGAAGAGGTGTGAGTTTAGCATTTGCACTATTAGGGATGCCTGCAAACCTGTTGAGGAGATCTTCAGGACAGGTACTCCCAGAGTCTCCTGGGTGGACCTCCTGTTAAAGTCCTGAGCACAGTCAACAGGAACTATGTCACTTTAATGCTTTTTCCCAATCTTCTTCCTCCTCCCAACCATGGAGCTTCTGCCTTAGTACTCTGAGTTCTGCTGGAAAGAAATGTGTTTCTCCAGCAGCATCCTGCACTAGTGGGATAGCTGAGCAATGTGTGCTCTCCTTTCTTCTCACAGAAGAGGTTAAAGTTGCCAGATATTTCAGCCCTGTGCAGTGTTGCCTTGGGGGATGGTGACACTGGGAAAATTCCTGATACCATCTCCACTGTGACCAAACAGGATTTTTTTTGTTTTTTGCTCCAGTGACATGTTGGAATTTCCACCCCAGGAAGCCTGGACTTTTGCAAAATCTCTCTCATCTGTAGGTATCTGACCAGGTCAGCACTCTCCATGGTTTGTTTGTTTGTTTGTTTGTTTTGACTGTGGTGAGAGGGGTTGAGGCAGGTTTGCTGGCTCTTCTAGTTCCACAGCCCATATCGATATCTGTCTACCTCCTACCAGATGCACAGGTGGGTGAGACTCCTTCCATATCCCTTGGTATACTGTGCTGGATCCCACAACTCCCACAAAGGTGTTTTTGTCCGTGGATGGATGTTTAATTCATTGTTTAAAAAGGGAGACAAAAAGGAAGAATGTTTTATACCACAATGATGCTGACATCACCTCTTATTTGAATGTTTTGTAGAAAATAGGTCATAAGAAGCCAAGAGTAGGAGTGGTATAGCAATTCAATACTTGTTACAGTATTGACATGCTGGCTTAAACTAAGAATGTAGAATGGAAATGATGAGAATAGGTCAGACTTAGATTAACAAGAATGTTCTTACTTTACATGTGTTATGTGAAAGAAAGTGAGAAGTCAAAGATGATGCCAAGTACTTGGCCTGAGAAATAGGAGAAAACCCTGGGGACATTTTCTGAGTTTCAGAATATTCCAAGAAGAGAAAGTCTGGGGACAAAATCAAGCGTTCACTTGATATATTACATTTGAAAGGACTATTAGACATTCAAGTGATGATATGAAGAAGGTTTATGCATATACACATTGCATTTCAGGGTTGGAGTAGTAGATTTGAGGATCATCAGTCTGTCAATGATATTAAATGTTATGAGTGTAAACTACATCACATATGGAAAAAATATAGACAAAGAAAGGAGTCCAAAAGAGCATCCTGTAACACTTGGGTATATAGAGTCCCAGTGGAGGTCTTGGAGCCAGGAAAGAAGATTGAGTTACAACAGTCATTAAGGTAAAAGTAAATAGAATTGAAGCATTTTTGAGCAATTAAAAGGAAAATACTACTGATATATGCTATAATATGGTTGAATCCAAAAACCGGATTGTAAAGGCAAAGACACAAGGTACAAAAGATCCTCTTATACTGTTTGATAATATTTTTATTTAATGTCCAGGAAATGCAAGTTTATAGAGGAAAAATAAATAAATTAGTTTTGCCTGGGTGTGGAAACAGGATTACCTGCAAATGAGCATGAGGAAGCTCTTTCGGGTGATGGAAATGTTCTTAGCCTGGGTTGTTGTGATGGCTGTACAGCACTGTAAATTAACTAAAAATCATTAAATTGTATGCATAGACTATGTGAATTTTATAGTATATAAATTATTCTTCAAAAAGCTATTAAGAAAATAAGGAAACCCTGTAAATATGGTATTATTGAAGACTAGAGAATTATATTTTTCCAAAAATAATTTGCAGTCAATAGTGCCAAAGGTCAAAAAATGATGGCACTGGGTAAGGCAAAATGAGGTTTGAGATGACTCTGATAAGAATAATCAAAAGATATATTTCTCTTCTTTAACAAAATGGTGGCTGTTTCCTCACAGTCCCTATAATTTGAACCTTATCTTGGTACTCTCATAACAGTAGAATAGATGAACCTTGGACATTTTTATGAGTTCTATAAATATTAGGATTTCAATTTTTATTGATTTGAGTTTATAGATTAATTTGGAAAGGAATTATGTCTTTAAAATATTTATTTTTCCCACACAGTAATATGCAAAAAGGCAGCTACAGGATGAATTTTCTGGCTACTGACCATGTAGCTGCAATACCTCTAAATAATTAAAAATCAACTATGAATTACAAAGAAAATTTAACAGCACCCAAGTAGATACATTCAAAAAGATAATGATTTTACTGCTTTAAATTCAGAAGAGGATCTTGACACGCCAAACTCCAAAGAGAAATTCGCTGAACTTCTAGAGAAAACAAGTTGGTTGGAAAATGCTCAGGAGCCTGCTGCATCCTCAAACAATAATAGTCAACTTATCATGACATCAGTCATCACTCAAGGTTTTATGTGCCTCTGGAGGAGAAACACTATGTGAATCTGTTTGAGGAAGGTACACAAGCAAAATTCTATCTAGACTTCATGCAAAGAACTGGTGCCAACCTAGAAATAACTTTTGTCAAAAACCAATGCCTCTACATTATAGTCTCTGGTGAGCCAGAATCTGTCACGAAAGCTCAGAAGGAGATTTTTGCATGTTTTAAGAAACAAGTTTTAACTACAGCTTCCATTCCCAAAGAACATCTTTACTTTGCTAGTCTTGCTAGGCAAGACTGGTGAAAAACTGCAAGACCTAGAACAAAAAGCTGCAACCAACATTCAGACCTTATGCCCAGTTAACCACAGCACCTGGATCAATACTATTGGCACCAAAGAGATCATGAAAAAGGTTCCACATGAAGTCTTACTTATGTCTACTGAACAAGACAAGTGTGCTGAAGAAAGGTTAGATGTGGGAAAAGCATTTCATCCTTTCATTGCTGGACCATCCAATAAAACTTTTGACAGAATCCTACAGGAAATGGAGGACCACATCCACATCTCACCATCTAGTGCCAATCAGATACAAATAAGCTTTCCTGGAAAAAAGCAACAACTAGATCAGGATCAGGCTTGTGTAAAGAAGATTTTTGACAATACTACAGAGAAAACCACATCCATAGATGTGGAGAGGAAGTTGCAGCACAAATGTACATAGGTCCCCAAAATAATTCCGTCCAGGAGATCCTGGAAAGAACTGGAGTTTCAATAGAGATCTCACCCTCACAGAGCATGTCAGATTCTGTGACATATTATTGTAAGCCTGAAAGTTTAAGGAAGGCGTTTACTGAAGCCTACTCAAATACCAAAGTTTACACTCTTTCCTCTATCTCTGTACCTTCCTGGCTTCACAGATTTGTTATTGGTAAGAAAGGTTATAATATATCTACAATTACTTAGAACATGCCAAAAGTTCACATACATTTTACTGGAGAAGATAAAATTACAATAGAAGCGCTGACAGAAGATGTTAATTATGCTAAAGAACAAATTGAGGTCATAGTAAAAGATCTTATTAACAGGATGGATTATGCAGAGATTAATGTTGACTATAAGTTTCACAAACTCCTGACAAGGAAGAAAGGTGTTATCATAAATGGGATTAAAGAAAGGAATAAAGTTTCTGTGCTAATCTCACCTGAAAATGCAAAGAATAACTAGATCAGCATTGAGAGGGAATCTCATGGTGCCCAACAGGCCAAGAAAGAACTTCTTGAACTTGCTTCTCATTTAGAAAATGAGCACAATGACTTAATCATTGAGCAAAGATTTCACCACGCAATCATTGGGCAGAAAGGTGAATGGATACATGACATCCGTAAGAAGTTTCCAGAGGTTCTAATTACTTTTCCTGACCCAGCACAAAAAAAAGTGACATTGTCCAAATTAGAGGACCAAGAAATGAATTAGAAAAATGCACGTAATATTTGGAGAATGTGGTGACAGACATTGTAGAAAGTACCTATTCCATAACTATTCTCATCTTCAAAAGGCTTCACAAAAATATCATTGGAAAAGGAGGTGCAAACATCAAAGAAATCTGTGCAGCAAGCAACACCAAAATTAATCTTTCATTAGCAAATAGCGACTCAGAAAATATTGTCATCAGTGGAAAGCCAGCAAACTGTGAAGTGGCTCGTGATTTGATTCTTTCAATTCAGAAAGATATAGCCAATATTTCAGAACTAGAAATTTCTATTCCTTCCAATCTACACAAATCCTTTATTGACTCTAAAGACGGTTTGATTGGTGCAGTCACGGAAGAATGTGGAAGTATCCATATCCACTTTCCAAAAAACAACTCGGGACTTCAAAGAGTCGTTATTAGGGGACCTGACCAAAATGTGGAGGTGGCCAAGAAAAAGCTGCTGCAACTAGTAGAAGAGCAAACCAAGAGTTATTCTGTGGTCCTCCATTTCAAACCAGAGTATCATAAATTCCTCATGAGTAAAAATGGAGGCAATGTTCCCAAAGTCTGTGAAGAGACTAGAGCATGTATCATTTTCCCTATCCCTGAGGACAAGGATCAAGACTTGTTAACTATTATAGGGACAGAGAAGTCTGTCAAAGATGCACAAAAGAAACTAGACAGTTTAATTACAAATCTAGATAATGTGGTAGAGGACAACATACTGATAAATCCCATGTATGACCAGCACTTTTTTATGCAAAGGGGCCAGGTGTTACAGGAGATGACTGAGGAGTATGGTGGTGTGATTATTAACTTTTCATGTTCAGGAAAACAGAGTAACAAAGTCACAATCAAAGGAGCAGAGCCTGTGTAGAAGCAGTCAATAAACATATTCAAGAGGTTAATGGGGATTTGGACAATGAAGTAGCAACAGAATGTGTTATTCCCCAGAAGTTCCCTCAGTTTTTCATGGGACCAATATGTTCTCGGATCAGACAAATCACTAGAGATTATAGCGTTCAAATCAAATTCCCAGAGAAAAAGGAGATTTCACTTACCAATAAACAGCCAGCTGTTCTAGAAAATAAGGAAAGGGAAAAGAGCACTACAGGAGCTGCTTCTATTTCCCCAACAAAATGTGACACCATATTTATCTCAGGCCAAAAGGAAAAGTGTGAAGCAGCCATGGAAACCCTTAAGGTTTTAATTCCTGTCACTGCTGAAGTAGATGCGCCCTTTGATCTACATCGTTACATCATTGGTCAGAAAGGAAGTAGGATACACAAGATAATGGATGAGTTTGAAGTTAATATACAGGTATCAGCACTTGAATTAGAGTCTGATATCATTTCCATCACTGGCCTTGCTGCAAATGTAGAACAAACCAAGGCTAGATTACAAGAACAAGTCAAAGTTTTACAAACTGAAATAGATGATCGATCATTAAGAAATTTCAGACTCAAGTTCACATTAGACCCCAAATAGTACCCCAAGATCATTGGTCAGAAGGGGTTAGTTATTGCTCAAATTGGTTTAGAGCATAAAGTTACTATCCATTTTCCAAGTAAAGGGAGCAATGAGATACAAGACAAAATCACAAACATTGGATATAAAAATAACACCATAGCCGCTCGGGATACAATAATGGAAATGGTGCAAAAGTTTGAAAAAACAGTTACTAAGCAAATTTCACTAAACTATCGTGTTCATGGCCACATTATTTGATCCCGTGGAAAAGCCATTCATAAAATCATGTATCAATTTCAGGTTGACATCTCTTTCCCTCCTAGAGGAGTCCAAGATGCAAACATCGTCACTGTGACTGGACTCCCTAATAAAGTCACAAAAGCAATTAATCACATCCTCAGTCTTGAGGAATATTTTCTGGCTGTTGTTCCAAAGCATGAGTTACAGAAGGAGCATATGAAGAAGGTCACTCTGTGTGATTTAGTCTATATTCCATCCAAGAGTTTTGCAGAAAAAGATGTTCCCTGTACTGCAAACACCATTCAAAAGATCCCTGACATGAACAGCTCTGAATATTTTCCAAGCTTGGATCCTCAAGTGGACTCTAAGACTCACCCTTGGAGATGCAAATAATGACCAAAACCCAGAAATTTTTTTCCAGCAAGCTTACTGAAAGATGTCAAAAATTATCTCTAAACAGATCCAACTTCTGGATCATTTGTACATTTCTTATACTTTGACTCCAATACATCTCTCCTAAAATCCTCCAAAATATGTTATAGTGAAAGTGAAGTGCTCAATTCTGTGTGAGTCCAGTAATTACCAATGTAGTGTCTAATTTCCACTCAGGACCTGCCTTTGAAATTTCATTTATGGGACAAACTTTCCATTGTTTTAAAGTTTTAAAAGTATTTCATTAAAATTTTAAACAACTACCACATGCTTCCTGAATTTCATGATCTGCTTAGCATGTCATTGTTCACTTAACTTTCATTATGAGAACTCAATAATGTGGCAAGGAGATTACATCTGTGTCATCGTCCCAAGGCATAAAGTTTGACTTCACAAAAGCTAAAACTGATTGTTTTAGTTTTTAGCACTGATTTGTGCTAAAAAAAATAGCACTGATTATGCTATTTTTACCCTTTTTTCATGTATTCTTATTTGCATTACTCCTGATCTTCTCTTTTGTAGAGTGCAAACAGATTCTTTGCCAACAACCAAAATGTTCATTTAATGTGGCTTATAGAATAGAAAGAAAAATAAACTTTGGATATCATGATTAGGTGCTGGCTGTGGCATTGGAGTGATTGCATATCAAAATTAACATAGCAGTGATGTTAGAAGGGATATGAAAGGCCAAGGAATGTAAAAAATATTATCAGTTTACTTAGAATTGCTTTGGTTTTTCAGATGATGTTTCTAATTGCAATTTGGTAAATTAAGATTTCCATGATTTTTTTTTTCATTCCCCAGACATACTTTACAAAAGGCTTCCTTGGGAAAAAATGTCAAACCCAAGAGACTGTATTTTCATCTATTTTCCAGTGATCTATTAAGTCTGGTAAAACCTTAGGGTAATGGTAACAAGTGTTATTTTAGTGAATTCTGTGGGTCACCAATAAGATCCTCCCTGTATGATAGAAGCACTTACTACTCATTCAGATGCTGCTGTAAACAGCTGATGTCTAGTGTTTACATCTACTCACCACCAGCATTTTCCTCATCTGAAGTGAGTCACCTTGCCCAAGGCATGTCTCCTTCCCAGGGGTAGCATCAATCCAATGAGTAGTCAACCCAGCCCTGTTTCCTCATTTTAGGACAACTCTGCTTGGCCATCTTAAGTGTAGCGCTCACTGTGAGCTCAGATGTCTCCATTGTTGGGACTACATCAACATTAAACTTTCTGCCCAATTCTGCTTTGTTCATTCCCCAACAGGTGTTCATCTAAGATGATTTTCCAGTAAACTTTCTATATCCAAATGCTCTCTGGGTCTGATGAAGCTATAGTTAGATGAATTAATCTGAAAAACACCCTTATATGGGATATGAGGGTTTGTCAAGAGAGGGGAAATGGAGACAGACCTTAATATTAATGATGATGACCAAATTTTAAGGAGTGGCTCACTTTCTTTTAAATAGTCTCAAGCTTCTGTATACATGCATATAGCCTTTCCAAAACACCGCAAATGTCTAGTGTTACTGAATATTTGATATCTCTTAATTTTGTTTTGTTTTGTTTTTGCTTTGGCATTTAGAATTAAAGGCTTTGCATGACAATGTGAAAATTCTGATACCATCACTTGCTTCATCATGCCAAGCTGCTCTTCTTACAAAGGTGGGCCTGGATAGCAGGTTGGGGAGGAAGGATGCTTGGGTCAAGGTAACGGACATACACACCTAGGTTAAGATATAGGTATATGCAATTCAACTAAGCTTTACCAAATTTTCTTTGTACAAGAAGTATATGAGTTCCTGGTGGTCTACATCTTCATCAACAACTGGTGTTACTAGCCTGACCTGATAGACATTATTTTAGCATAATATTGATTTTATGCCACTGAGTCAATGTCTTTTATGATTATAGATAGACATGTACCCTAGCTTTTTGTCCTAACACATTAAGCTTAACCATTATTCTTCAGGTGAATCTGAGTTATGGTTATCCATCCTTGGAAAACATTACTAGCAACATACCAGATATTTATGTTTTACCCTCATGATCTCCATCCCCAATATCAACAATTGCTCACTAGAACCGCTGGATGTTATTTTAGATTTTGCCACTATTGGGCACTGAAATGAGTCAGATTGATGCATTAATTAAATTTACCCCAAGGTTAAATAAATAATTTCCTCTTCTATATTTTATTTTTAAATATGTTTAGCCATGTTATTCAACAAAACGATCAGAGTATCTGCAATGAGATTAGATGGAATATTAAGAGAGGGAAGAGATATGGGGATATATGTATATGTATAGATGATTCACTTTGTTATAAAGCAGAAACTAACACACCATTGTAAAGCAATTATACTCCAATAAAGATGTTTAAAAAAAAAGGCCAGTGAGTTTTAAGGGGGAAAAATTTAAATAAGTTATGTAAAGACAATAGCAATAACAATAAAAAACAAAACCAGCATTATAGAAATAAACACAAATTCAAAAATAAACTACTCATAAAATTTCCAAAAAGAAATAAAACTCCAAAGATTAAATATACTTGAAAGTTAAATTTGGACGTTTTCCCTCTTTTTCTATGTTCTGAAATATTTTAAGTAGAATTGGATTATTTACACTCTAGACGTTCATAGAATGAACTCTCTGAAACCATCTAGGCCTCATAGATTCTTAAGGGAAAGTTCTGTATTTTCTATCATGGTCATTTGGTCTATTGAGATATTTTTTCCTACTTGGGTCAAATTTGATGTTTTATGTTTCTGGAAATTATCTCATTTATTTGTAGTTTTATATTTTCCCAGGGCTTCTGTAAAAAAAGTACTACAAACTTCGTGGTCTGAAATAACATAAATTTATTCTCTCACAGTTCTAGACGCTAGAAGTCTGGAATCAATGTCTTGGCAGGCCTATATTCTCTCAAAATGCTCTAGGGGATACTTTGTTCCTTGCCTTTTCTAGATTTTGGTAATGGTTGGCAATCCTTAATGTTCTTCGGCTTTTAGACCCATCATTCCAAGCTCTGACTCCATCTTCACATCTTTTTTCTATTGTATGTGTCTGTCTTCCCCCTTTTTTTATTATAAGGACACTAGTCATTGGATTTAAGCACACCAAGGTAATTGAGGATAATCTTATCTTGAGAACCTCTGTTATATCTGCAAAGATCCTTTTCCCAAATAAGGTTATATTCACAAACTCCAAGGGTGAGAATGAAAGGATGCCTTACAGGGGGTGGTGGTCACCATTCAACCCACTACAGCTTGGATGTCTGGAAAGTCATATGGAAAACAATAAAATTATCTTTTCCTCATTCCAAACAATTGTAGAAACTTTAAGTGGATCATAAAATCAAACGTGAAATTTCCAGAAGAAAGCATGGATGAAATCATATAATTTCACAAGATTAGTAGTTAATAAAGTCAAATTCTATAACAAATGCTCAGTAATACTTGAGTAATAGAAAGTAGAGAGAGAAAAATCTTGGTTGTAGCCTCTCCATAAGTAAGTGTGAGGAAAGCTTTGACATTATAAAATCACCATATCTTGGGAAATATATTTATCTTAGCAAATTGTGTACACCCCAGATTTTGTCATTTGAGACATTTTTTACTTCAGGTGCAGTTCATATAGTTGCAGTGGTTGTAGCCCAAGTCTAATTTGAACAAGTTTCCTTATACAAACTTTCTTGTTCCTTTTGAGCCCAACATATCTGCCACTCCAGTACTATAGGAATATAGTCTCAGCTTAGTGACATAGCCTTCACTATCTCCTCTGAGCAGATATTTTCAGTTTTATGTTTTAGTCCATTGCCACGTGCTAAGGAAAATCATAAGTCTGTGAAATCACTAGGAAGCATTCCCCCTATTTCAAATTTGTTTCATCTGGAGAATCACAATTAACAGTTTCCTGAACTGGAGATAATGATGTTTCTGTATCTTGAGCCCCAAAGGACTTTATGAAAACTAATAATTCTTCCTTTTCTTTATTTTTTGAACATTTTTGACGTTTCACCAAGAGCCAGACAAGATCAGCAAGCCCACGTTGTGACATATCTTTGAAGCTCATATTCTAATTACTTGATTATTTTCGATCCAAGAGATAGTGGACAAGCAAAATGAATTCAAAACTTGTCCCCTTTGTTCCCTTCTTGGTCCTTGAAATAACTCACAGGATAAGATTATCAACTCAGCCTTACTTGAATAAGCACGCTTATGTAATATGAAGCTTTACAAATAATTTCAAGGATCCCAGCAATCAACAGGCCCATAAAAAGAGGAAAATAGTCTGGAACATTGAGATAAATTCCTGAGATATTTGCTTCTCACAACAGATGTGTTTTGGGTCTGAGTTCAAAGGAAAGTACTATAAGTAAGGTTATCAGTGACCTCACACAACCCAGAGCATTTTAGGTTATGAACCATCTGCATTTTATACTCAGATAGTTAGAGAGATTATATATTATTTTACAAGGATTAATTCCTCAAAAATTCATACATTCTGGGATTATTTACCATTAATTGTTTTTCAAACCAAGGACATCCTGCTAATAACATTTCATTGATAAGGACATGCCTCTCTACTGGTATCAATCCATTGACCAACATGTTTAAAAGTGAGTTCTAATGACTAGATTCCTTTGCTTCTTGGATCTTTCCTTGATACAGGAGAGAAATGGATCATAGTAGATTTTTTAGATCCTCTTCTAACCTTAAATTAAGAATGGTTAGGGAGTACATCTAAAGATGTCTACTTAGAAGTGAGTACTAACAGTTTAATGCTAGAATATCACTAGTATGCCATAGTACAGAGGAATTGACTATTTTTCATTTAGAGATAGGATATTATTTTATACACTGATGGGCAGAAAAATAAATGATCACCTCATAGCTTTTATTCATTTTCTTCTATAAGATTGTGTCTTCAAATCACCACTCATAAGAGCAACAACAACAACAACAGCAGTAACAACAACAAACTCCAGAAGGAATAGAATCTGATTTCCATAGTTGGAACTCTATTACTTAAAACATCTAGTTTTTACAAAATGATAAGACAAGAAAAGAAATAGGAAAGTATGGCCCATACACAGAAAATAAAGTAATTAATATAAGGTGACTCTGAGGAAACACAGATGTTGAACTTACTAGCAAAGATGTGGAGAAAAAGGAACACTTGTGCACCATTGGTGAGAATGCCATTTGGTACAGCTACTATGGAAAACAGTAAGGAGATTCCTCAAAAAACTAAAATTAGAACTACCATATCATCCAGTGATTCCACTTATGGGTATTTATCCCAAGAAAACAAAAACACAAACATGAAATGATATATGTACCCCTAAGTTTATTGAAGCATTATTTACAATAGCCAAGATATGGAAACAACCTAAGTGCCTATCAGTGTATAAATGGATAAAGAAAATTTGAGAACTGTATATTATTCAGCCATAAAAAATAATGATATACATGATTCCTGGGATATAACTTTTATCTTGCTAGTAAGAAAGGAGTAGGAGAAGGGAACCTCAAACCTCTTGGCTGCACTCACCAGGAATTTAACTGCTTCAACTCACATTTGGAGGGAATAAGAAATGCCTGTGGCCTGCTTCTCCTGGTGAGATACCAACTACCTTTGTTGAGAGCTGAGGGTAAAGGAAGCCCTATCTTCTTAGCCTCAGCAACCTGGAGTTCGCTTCCATCAAGCTGATAGAAGAGGAGGGAGTGTTTTGTGGCTCAAGTGCCATAGATTCCTCCTGATCTTACTGAGATTAAGTGATTTTCTTGAATAAATGTTTTCTTTTATTTTCTGTATGTGTTTACAATAATTTCAAGATGCTTTAAGTGTTTATACTTTTGTTTTAGTTTGTTTTGTTTTTATTTTATTTTTGCTAATTTTCAGCAGTTATGCTTATTTAATTGGTGAGTGGGTCTACTGAGCTCCTTATGCTCTCATTATGGATGTAAACTCTCTATGTCTTTTTAGGCTTTTTTACTAATTCAGTTTTATTGTATTTTCCAAAATTATTGGTTTGTGACATATTGGGGAACAGAAAGAAACTTATCCTTAACTATAGATAATTTGAGAAGCACTGTCCTAAAGACCCTGTTTTGTGACTCATCCATAGACAGCTCTTTTCACTTGGCAAGGATCTTTCAAGACAAAGAGACTGCTCATATACGCACACACAGCAACACACACACACTACTTCATATACTAGATTATACTCTGGTTACCCAACACCTCAGAGTTCATTTGTCCACTTCATAGGGTCTATGTTCCCAAATATGGATTGTGTAGTTGGTGTTAATTCTTCTTGACTATAGAGGCGATATGGATAGAAATGTGGATGCAGCTTGAAATTGGAGGTCGGGGTATGTACACAAATATGTTTGAGACTATGGGCTAAGACCATCTGTCCCCCAAAAGACCTACTTAATCACAGAATTCTAAAGATTTTGAAATTATAAGGTCAAGCCTAGCCTTTCAGTGGTTTATTTGTAGAAAATAAATAAGGAGATGTCAGTAGGTGGAAATATGTGGGTAACTTGTGGACAAAGGATATCCACCTTGGGTGATTTGTTGCTGTACTCAGGTGCTTCAACAGGTGGGAGCTGGGAGTAGATTCGATAGGCAAGCAAGTAAAGAATCCCCAGGCATGAGATGTAAAATCACCCTCCCCCCCAAAAAGAAGGGAAAGTGGATATTTATCCTGGGAGTTTCTGAGCCATTGGAAAAGTAGGCTTACAGCTTTGATTTGCTGCTGTTGCATCTCCCCAAAGCAAATCATGATCTTTGTTGAAAACTGAAGTTGATTCCGAACTTGTACTTGCCACAGTTATTTAACATAAACTTCTGATTGATAAACATTTTGTCTAAGACATTTTTGGTAAGTCTTTTGAATATTTAGCTTAATAAAAGACAGGTGGATTTTCATACCTGATTCTGTATTCTGTAATCTATTCTGATATGCTATTACAATGCACTGATATGAAGAAAACTTGGCCTCATACAGAAATATAGTGGAAACGGAGAAGAATATTTCAATTGTCTAATTGTGGATAATCTTAGATGCAATATCACAACTCAACAAGTGATCATTTCTTAAAAGTTAGTTGCAATGTGAGACTATCAATAAACTCTTCTTACTTTGTCAAATTAAAGTATATTGGACCCTCTTGCACTTTGAATAAAATTTTTACCATGCAAGAATTCATAACATCATTCATTAGTAATTTGGAAAATATTCCTCTAAGTCATGAAGGATTTCCATTTATTGACACATTTCAGTGTATATTTTTAACATTGTATTTATTGATATCACCATTGATCTCATCATTAAAACAACTTTAGTAATAGAGAGATGTCAAGCTCCTACTGGCAGGTATACATTTTCCAAAATTCCAATTTTTACTTAAAAGCTGAAATCTTTTATTATTAGTAACAAATGAGGCATGTTGTTTTCTTTGATTGGCAGGCTCCCTTCATTAATTTTTAAGAAATTTTATACTACATACCAAAGTATCAATAAATGTAGCTTGTCACTCATTTTTTCAAGTAAAATTTGTAGCCATGAAAAAAATGGCTTATTCAGGTTGCAACTAAAACAATCACACAAGTGCTGTTCCTTGAAATAAGCATTGTACTTCAGTGTGCAGCAGAATTATTTTATGCATACTTCATGTTTCATCATATAAACTATATCATATATAAACATATCATGTATCTTGGACTGCATACTGCAGAAATCTGTAACCCAAACCATCAATAACCACAGACAAGAAACACTAAGAGAAAAGCCTACTCTCCCTAACCAAAAGATAGGGGAAAGTGTGGTCTAACAGAACATAAAAGCTTTTAAATGATACCCATCATACTCCAGCTGAACACCAATTGAAAATCTGTTCCCTAAATAGCTCCTTACGTTTTCCAAGATTCAGAGAGGTTAGCATATTTTCCTCATCACCTGACTCCAGCACAGCAGAAAAAGGTAGTGGCTTTCTAATTTCCTAATACAATCGTTTTCACCAGAAAGCATAAAGGACATTCTCAGACAAAGGAAAATTGAGAAAATTTACTACTGGTAAACTTAATCTTAAAGAAAAACTAAAAGGAATTCCCTGGCAGTCCAGTGGTTAGGACTCTGCACTTCCATTGCAGGGGGCACGGATTTGATGCCTGGCTGGGGAGCTAAGATATCACATACTGCAAGGCCAAGAAAAAAGAAAAAAAAGACAACAATAACTAATAGGTAAAGTTATCTAAACAAAAAGTATTGACAAAATGAAACTTAAGAAGGCTTGGAACTTTAGAAAGGAAAGAAGAATGCTGGGATGTTTAAAAACAGGAGCAATATAATAGAGTATCCTTCTCATGAGTTCATTAAATCATATTTGATGGTTGAGGTAAAAATAATAACACCATGTGATGTAGTGCTTAATGTACACACAGGAAATAAGACAATTATATTTAAAATGTGGTAAGAACAAAGGTAATTAATTAAAGCAAAGTATTTAGATTTGGTTCAAAGTGATAAAATGTTGATACCAGTAAACTGTGATGTTATATATTGATGCTGTAATAACTAGAACAACCACTAAGAAAAATATAAATAACATGATGTACTCACAAATACTACATATTATCAAAAATACTACATATAAATCAAGATGGAATCACAAAAACAGTACAAGCAATCCACAGGAAGGCAAGAAATGAGAAACAGAGGAAAGAGAAGGGGAAGACCGAAATAGAAAAGAAATAATAAGATGGCATATTTAAGCCATAATATAGCAATAATGACCTTAAATGTAATAGTCTCAATACACCAATTAAAGACAAACATTGACAGAATAAATATTTAAAAAATGATCTCTCAAAAAGCTGTCTACAAAAAACTCACTTCAAATACAATGGTATAGGTAGGTTGAAAGTAAAAAGATGAAAACAGATGTGTTATACAAACATTAACTGAAACTTATCAGAAATGGCTCTGTTAATAATAGATACAGTAGACCTCAGAAAAAAAGAGAAAAATACACAATTATACTTGTTGAATTCAAAAGTAACTTGTAGAATTCCTAGACAGAAAATGAACAAGAATGTAAAACAACAGAACAAAATCAAGCAATATGAGGTAAGTAGCATACATAGAATACCGCACCCAATCAGAGTAGAATATATTTTTCAGTTGCCCATGGAACATTCATTAAGATCTAACTTATCTTGGGCCAGAAAACATAGCTCAATAATTTTTTTGAAAATGATGTCATACAGCACATATTTTCTGACCACATTGGAATCAATATAGAAATAAATAACAGAAGGATAACAAGCAAGTCTACAAACAATTGGAAATTAAACAGTGCACTTCTAAACAATATATGGGTCAAAGAGAATGTTTCAGAGGAGAAAAACAAGAATATAGAATGAAATGAAATGGAAATGCAACATATCAAAATATGGAGGATGACAACACGTATTGAGAAGGAAATTTGTAGTCCAAAATACTTGCTTTAGGAAGAGGAATGTTCTGAAATCAATCATCTAAATTCCTTCATCAAGAAACTATAAACATAAGAGCAAGATAAATGAAAGCAAGATGATAAATTAAAAAATAATGCTAAGAATAAATATAAATGAAAATAAAAACAGGAAAATGATAGAGAAAGTTAATGAAACAAAGCCTGGCTCTTCAAAACATGAACACAGTTTAGCCAAGTTCTTTGCCACTTTAAAACAGGGATTACTTTTTCTCATGTTTCCAATAACATGTTTCTTATCTCCATCTGAGACCTCATCAGAATGGCCTTTGCCATTCATATTCTTACCAACATTGTATTCACAACAACTTAGGTATTGTTTTGTTTTGGGGATGGCGAATATGCTCAGACACTGAGATTGTCTTTGCCAATAGTTTATTTAACATAGGTTCACTGTGGAAATTTCACAAGCCAATAACATACAGGGTAATGTATTTTAATGAACCAATAAACAAATAAACATACTCCAAACAAATGACAAATTGACTACACTATTTTTCCAGGCAACAGGAGATGACGGAAATAAGGTCCAAATTAAGTTCAAGGTATACCTTTTTCACAAGCTTTAGATTCTCAGGAAAGACAGCTTTGCCAACGACAGCTGACATTTACCTGCCAGAGCAAAAATAAAAGCCACTTATTCTGAGGGTTATCGCTCCAGGGACCATTGCCTGGCTTTCTCCACTGCCTGCATGGAGTGCCTATCCAAGACAGGAATAGATGTTCCTTCTCTTCCTGAGACTGCTGCATGGTTTATCACCACTACCAACCAAGTGTAGCCTGGCCATGGCTGGAGCAAGTTCCTCAAGAGCTTCAGAGAGCTAGATCAGCAAAGGGTATCTTTTGCCCAGACCAATACTCTCAGATATTACTAACAAATTCTCAGTATTTATTCTAATGTCTCCTTGCAATAACTATTGCTTCTCCACATATTCTTATCAATAAGCCCCTAGCTGGGCCCCTCAGCAACTGAGCTACTAAGTTTTTATCGAGAAGACATGAGATGCTGACATCCTGACACAACTTACTTCATTCTTATATCAGTACAACTTTACTTCTAAAAATGACCATTTTTTTGTCTTTGTCATAAACAAGTAAATTAAAACAACTTCACTTAAGTCATAACAAATGGATCTGAAATCATATCAGAGCAATAAACAACATGTATTCTCAAAGAAGCTTGAGGCTTTCTCTATAGCTCTCCTCTTTACTTTCTCAGCTCTCATCAAAATTGCCCTTACAGGCCATTCACAGCGAAGTAGGCCTTTTCTAGCATTCACCTCAAAATTCTTCCAGCCTCTACCCATTACCCAGTTCCAAAGCCACTTCCCCATTTTAGGTGTTTGTTACAATAGTACCATACTTCTTGGTACCAATTTCTGTTTTAATACATTTGGGCTGCTATAACAAAAATACCATAAATTAGGTAGCTTATAAACAACAGAAATTTATTTCTCAAAGTTCTGAAGGCTGAGAAATCCAATATCAGGGTGCTGGCAGATTTGGGATTTGATGAGGGTCTGCTACCTCATAGATGGCCATCTTCTCACTGTAACCTCCCATGGTGGAAGGATAGGGAGCTCTGTGGGATTTCTTTTATAAGATTACTAATCCCATTTATTAGAACTCTACCTTCATGACCTAAGCACCTCCCAAAGGCCTTGCCTCCTAATACCATCACTAGGTTTCAACATATGAATTTGGGTGGTGGAGGAACAAATATTAAGTCTATAGCATGAAACATTGCTCTGCATACCAAAATTTATGGCTTGGTGAGATGGATAACATCTACTACAAGATGGAAGCTCAGATTGCACAGTAAATCGATGTCCCATTGTTAAGCATTTAGTCTCTACTAAGGCCCAGTAGAAAACCGAAGGCTGATTCTCAAAAGTAGAGTAGTTACTTGGAGAGGATTGGAGGACTTTTCTTCAAAATCCCAAGGACCTGTTGTGTGACGCCAGTAGGGACCTGCCAAAGGCTAAAAAGAGCATATCTATCTGCTACCGAAATATCAAGCAACTTTAAGTCTCATAAATCATATGGCACAAGTGGCACAGCAGCTTGCACAGCATCCTGTACCAGTTGCAGAGCTTTCTCTTATTTTGGGGCCCCACTCGAAATTAATAACTTCTCAGAAAGCACACCATAATTAGGAATATATTGTCCCCTAATCCAGAAAGGCCCATATGTCATTGTACCTTTTTTTGATTGTAACAAGAACCAGATGCAACACCTTATCCTTTACCTTAGAAGGGATATCTCAACATGCCCCATACTTCTAGACCACTAGAAATTTTACTGATGCAGAAGGGTCTGAGTTTTTGTCAGATTAATGTCTTATCATCTGACATGCAAATGTCTTATCAGTAAGTCCTGGGTAGTTGCTATTTCTTCCCCATGAGATCCAATCAGCTTAATATCATTAATGTAGTAGGTCAATGTGATTTCTTATGGAAGGAAAAGGTAATCAAGATGTCACCAGACCCCTCCCAGACCTCAGACAATACTCAGATCTACAGTAATCAAAACAGCATGGCACTGGCACAAAAATAGACATATAGATCAATGGAACAGAATAGAAAGCCCAGAAATAACCCCATACAGCTATGGTCAATTAATCTTTAACAAAGCAGGCAAAAATATACAAAGAAGAAAAGAGAGTCTCTTCAGCAAGTGGTGTTGGGAAAGCTGGAGAGCCTCATGTAAATCAGTGAAATTAGAACAATCTTAAACATCATATGCAAAAATGAATTCAAAATGGTTTAAGACCTAAATATAAGACATGACACCATAAAACCCCTAGAAGAGAACATTTTCTGAAATAAATCATAGCAATATTTTCTTAGACCAATCTCAGGCAAAAGAAATAAAACAAAAATTTAAAAATAGGACCTAATCAAACTTAAAAGCTTTTGCACAGCAAAGGAAACCGTAAACAAAACAAAAAGACAATCTATGGACTGGGAGAAAATATTTGCAAACAATGCAACCAACAATGGGCTAATTTCCAAAATATACAAACAGCTCATACAACTCAATATCAAAACAACAAACAATCCTCTCAAAAATGGACAGAAGACTTAAATAGACATTTCTTCAAAGAAGACATACAGATGGCCAACAGACACATGAAAAGATGTTCAACATTGCTATTTATTAGAAAATTGCAAGTCAAAGCTACAATGAGATATCACCTCACATCAGTCAGGATGGCTATCATCAAAATGTCTACAAATAATAAATGCTGGAGAGGGTGTGGGAAAAGGGGACCCTCCTATACTGTTGATGGAAATGTAAATTGGTAGAGCCACTATGGAAAACAGTATTGAAGCTCCTTAAAAAACTAAACATAAAGCTACTATATGATCCAGCAATCTCATTCCTAGGCATATATCTGGAAAAGACAAAAACTGTAATTTGAAAAGGCACATGCACTCCAATGCCCCAATATTCATAGCAGCACTACTTATAACGGCCAAGACATGGAAGCAAATCAAAGTGTCCATCAACAGGTGAATGGATAAAGAAAATGTGTTATATATGTGTGTGTATGTATACACACACACACACACACACACACACACACACACATATATATATAAAGTGGGATATTACTCATCCATAAAAAAAGAATGAAATATTGCCATTTTCAGCAACATGGATGGACACAGAGAATATCATACTAAGTGAAGTAAGTCAGACAGAGAAAGACAAATATTATATGATATCACTTATACGTGGAATCTAAAAAATAATACAAATGAATCTATATACAAAACAGAGGGCTTCCCTGGTGGCGCAGTGGTTGAGAGTCTGCCTGCTGATGCAGGGGACACGGGTTCGTGTCCCAGTCTGGGAGGATCCCACATGCCGCAGAGAGGCTGGACCTGTGAGCCGTGGCCGCTGAGCCTGCACGTCTGGAGCCTGCGCTCCGCAGCGGGAGAGGCCACAACAGTGAGAGGCCCGCGTACGGCAAAAAAAAAAAAAAACAGAAACAGACTCACAGACATAGAAAACAAACTTCTGTTTACCAAAGTGGAGGAGGGATAAATTAGGAGTATGGGATTAACAGATATACACTACTATATAAAATGGACAAACAACAAGAATTTACTGTGCAACACAGGGAACTATATTCATTATCTTATAATATATATATATATATATATATGAATACTTTGCCATACACCTGAAACTAACACAATAATGTAAATCAACTATACTTCAAAAAAAAAGAGAGATCAACAGACCAAATTATGGCATAGCACTGGGGAGAGATGACAAATCCTTGAGGTAGGACAATGAAGATATTTTTCTGGCCTTGCTAACTGAAACTACACTGCTTCTAGTAGTCTTTACTAACAGATATTGAGGTCATAAAAATAAATTCCAGAACAATGGCTGCATACCAGGTACCAGAGGATTTGTTAATTTACTCAAGCATAAAACCACATCTGGAACAGCAGCAGCAGTTGGAGTCACTGCCTTATTAGCTTTACCATAACCCACTTTCATTATCTAAGATCCATCTGTTTACTTCACAAGCCAAATAAATGAGTTGAAAGAGGATGAGGTGGGAATTACCACTCCTGTGTCCTTCAAGTCCTTGTTAGTGGCACTAATGTCTGCAATCCCTTCAGGCATTGTTTACATTTTACTATTTTCCTAGGTAAGGCAGGCAGTTCTAGGGGCTTCTTCTTGGCCTTTTCTACCATAATAGTCTTTACTCCACTGGTCATGGAGCCATTGTGGGGATTCTTCTAATTTCTAAGTATGTCTATTCCAATTATGCAGTCCAGAACTAGGAAAATAAACACATTATGGGTTCATGGAGTCACTGGACCACTTTGAAATGGACTTGAGCCGAAACTCCATTGCTCATTTCCATAAGACCCTACTCTGACTGGTGGACCACCAGACTGGAATTAGTGTCAACTTAGAGCCAGTGTCCAGTGATCATCCAAAGTCAGTATTTCCCTTTCTCCACTGCACTGTCAGAGTGGTAAAATGTTTTAACTTATTTTGGAGAAGGCTGGGAGAAATAGTGTACATTTTTGCCAGTGTGTAGGATTCTTTCTCCATGGGAGTTGCTTCTCTATTTTGGTAATTCAAGTTAGACTTCTGTTGATTCATTTAGAACTCAATCACTTATACAGATCAGGTAAAAATTCAGTAGACTGCTCAGTGACAGCAGTTCCCACTGTAATTTCTGAACTACAGAAAAGAGCAACCACAGTACTCTTAAAGAATGCTTTGTTCTCTCAGTCATGGTGAAAGATGTGTCCTCTTGACCCTACCAGTGTGCATGAGCAGGTATTACATAATAAATCCACTCCAATATCCCAGTCTCCCTAGCCTTTGGATCACTTCCTTTACAGTATGGCAAGGCAGGTCTGGAATTTTAACTTCATACACTCTAGGCCACCATTTGGTCCATGTTTCATTCAATCAAGAAAATAAACTTTTAAGCCCTTTATAACTCCTTGAGCACCCCTAGAATCCAGAATCTCTGCTTAGCAGGTCCATACCAATAAATTTGATTTGATATAATTTTATGTTATTTTCACCATTATTCTACACTCTTAGTATTCATTTCCACGTGTATTCCTCATATCTCTGTCTGTATACATGGTAAAAAATCACGCAGTTGTTTTTGAGCATAGCATTCCTCCTCCTGGGTCACAACTTATATCTCATCTCTCAGAGCCTGCTGAGACTGAATCTAGGTATCTGTCTTGAAGCAGAGAGGGGTGGTGGAGGTAAGTCTCGAGGAGAATCAGTTGTGTCTTGCAAGGCATCCACCTCAGAGTAGGTCATTCTGCTTTCTTCAAGCAAAGTGTGGTTACCTCATCAGAGAGAGGTAGAAGGGCTATTTCTATTGGCAAAGAAGACACAGCAGAATTTAGGGGTTCAATATTCCCAGTTTCATTAAAATCTCCCAATATGTCCCTATTCCAATTTTCAGGATACCATTCCTCCCTGATCAGTTTAAAGAAGACATTCTGGGAGGTTGGGAATTTAATCTGTATTGTAATTTAATATGCTTGCAGGATGATATTCTGTATTTAATTTTCTGAAATTTTAGCTCTGGCTGCAGGAGATAAGGACTTCTTTCAGGGAAGACATAGAAAATTTAAGATCATTTATGCAGAGCTTGAGCTGGGAATTTGAAGCCCTGAGCTTATTCTTTTCATTCTATATTTTTTCCAGCACAGTTAGGAGCAAGCGGTAAATCTCATTCCTCTCACAAGACTGACAAGAATTTTTCTAACTTATGAAATCCATAGTCATTTAGAACTTTGCCTTTATAAGTATTTGATTCGAATATCCAGTGGTGATATTTTTCATGTCTCTATTGCCACATCACACCGTGGACTATCAGTGTCCTCTTTACCACTGGAAATAGAGTTATTAGTCCCTTTAAATGCAGTTACATTAGAGAACCATTACCAGAAACACCAGAACCAATTTGAAAAATTGATCCTTAAGTATCTGACCTTCTAGAACTATTCTCAAGACCAAAATCTGTATCAACAAGGGTTACCCAGATTGAGAGAGATAGACAGAGACTTATTTTAAGAAATAGTCTTCTGATTGTGGGGGGTGCTAAGTCTGAAATACGTACGGCAGTTTGAAAACTCATACAGGAGTTGATTCTCTAGTCCTGAAGTAGAATTTCTCCTTCTCCAGGAAATCTTAGTTTTTCTTCTTTAAGCCTTCAACTGATTGCATGAAGTCCATCCTACATCACTGAGAGAAATGTCCTTTCTTAATATTAATGTATTTTATATGTTAACCAGATCTACAAAATACCCTAACAGCAATACCTAGATTAGTGTTTGGTTAAATAATTGGGAACTATAGCCCAGCCAAATTGACATATGAAATTACCATCACAATAACAAATGATCAAAACTCAACTAAGATGAAATAAAAAAATTTGAGCAGTCTTATAACCATTAAATAACTTTAATTTGCAGTTTAAAAAACTCTCCAAAATTAAATATCTTTGCCAAGATGGTTTCACTGGGAGAATTCCACCAACAATTTATAAAATAATTAAAAAGTTTTATAGTCTCTACAAGAAAATGGAAGAATAAAGAACACTACCCCACACATTTTATGCAACTTGTAATTACCCTGATATCAAAACTGACAAAAACTGTATAGAAAATGAAAACTACAGGCCAATATTTCATCAATTCAGACACAAAAATGTCTCCAACAGAATATTAGCAAATCTAATCCAACAATGCTTAAAAAGAATTATACACTATGACTAAGTGAGATTTATACAAGATTTGCAACAATGTTCCAACATTTGAACATCAGTGTAACCCATTATAACAGGCTAAAGCTTAAAAATATCGTGATTATATCCATTGATGTAGAAAACATTTTTGAAAAAAATACATTTATTCATGAAAATAACTGTTGGTAATTTAGAAATAGAGGGGAATTACTTTAACTTGATAAAGTATTTCTACAAAAAAATGACAGTTACCATCTTGTTTAATGATGAAAGAATGAGTGTGCTACCCTTAAGACTGGGAACAAGGTGAGGATGTCTGCTTTCACCTCTCTTATTCAATATGGTACTGGAAATTCTAATCACTGCAACAAGGTAATAAAAAGAAATAAAGATATACAGAAGTGAAAGGAAGAAAATAAGTTGGTCCTATTTGCAAATTACATGATTCTCTATGTAGGAAATTCTGAGGAATTTACTAAAAATTCACTATAACTAATGAAAGAGATCAGCAAGGTGACAAGACACAAGATCAACACACAAAATCAACCTCATTTTAATATAATACCAACAACTACATGTGAAAACTGAAATTAAAAGCACATATCATTTACAATTGCTCCAAAAATTGAAATAGTTAAATATATGTGCAACAAAACATGCACTGAATCTGTATGCTAAAAATTGCAAAATGCTGATGAAAGAAAACAAAGAAAACAAAATAAATGAAGAGACATACCAGGCTGACAGAATGGAAAACAAAACAATAAAATGTAAATTTTCTGAAAAGTGATCTGTAGGTTTCATGAAAATAATACCAAAATCACTGAGAAGTTTTTTTCTAGACTTAGACAATTTTTACTATAATGTATATGGAAAGGCATGTAAACTATTCTACTGGCCTTAGAGTTGTTGGAACAATCCTGAAAATAATAAAGGGCTGAATCACTCTACCCAATGTTAAGGCTTATTATAATGTTGTTATAATCAAGATAGTATGGCTTTGCTAGAGGGATAGAAACATAGATCATTGGAACAAAATAGAGAACCAAAAAATAGACCCACACACATAGGGCCGACTGATTTTGACAAAGGATACAGAAGTTGCTTTGCATTTTTTGCATCTTTTGCAAAAGGAATTTAATGGAGGAATTATAGCCCTTTCAACAATAACAATAAAAAAAAACACTGGAACTAATAAACATCTATGAACAAACAAAAAATAAACCTTGGCCTAAACCAACAAGAATTATCCAACGCGTGTGTGTGTAGGTTTCCCACGCCAACAAGCAATTCTCAGATGCCAGCAGTGTGTCTGAGAATTCAAATAACTTCTGACACTATCTACCTGGAGATAGAATCAGATTCCACAGATAAAGAGCTCAGTCACAAAAGACCTGCCCTCCACTTCGGATGCCAGTACCAATCCCACTTTGTTACCTGCTCTTCTGACTTACTGGGTACAAATTGGAGGTTCCAACAACCCCCTCCAACTCTGGATGCCAATTGCAAGTCCAGGTTGTTACCTGTACTTCTGACCAAATGATTAAAAATCAGAGGTTCCGGGCTTCCCTGGTGGCGCAGTCATTGAGAGACTGCCTGCCAATGCAGGGGACACGGGTTCCTGCCCCAGTCCGGGAAGATCCCACATGCTGTGGAGCAGCTGGACCCATGATCCATGGTCGCTGAACCTGCGCATACAGAGCCTGTGCTCCGCAATGGGAGAGGCCACAACAGTGAGAGGCCCCCGTACCGCAAAACAAACAAACAAACAAAAACAAACAAACAAACAAAAAATCAGAGGTTCCCACAACCCCCTCCTCAGCTTAAACTACTTTGCTAGAATGGCTCACAGAACACAGGAGAACCTGTTTACTCACTAAATTACCAATTTATTACAAACCATATTAAAGGATACAAATCAATAGTCAGATGAAGAGATACATAGGACAAAATCCTGAACAAAGGAGTTTCTGTCCTTATGGAACTTGGGGCCCAGTTTGATAGCACATGGAAGCATTCTGTTTCCCCAACATGGAAGTTCTCCGAAAAAGGGCCAAAAAGCTGTCTTTTAGGGTTCTTATGGGGGCTTCATTACATAGTCATGATTGACTAAATTATTGGCCAATGGCGATTGATTCAACCTCAAGCTCCTCTCCCCTCCCAAGAAATCAAGGGGTGGGACTGAAAGTTTCCAACCTCTAATCTCATGATTGGGTCTCCTAGCAACGAGTCTCCATCCTTAGGTGTTTCCAAAAATTGCCTCATTTATATAACAGGAGACATCTTTATCACTCTCAACACTTAGGAAATTCCAAGAGTTTGAGGAGCAGTGAGACAGGAACTGTGGATGAAAACCAAATATATACATATTTCCTAGAAATCACAATACCACAGCTGTTTTTATTTTTTTCTTTTTGGATAATTCATAGTATATAGAAACAAAACTGATTGTTGTACATTGATTTTGTATCCAGTAACTTTACTGAATCTGTTTACTTGTTCTAACAGTTTGCTGGAAGACACTCAAGGGATTCCTATGTATAAGGCATGTCATCTGCTTAAAAGAATAATTTAACTTCTTCCTTTCCAATTTGGATGCCTTTCATTTATCTTTATTGCCTAATTGTTCTGGCTAGGATTTCCAATAGTATGTTGAATAGAAGTAACAAGATTGGGCAAACATGTCTCATCCCTGATCTTAGAGGAAAAAGCTTTCATGTTTCTACCATTGACTATGGAGTTTGCTATGGGCTTAACACATATGGACTTTATTATGCTGTGGTACATTCCTTCTATACATAATGTGTTGAGAGTTCTTATCATGAAAGGATGTTGAATTGTTGCAAAATTTTTCTTCATCTATTTAGATGTTCAGATGATTTATTTTGTTAATGCAGTGCTTCACATTGATTGATTTGCAGTTGTTGAACCATCATGTATTCCAGGGATAAATCTGCTTGTTCATGTATATAATCCTTTTAATGTAGCATTGAATTCCTGTTGCTATGATTTTGTTAAGAATGTTTTCATCTTTGTCCATTAGAAATATTTGACTGTAATTTTCCTTTTTGTAATCTTCTTGGCTGGCTTTGGTATCAAGGTATTGTTTGTCTCCTAAAATCACTTTGGAAGTGTACCCTCCTCTTCAATGTTTGGCTGAGTTTAAGAAGGACATTACTGTTTTTCAAATGTTTGGTGATCTGTAAAGCATTATTGTTTTATCTATTGTCTTTCAACTATCTAATTTATTTTGATCTAATCTTTATTTTCTCCCTTCTGCTAATTTTATGAGTACTTTATTCTTTTTTTCTAGTTCTTTTAGGTGTAATTTGAGTTGTTTACTTGAGATCTTTCTTTTTTCTTAATGTAGGCATTATCTGCTATGAACTGCCCTGTTAGAACTACTTTTGGCCTATCCCATAAATTTTGGTATATTGCGTTTCCATTTTCTTTTCTCTTAAGATAATTTCTGATTTCAACTTTAACTCCTTTTAACCCATTCATTGTTCAAAAGTGGACTGTTCAATTTATACATATTTGTGAATTTTCAAAATTTCCTCCTGCTATTGATTTTTAGTTTCCTACCATAGTGGTCTGAAAGATATTTGATATGATTGCTATTTTAAAATTTGTTTTTTTTTACATCTTTATTTGAGTATAATTTCTTTACAATGGTGTGTGCTAGTTTCTGCTTTATAGCAAAGTGAAACAGTTATACATACACATATGTTCCCAACTCTCTTCCCTCTTGTGTCTCCTTCCCTCCCACTCCCCCTATCCCACCCCTCTAGGTGGTCACAAGGCACCAAGCTAATCTCCCTGTGCTATGCGGCTGCTTCCCACTAGCTATCTACCTTATGATTGGTAGTGTATATATGTCCATGCCGCTCTCTCGCTTTCTCACAGCTTACCCTTCCTACTCCCCATATCCTCAAGTCCATTCTCTATTAGGTCTGTATGTTTATTCCTGTCTTACCCCTAGGTTCTTCATGACATTTTTTCCCCTTAAATTCCATATATATGTGTTAGCATACAGTATTTGTCTTTCTCTTTCTGACTTACTTCACTCTGTATGACAGACCATAGGTCTATCCACCTCATTACAAATAGCTCAATTTTGTTTTTTTTATGGCTGAGTAATATTCCATTGTATATATGTGCCACATCTTCTTTATCCCTTCATCCAATGATGGACACATAGGTTGTTTCCATCTCTGGGCTATTGTAAATAGAGCTGCAATGAACATTTTGGTACATGACTCTTTTTGAATTATGGTTTTCTCTGGGTATATGCCCAGTAGTGGGATTGCTGGGTCATATAATAGTTCTATTTGTAGAATTTTAAGGAACCTACATACTGTTCTCCATAGTGGCTGTATCAATTTACATTCCCACCAACAGTGCAAGAGTGTTCCCTTTACTCCACACACTTATTGTTTCTAGATTTTTTGATGATGGGCATTCTGACTGGTGTGAGGTGATATCTCATTATAGCTTTGATTTGCATTTCTCTAATGGTTAATGATGTTGAGCATTCTTTCATGTGTTTGTTGGCAGTCTGCATATCTTCTTTGGAGAAATGTCTATTTAGGTCTTCTGCCCTTTTTTGGATTGGGTTGTTCGTTTTTTTGTTATTGGACTGCATAAGCTGCTTATAAATTTTGGAGATTAATTCTTTGTCAGTTGCTTCATTTGCAAATATTTTCTCCCATTCTGAGGGTTGTCTTTCAGTCTTGTTTATGGTTTCCTTTGCTGTGCAAAAACTTTTAAGTTTCGTTAAGTCCCATTTGTTTATTTTTTTTTATTTCCATTTATCTAGGAGGTGGGTCAAAAAGGATCGTGCTGTGATTTACGTCATAGAGAGTTCTGCCTATGTTTTCCTCTAAGAGTTTGATAGTTTCTGTCCTTACACTTAGGTCTTTAATCCATTTTGAGCTTATTTTTGTGTATGGTGCTATGGAGTGTCCTAATTTCATACCTTTACATGTACCTGTCCAGTTTTCCCAGGACCACTAATTGAAGAGGCTGTGCTGTCTCCACTGTACATTCCTGCCTCCTTTATCAAAGATAAGGTGACCATATGTGTGTGGGTTTATCTCTGAGCTTTCTCTCCTGTTCCATAGATTTATCTTTCTGTTTTTGTGCCAGTACTATACTGTCTTGATTACTGTAGCTTTGTAGTATAATCTGAAGTCAGGGAGCCTGATTCCTCCAGCTCCATTTTTCGTTCTCAATATTGCTTTGGTTATTCAGGGTCTTTTGTGTTTCCATACCAATTGTGAAATTTTTTGTTCTAGTTCTGTGAAAAATGCCAGTGGTAGTTTGATAGGGATTGCATTTAATCTGTAGATTGCTTTGGGTAGTAGAGTCATTTTCACAATGTTGATTCTTCCAGTCCAAGAACATGGTATATCTCTCCATCTATTTGGATCATCTTTAATTTCTTTCATCAGTGTCTTATAATTTTCTGCATACAAGTCTTTTGTCTCCTTAGGTAGGTTTATTCCTATATTTTATTCTTTTTGTTGCAATGGTAAATGGGAGTGTTTTCTTGATTTCACTTTCAGATTTATCATCATTAGTGTATAAGAATGCCCGAGATTTCTGTGCATTAATTTTGTATCCTGCTACTTTACCAAATTCATTGATTAGCTCTAGTAGTTTTCTGGTAGCATCTTTAGGATTCTCTATATATAGTATCATGTCATCTGCAAACAGTTACAGCTTTCCTTCTTTTCTGATTTGGATTCCTTTTATTTCCTTTTCTTCTCTGATTGCTCTGGCTAAAACTTCCAAAACTATGTTGAATAAGAGGGGTGAGAGTGGGCAACCTTGTCTTGTTCCTGATCTTAGTGGAAATGTTTTCAGTTTTTCACCATTGAGGACGATGTTGGCTGTGGGTTTGTCATATATGACCTTTATAATGTTGAGGAAAGTTCCCTCTATGCCTACTTTCTTCAGGGTTTTTATCATAAATGGGTGTTGAATTCTGTTGAAACCTTTCTCTGCATCTTTTGAGATGATCATATGTTTTTTCTCCTTCAGTTTTTTAATATGGTGTATCACGTTGATTGATTTGCATAAATTGAAGAATCCTTACATTCCTGGCATAAACCCCACTTGGTAATGGTGTATGATCTGTTTAATGTGCTGTTAGATTCTGCTTGCTAGTATTTTGTTGAGAATTTTTGCATCTATGTTCATCAGTGATATTGGTCTGTAATTTTCTCTTTTTGTGCTGTCTTTGGTTTTGGTGTCAGTGTGATGGTGGCCTCATAGAATGAGCTTGGGAGTATTCCTTTCTCTGAAATTTTTGTAAGAGTTGAGGAGGATGTGTTGAAGCCGTCTGGTCCTGGACTTTTTTCTATTGGAAGATTCTTAATTACAGTTTCAATTTCAGTTCTTGTGATTGCCCTGTTCATATTTTCTGTTTCTTCCTGGTTCAGTCTTGGAAACTTATACTTTTCTAAGAATTTGACCATTTCTTCCAGGTTGTCCATTTTTTTTGGCATATAGTTGCTTATAGTAGTCTCTTATGATCCTTTGTATTTCTGTGGTGACTGTTGTATCTTCTCCTTTTCCATTTTAAATTTTATTGATTTGAGTACTCTCCCTTTTTTCCTTGGTGAGTCGAGCTAAAGGTTTATTAATTTTATCTTCTCAAAGAACCAGCTTTTAGGTTCATTGATATTTGCTATCATTTTATTCTCTTCTGTATCATTTATTTTTGCTCTGACCTTTATGGTTTATTTCCTTCTACTAACTTTGGGTTTTGTTTGTTCTTCTTTTTCTAGTTGCTTTACGTGAAAAGTTAAGTTGTTTGTTTTAGATTTTTCTTGTTTTTTGAGGTAGGATAATATTGCTATAAACTTCCCTCTTTGAACTGGTTTTGCTGCATCTCATAGGTTTTGGATCTTTGTGTTTTCATTGTTATTTGTCTCTAGGTATTTTTTGATTTCCTCTTTGATTTCTTCAGTGATCCATTGGTTGTTTAGGTGCATGTTGTTTAGCCTCCACGTGTTTGTGTTTTTTATAGTTTTTTTCCTATAATTGATTTCTAATCTCACAGTGTTGTGGTCAGAAAAGATGCTTGATATGATTTCAATTTTCTTAAAGTTACTGAGGTTTGATTTGTCACCCAAGATGCTATCTATCCTGGAGAATATTCAATGTGCACTTCAGAAGAAAATGTGTTCTGTTGCTTTCAGATAGGATATCCTATAAATATCAATTAAGTCTATCTAGTCTAATGTGTCATTTAATGCTTGTGGTTCGTTATTAATTTTCTATCTGGATAATCTCCATTGGTGTAAGTGGAGTATTAGCATTTCCCACTATTATTGTGTTACTGTTGATTTCCCCTTTTATGGCTGTTAGTATTTGCCTTATATATTGAGGTGCTGCTATGCTGGGTGCATAAATATTTACAATTGTTATATCTTCTTCTTGGACTGATCCCTTCACCATTATGTAGTGTCCTTCCTTTTCTCTTGTAATAGTCTTTATTTTCAAGTCTATATTTTGTGATATGTGTATTGCTATTCCTGATTTCTTTCAATTTCAGTCTGTATGTGTCCCTAGGTCTGAAGTGGGTCTCTTGTAGACAGCATATGTTTGGGTCTTGTTTTTGTATCCATTCAGTGTCTTTTGGTTGTAGTATTTAATCCATTAACATTTAAAGTAATTATCGATATGTATGCTCCTATTACCATTTTCTTAATTGTCTTGGGTTTGTTTATGTAGGTCTTTTTCTTCTGTAGTGTTTCCGACCTAAAGAATTTCCTTTAGCTTTTGTTGCAAAGCTGGTCTGGTGGTGCTGAATTCCCTTAGCTTTTACTTGCCTGTAAAGCTTTTGATTTCTCTGTCAAGTCTGAATGAGATCCTTGCTGGCTACAATAATGTTGGTTGTAGGTTTTTCCCTTTCATCAGGTTAAATCTATCCTGCCACTCCCTTCTGGCCTGCAGAGTTTCTGCTGAAAAATCACCCAATAACCTTTGAGGATTCCCTTTTGTGTTATTTGTTGCTTCTCCCTTGCTGTTTTTAATATTATTTCTTTGTATTTAATTTTTGTAAGTTTGATTAATTTGTATCTTGGTGTGTTTCTCCTTGGGTTTATCCTATATGGGATAATCTGTACTTCCTGTTCTTGGGTGACTATTTCCTTTTCCATGTTAGGGATGTTTTAGCCTATAATCTCTTCAAATATTTTCTCAGACCCTTTCCCTTTCTCTTCTCATTCTGGGACCACTTTAATTCAAATTGGTGCATTTAATGTTGTCCTAGAGGTCTCTGAGAGTGTCCTCTTTTCATTTTTTTCTTTAATCTGCTTCTCAGCCATTATTTCCACCATTCTATCTTCCAGTTCACTTATCCATTTTTCTGCCTCTTTTATTCTGCTATTTTTTTCCTTCTAGTGTATTTTTCATTTCAGTTATTGTGTTGTTCATAATTGTTTGTTTGTTCTTTACTTCTTCTAGGTCCTTGTTAAACATTTCTTGTATCTTCTCAGTCTGTGTTTCCATTCTATTTCTGAGATCTTGGATCATCTTTACTATCATTACTCTGAATTCCTTTTCAGGTAGATTGCCTGTTTCCTGTTCATTTATTTCATCTTGTGGGTTTTTACCTTGCTCCTTTTTCTGCCACATATTTTTCTGTCATCTCATTTTCTCTGAATTGCTGTGTTTGTGGTCTTCGTTCCACAGGCTGCAGGGTCATAGTTCCTGTTCCTTGTGTTGTCTCCCCCCAGGTAGGTGAGGATGGTCCAATGGCTTGTATAGGCTTCCTTGTAAGAGAGACTGGTGGCTTCCCTCTGGTGGGTGGAGGTGAGTGTTTTCCCTCTGATGGGCAGGGCTGCATCAGTTAGTGTGTCTGTGAGCTTAGTATGACTTTAGGTAGCCTGTCTACTGATGGATAGGGCTGTGTTCTTGTCTTGCTGGTTGGTTGGCATGAGGTGTCAAGCACTGGATCCTGTAGGTAGATGGCTGGAACTGGGTCTTGGTGTTAAGATGGGTACTGCTGGGAGAGTACACACTGATTAATTTTCCTTGGGCCTGGGAATTCTCTGATGGTCCAGCATCCTGGACTCGGCACTCCTACCCCAGAGTCCCAGGCCTGACCCCTGGCTGAGGAACTAAGAGCCTGCAAACAAGTCAGTTCAGCCAGAGAATAAAGAATAAAACAAAAAAGAAAAGAAAATGAAAAAAAAGAAGGACAAATAGCAAAAACAAAACCAAACTGTAACAACAGCAACAACACACAAAAAAAGAAATCAAACACACAAACAAAACCCAGGACAAATGATAAAAACAAAACCAGACAGAAACAAATACACAAAGAAACAAACAAACAAACAAAAAATTAAAAAAACGAGAACGACTAAGCAAAAGAATGCAAAAATGTAAACAAACAATAAAGAATAAACTAATAAAAATAAAAACAAAACAAAAAGCAAACTAAAAAAACCCCCAAGAAACATAAAACACACAAAAATGATCAAAAAAGAACAAAAGCAAGAAAAAAACACAAAATAACAAAAAAGGAAAGTAAAAATAGAACAATATATTAAGAAAAGTAAAAAATAATAAATATATAAAAAATAATAAATACAACAACAACTGAACCAAATGAAACAAACAAAAAAGAATAATAGTAATAATAATATTTTACTAGGGACTCTGCTCTCAGTGTCCTTGCTCTCTCGCCACAGCCAACCCCCATCTCCCGAGGAAGCCCTCCAATGCCTCTAGGTAGGTCTCTGGATCTGTGTGAGCACTGTGTGGGTAGCTCATACTTTGAGCTGGCCCAACTCCCTTGTGTACTCTCCCCCAAAGTCCACTGCTGCTAAAATTAGACCAGACTCAGTTGTGAGAGCATTCATTGTCCATTCAGATATTACACAGACATGGGGTATACCAACCTGATTGTGGGGATCTAATCCATGGCTTACGCTGCTGCAAGGAGAGATTCTCATTCCTTTTCCTTAGTCACAGCACCCCCGGTGCTCAGCTTTAGTTTTGGCCCCACCTCTTCATGTGGGCTACCCTCAGGCATCTGTTCCCTACCCAGGCTAGAGGTAGTGAAAGCAGTAGCTGATTTGGGCATACTTACTCAGGCCAGGGAGGGGTACAGTAGCCACAACTAGGTTATGCATGAAGTGCCTGTGGCAGCAGAGACTGGCAAGAATTTGCAACAACTGGGGCATGCTTGCTCTGGTGGGAGTCCCTCCCAACGCCTGCAGAGGCAGGTGCTGGCATGTGGGGGCAGTGGTGGTCCCACCCTGTTTGAGTCACTTAAAAATGGTGCCTCATTTTCTAGGCAGACCATGCTTCCTCTTGGAACATTCTCAGCCGCAGAGCTCCTCACTCCCATCCCCTCTGTTGTATTCACACAACCAACAGTGGTCATTTCTCTGGATCTCTTCTCCTAATGCCACACTTCAACACTCAGCTCCCACCAGCATTGGCAGATATCCTTCTCAGGCTGGGACACCCAGCACTGATTCCCGAGGAGGATTTGTCATGGGTGGTGCTCAGGACCTCAGAGCCTGTGTGGGCAGAGGAGGCCTTGGCTTGAGGGGTGAGTAAGCCTGCTTAGATGGATGCCCCTCCCACTGCCCACAGTGGAGGCAGAAGCCAGCAGTTGGGGAAGGGGGTTGCAATGGTGTCCCCACCCCTTGCTCACCCCTCAACAATGGCACCTTGCTTCTATGGTGTCCCAGGTTTCTTCTTCAAACTTTCCCTGTTGCGGAGCTCCTCACTCCTGTCCCTTCAGGCTGTGTCTTTTCACAGCCATCAGCTCTCCCCTCTCTAGGTCCCTGCTCCAAACCCCACTTTCCAACACCCAGCCCCCCTCCACAACAGGAAACATATGAGTGAGGCTGGGTTTCACAGGGCTGCAACATGGACCATGCACACAGTTCTTACTTTGTTCTCCCTTCCACAGACCATCTGCTGTGTTCCCCTTTGATACCCCAAAGATTCCTTTCTGATCCAGCTGATTTCCTCTCCTTACCTTCAGTTTCCCTCATTCCTCTTTTCTTTTTTCTTTCTGTCATCCTACCCAGTTGCAAGGGCATTTTTCTTGTCCTTTTAGGTGTCCAAAGTCTTCCACTAATGTTCAGCAGGTGCTCTGTGAGAATTATTCCATTTGTAGATGTATCTGTGATGTATTTGTGAGGAGATATGAATTCTGCATCTTCCTATTCTGCCATCTTGACTTCTCCCTCTCCCTAAAAAATTTTAAAACCTGATTTGTGGCCTAATATATGAGCTATCCTAGAGAATGTTCCATGTGAGCTTGAGAAGAATTTATATTCTGCTTCTGTTCAATGGAATGTTCTGTATATGTCAGTAAGATACAGTTGGTCTACAGTGTTAATTAAGTCAGCTGTTTCCTTATTGATTTTCTGCCAGGATGTTTTATCCAATATTGAAAATGAGGTATTGAAGTTCAATACTCTTATATATTGGTATCTCTTTCTCCCTTTAGCTCTGCTAATATGTACTTCAATTGTTTAGATCCTCCAATACTGAGTGTATACATTTTTACAATTGGGTGTATATATTTTTACAATTGTTATGTCCTCTTATTTTTATATATTGACATTCTTTCTCTCTTGTAACTGATTTTGTTTGATGTCATTTTTATCTGATATAGAGCCTTCTTACTCTTTTGATTACAATTTGTATGGAGTATATTTTTCCTTCCCTTAGTTTCATCCTATATGTGTCCTTACAGATAAAGTGACTTTCCTTGAGTTGGCATATTATTGGATTTTAAAAATTCATTCAGTCATTCTTTGTGTTTTGATTGGAGAAGTTATTCTATTTAAGGTAAAGTAATTATTGGTAGAAAAGGAGTTATTATTGATATTTTGTTAGTAGTTTTCTACATGATTTGTATTTCCTTCATTCCTTTATTCCTCTTTTGATGTTTCCTTTGTATTTTATCTTTTTGTAGTGGGTATCCTTTAATTCTTTTTTATTTATCTATTGTTTATCAACTAGAGGTTTTCTCTTTGTGGTTACTACAAGGCTTACATAAAAAATCTTATTGTTATAACAATCTATATTAAGCTGAAAACAACTTATCTTCAATCACATGTAAAAACTCTAAACTTTTACTTCTCTCCCCAAATTTTATGCTATTGATATCACACTTCACATCTTTTTATATTGTGCATCCATAAAAAAATCCTTTTGCCTATTGTTATGTTGAATACTATTTTTTACCTTTTACATTGGAGATAAGGGTGACTTATGCACCATTATTACAGTATAAGCATAGGCTGAATTTGAAAATATATTTATAGTTGTCCCTCAGTATCTGTGGGGGATAGTTTCCAGGACTCCCTGCAGATACCAAAATCTGTGGATGTTCAAGCCCTTTATATAAAATGGTATAAATGGCATAGTGTATGCATAAAACCTACATACATTTTCCTGTATACTTTAAATCATCTCTAGACATTTTATAATACCTAATACAATGCAAATTCTATATAAATAGTTGTAAATGCAATGTAAGTAGTATGTAAATAATTGCCAGTGCATGAGAAATTCACGTTTTGCTTTTTGGAATTTTCTGGAAGTTTTAAAAAATATTTTTGATCTTCATTTGGTTGAATCTGTGGATGCAGAACCAGCAGATATAGAGGGATGACTGTACCATTACCAGTGAGTTTTATACTTTTATTTTGAAAACAATGTTTTCAAATTGCTATTAGTAGCCCATCATTTCAACTTGAAACACTACCATTAGCATTTCTTGTAAGATAAGTCTAGTGGTGATGAACTCTCTTTGTTTGTCTGGGAATGTCTTTATATCTCCTTCATTTCAGTTTTACCAGATATAGTATTCTTCATCAGTAGTTATTTTTCTTCTTTTAGAACTTTGAATATATCATCTCTCTCCCTCCAGTTTCCAAATTTTCTGCAGAAAATTCCAGTCCTTTAAAACTTCTCTCTTTGACTTTGATGTTTAACATGATTTTAATGTGTTTCAGGGTAATCTTCTTTGGATTGATCTTGCTTGGGGATCTCTGAGTTCCCTAGACCTGGATGTCCATATCTCTTCCAAGATTTGGGCAGTTTTCAGCTATTATGTCTTTAACTAAACTTTCTGCCCCCTTCCCTCTCTACTCTTCTTTTGGAACTCCCAATATGAAAATGTTTGTTTGCATGATTGTGTCCCACAATTCACACAGACTTTCTTTACTCATTTTTATTCTTTTCAATTTTTGTTCCTCTGAGTGGCTAATTTCATATTACCTCTCTTTAAGTTCACTGATTTTTTTTTTCTTCTGAATGATAGATTCTGCTGTTGAAGCTCTCTATTTATTTTTTTAGTTTTGTCATTGTATGTTTTAGCTCCAGAATTTCTGTTTGATTCTTTTCTGTGGTTTCTATTTCTTTACTAAACTTCTCATTTTGTTCATTTTTGCTTTCCTGATTTTGTTTAGTTTTCTATTTGTGCTATTTTGCATTTTATTGAGTTACTTTAAGATGACTATTTTGAATTTTTTTGCCAGGCATTTCATAGATCTCTATTTCTTTGGGGTCAGTCACTGGAGCTTTATTTGTTTCCTTTGGTGGTATCATATTTGCCTCATTCATCTTGATTTGTGTAACATTGCACTGGTGTCTGTGCATCTGAAGTAGCAAAACACCTCTTCTAGTCTTTCTAGACTGGCTTTGGTAGGTAACGTGTTTCTCCTGTACTTTCCCTGGGCTAATGGGATTACCTCCAAAATCAGTCATGCTGGGTTGGAGCCAGGTCATGAGGTTGTTGCTGGATCCACATTGCGGTCTGCAGTTGATGAGCTTGTTACCAAGGACTTGAGATGGTGTGGATCCTATCTGGTCTCTGGGTGGATGGGACTGTCTTCAGGACCTTGTTCAGTAGGGTGGCATGAGTACAAGCATCTGCTTCAGAGTCTACAGTTGGAACTATAGAGAGCTTGCCTGTTACTAGTTGCATGGGCAGGTGTGGCTCCCATCAGATCCCTGAGTGGACTCCTGCCCAGTCACCAGGTGGGTCCATGGGCAGGCAGGACTGGCCCCAGATCATGGCTGAGAGGAACTAGAGTCCCTGTGCTGTTTCAGGGTCCACAGCTGAGGTTGAAGTACTCAGACCTGACTCTGGAGACACTGGAGGGTGTCATTGACCAGGTTCCTTACTGTGCAGGAATGCTTCCTCACCACAGCTAGTAGTGGCCAGAGCCTAGTTACAGGGTGACTCCAAGGTATGCAGTCAGACTTAGTATGGTGGACTTATATCTGGGGGCACTGATAGTCCTTTCTCCGTATAGGTCCTTGGGCTGGCAAGACTATTCATAGACTGTAGCTTGGGAGAGGGGTGCTAGAGCTAAGTCACAGGGTTGTTTCAGGATCTGCTGTCAGACCAAGTTCAGCTGGCCTGCCTCTGGGGGTACTGATGCGTATGCCTCCCAGTTGCATTCTGTGTTGGCAGGAGTGCTCATGGATTGTGGATGGGAAGGGCTGGAGCCAAGTCTTGAACTCTATTGAAGTTTCATAATCTTCTACTTGGATACTAAAGCTCCCACAAAAGCAATTTTTTCTGTGCATGGCTACCAAAGTATTGTTGCTGAAGGGGATATATATACAAGGGACCTCCTATTCCACATATTGCTGAGGTTGGCTATACAATATTTTGAGAACCTTGGTAAAGGGTATATTGATATTCTTTGTACTACTTTGCAACTCTTTTGTAAGTCTAAATTATTCCCAAATAGTTTAAAAATTATTTTAAAGTTTAAGAAAAGAATAGTGTTAATGGAGTGAATAGACATGGGATAATAAAAGAATCCATAAGTCCATTATTGACACTAACAAAAGGAGGAAGATGGAAGAAAACAACTCTTTCAGAAGAAAGCCAGCTAATAAATACAGAAGAAATGAGAGGGTTTGAAAATCCATGTTTTATAGTCACCAATGTAAGAATTGATTCCGCAAGGTTTATGCAATCTCCAAGGAATAACAATACAACAAACAACCATGTATTTGTAGAGGTGAAAAAAAATTATCCTACTACCCTCTTAGGTTCTCTAGCTGTGTCCTGTAAGTGGACTAACAAAAGACAGACTAACAAAAGAAGGATATTAACATGCACATAACTCTTGCACAAATGAGAGGACCCAGAGATGAGTAACTCAAAAGAGTGATTATAATTTGGGCTCATACAGGGTAAAAATCATTAGGTGAAGTCTTCCACACATCTTGAGAATTCGGGCCTATATACAGATATCTTGCCATCACAATATTTTGTCTCTAAACTTTCATCCATACAACAATTAGGGTAGAGAAATCTGACAAGTGTGATGCCTATGATATGGTTTTCATTTAATATAATTTAATCTAGTGTTGAACATTTATTTAATCTATTTGAACATTTATTTAGGCACTAATAAATCTTATAAGGATATTTTAATTGGATTATTTTTAGTAACACCTTTATACTAGCTTGACTGTATTATTTTAATTTCAATTTAACTGTACGGAAAATAAAATATTTGACTATATATGTACATATATATACATAGATATATATATATATTTATACTTATATACTTAAAATAAGGAAAAAATAAATTTATCCTTTCCTATGGTTAGATATATATATATATATTTAAATATATGTATATAAAATATTCTTTATTTTGCCTGGGTCATTTATCAATTAATTTAGGAAATGATAGACATTTCTTGGTGACTTTTTCTTTGGTTTAATTTCCCAAACATATATCTAGTGTATGTTAAATGGGATTTTTTAATGTTATACTTCCTCATATTGTGGTTTGTTTTCTTAATTTAAATAGCAAATTGACTTTGTTTATAACTTTGTGTATAAAAGAAAATTTAGTTATCATTTAATCTATAGAACTAATTAACCATATTCACAGTAATATAACAATTAGTACTTTCTTTAAGAAAAAAATGCTCATTCCTCTTCTATACTTTCTTTTTAGCCTCTCATCCTTCAGGTATACTAGTTGGATATAAAATAGTCTCAGCAAATCCATATTTATTATTACTGGAGTATAAGATGATGCTATGTGAGAACATTTATAAATCAGAGGGAAAAAATGAACTAAGATGACAGTATTTTCTTCACAATTGCATTTTTTTTCTCAATAAAATAAAGAAAAAGAAAAAAGAGGAAGATTAAGACTGTGAAGATCAGGTTAAAGGAGAACTTAAAAATATAATAATCACCAGTAACAGCTGAAATTCAATAGATCTAAAAATTACATTGAGAAGCTGCATGCAAAATTATAAGCTGTTTTTGTAATAGTTTCTTGTGCCAGTTCAATTTGTTATTGAAAAGATTTTCAAAATTCTCATCATTATGTAAAGGACAAGAATGAATTTATTCATGAATATAAATGTGCTCATTTTTTGTGTTGTCCTAAACTGTACTTTCTCCTACCAGCAAGCATCTGTAGGTTTTACCTTGTTGAAAGTCACTCAAAAATAAATGTAATCAAAAGCAGTTCTCTTGCCAGTAAAATTTAACCTTTAGAAACCTCTTCAAGAGTAGTAGTATTTCAGGAAAGTCATAGCTTTACCAATTACTTTTTTCTTTTCCTTCACCCCTTTAGTAATTAATTCTCTGGCATTAGCCACTGGAAGATTTGACCTAGAAAAGATGATAGGTAGCTAAAAAACTAAAAGAAATGTAATATCATTCCCATCTTAGGGTATTCTGATAATACTATCACACAAATATATCCCATAGCTACATACATTTCAGCATCCATGAACACTAAAATGATCTTGCACTTTTCACACTGGTTTCATTTCAATTTACAACAAAAGACTAACCACAACAGCTGTAAAAAGTGGTCACACATAATGTGATCTTTAAGCAAATGTTTACTCATGAGGCACCCACTTCTCTGTCAGTGCTCTCCAGCTGACTGGTTGCTCAGCATGTACTATAATAATCACCACATGGTACAGTAGCAGGAACAGAGCAACCAGCAATAAGGTGTCCACTATGCATTCAAAAACAAATATCAAATGTAATTCTCCAGAAAAAAATTGTGCATTTAATATAGACTACAGATGATTTGACTATTTGCACCTTTTAGGGGACATTTTTCTTAGAACAAAGATATACAGAGAATATTATAACAAAATAATAGGAATGTACATATACATATATATTCCTATTATTTAGGTTGTATGAACTCTTTGGAAAATGTTGGTAAGCATACACGCACACACATTGTCTGCCTTAGTTTGGTCAGCTCTAACAATTTACCGTAAGCAACAAACATTTATTTCTCACAGTTCTGGAGTCTGAAACTCTGGATCAGGGTGCCAACATGATCAAATTCTGGTGAGGGCCCTCTTCTAGGTTTCAGATTGCTTGTTGATCCTTGTATCCTCACATGCCAGAAAGACAGCTGGAGATCTCTCTGGGGTGCTTTTTATGAAGACATTGATCCCATTCATGAGAGCTCCACCCTCATGATCTAACACCTCCTAATACCATCACATTGGGGGTTAGGATTTCAACATATGAATTTTGTTGGAGACACAAATAGTCCAATGTGCATGCACTCACACACACACACAGAAACCCTGATACTCCATAAAATTTTAAAGGATTATTGTCCTCTAAATAAGGAGATTTCAACTATTTTTGATTGAGACTCACAGTACAAAATAGAGTTTATACTATGAACCATAAAATACATAGGTGTGTGTGTTTCTTTATATAGCTAACTGAAAAGTTTCATGAAGCTTGCAAGTAAAAGCTAATATTTTATCCTATTCTATTCAATTTCATTGAAAAAAACTCTCTGGATATGACCTACTAATTTGATTTTGTAAAACATTGTCATGACTGTCATATGAAAATAACTCGCCTGAATGTTATGCCATAATACTGAGTACCAATATTCATATTTATTTCAAACTAAACAAAATTATTAAAGTAATACTTTAGAAAAATTTAATAGAAACTGTGCTAAATTTTAAAAATATATACTCTGTGTTATTAATTTTTTGTGAATGTCTATAGAATATTTTACCTAAATTGCACTTCTTTAGCTTCTGTATATCATGATGTGCATTTAATGAAACATTAAAATATGGGCAAATTTATAAAGAAAATCATTTTTATTAATCACTCCAATCACTAATCTAATAATTACCCTCTGACCTTGTAAATAGTATAGTTAACTTCTGTGCAATCACTAGAATATAAACCTAACATATCCTACAAACTTATTTTAAAACTTATTTTTGTAAAGTGCCACCTGAATGCTTATCCTTGGCTATTTCCATCAAATCAATTAAGACTGAACTAGAATACTAATAGTCCAGCCTTCCCATCTGCATATTCACCAGGCCATATCTAAGGGACTAATTGTGAATACATTTGTCTTCTATTAAAGTCTAATTTGGAAGAAATTCTCAGACAGAACCAGTCTAATCTGAAGGTCCTCAAACACAAAGATTATCAAACAAATACAAAGAGACACTAATTGCTTTGTCTAGAGTGTTTATAAAGAAGTTCAAAAGAGAAGAGCACTTGATGAATCCAACTCACAAGAATGAAACTAGGACATCCCACTTAACAATACAATGCCTTCATTTGTTATTTTTGATTAGGGTTTATTCAAGTTTTGCTATTACAAATGTCATTGCCTACGAAAACCATTTAGGATTTTTTTTACATAATAAATTTTTCCAAGAGAGAAATGTCCCAAGTTCTGTATAAATTACAAAAATATTCTCCTAAAGAGTTATACCAATGCATAATGCCACATCAGTGCACGATAGTATCTGATTTACCATCTCGTTGACAAGATGAACATTATCTTGTAATTTAAACATGTTCACACTGTTGCTTATAGAAACAATTAATACAAAAAGAATCATACTAAAAAGCAATAATCCTGTCTCACTCCTCCTCACCACCAGTCCCATTTCTGAGCAAAACAGAGCCACCTTTAGTTGTTTATTTTTTTAGCTTTCCTAGTGTGTTATTCCATAACTCTAAAAAATATGTTAAGATCAGTATTACCTAATTCATCACTTTAGACATGATCCACTTGATTCCTGTTATTTTAGATTAGGTTAGTTCACATACATATCTGTATATTTCTTCAAAACCTCCCTGCCCAAGAAAATTAAACCATTAATATTATTTCATTTAGTGATAGTCTTTATAACTCTGTACACTATACCTATATCTCTAGTTCTAAACTCTTTATTTTGTAGGATAAATTTGTTATCAATCTTACTATTTTCCTTTACCCTCCCACTTACCAGTTTCTGTCTTTTGTATGTTTACTTTTACAAATCATTACTAATGGTAAAAAAAAGATATTTAGCTATATTTTTTACTATGTGCTGTAATTGTGACTCTGGGTGAAATTGAGCCTAAAATGCATTAAGTATCTCTCATTCTAAGTTCAAAGTCCTGCTAGAAAGGAATCAGCTGCAAATACAGTTTAGGATCAGTAACTCCCCACAGGGCTCACTGAGATTTCCATAACTAGCTTACATTCTCCAGTTACCAGGCTACCACATCTCACTCTCAGCCTTCCTGGGGGAGAGGAAAGAGTATGTTCCTTTTTTTTGAAACCAAAGGAGAATGACAATGAAAGTGAAACATTTATAAAGCTTGTACATGCCTGGAGGAAATGTCCATTACCATCTTGCTACACGTTTGGAATTTGTTGAACTTCAGAACTCCCCTGGCTCGACTTGGTGTCACCAACAGAAGAATATATGGTGCCAGTTTGGGGAAGAATATTCTGTGAGCCTAGGATTATGGTACTTTTGCTCTTTTTAGTTCCCCTCCTCTGCTTTAGAGAAAAGAAGGCTGTTTGGCATAGTTCTTTTGACATTTATAGATTTACTTAAATATAAAACAAGGTGCCTGCATTCTTATTTGAAAGATCCCTTGGTAGAAGGCCTTCGTGAATATAGTAGTACAGCAAAACTTAAAGAAAGGGTAGTATAGTTTGTTTATGAAAAGATAGGCCAACCCCCACTTTGTACCAGTCCCTTGAGACCCCTACAGTTTGCAAGAGAGAATCCAGAGGTTCCCACATCATGCTAGTGATAAAAATGTATCTTTAGTATTTCTCTAGTTTGAGCTGATTCTATCTGATGCTGGGGCCTCTGCTGTTACAGTAGTGTCTGCACAGTTAGTGATAATCATTGTCCAGAGAAATGTTTTGCTTCACCTTCACCTCCTACATCTTTAGGGTACCATACAGAGAGGAAGTTGTTTCTTTCTTAAACCCAAGATGTTGTGTGGCCTCCCTGCTGACCTTACCATTTGATTGTCAATTAAGAGGCATTCGGCAGTCCGAAGTTAGGAGGGTGAGAATATTCTGAGAAAGAGTATGTGTATAAAGCACAGATCACTGCCCTCCCATTACAAGCCATTCTGAAGCTTAAATCAGACTAGTTTGTCTTAGATTGGGTAGTAGGATAAATGCATTGAAGCAATTTTGAGATTAAAGCTTGAAAATGAGAAGAACTGAAATGTTAATGATCAAAACAGAATAAGCAGCTTAAAGTGAATGCAAAATTATGGAATCTACCCAAGATTTTATCAAGATAGCTGGTACCCATTAGGATAGTGAGTTTCAATATGGTACAACTGGAAACTATTTAGGAGTAGTCACTGGAAAAATAAAAAAACTCCACTTTGTGTTTAAGCCTCAAAACATCAAGCAAATTGAGGCCCCTCAAAACCCTGGTTACATTCATATTATAATCGGTAATCACATGTCTTCTGTACTTTGTCTATGGGTCAACTCCAAATAACTGAAATTAATAGTTCATATAATCATAACAAACTGTTTCATGGACATATATTCTGTTTTGTTTTATTTACTTTCTTGTACTATGTTTTCAGGAATATCTACCGGTATTTCTAATTTTCATGTATTTTTGGATTTTACCTTATCAGTGAATTATTCTAATGTCTCAAACATATTATATTTTCTACAGGATCTCCTTTTTAAATAGATAATTTCATTTTGGAGCCCTGTATCTTCCTCTTCTCTACTGAATCAGTTGATAACTAAGCCTGCAGCACTTTCCTGGATTAAATATACTAATTTCTGAATTCTTATATACTCCTTTCTTGGTTTACTTCCTTGATTTACTTTCTTGATATTTCAGAAACATCCTGAAGTCTCTTGTCAAGAAGTTTGCAAGTGGTAAGTCTTCTAGTTCTGACATGACTTTATTCTGCTATTTTCATTGATATTTTGAGTTATAGCAATGTAAGATAAAAAATAAGAATTCCTCAGATCTTTGAAGGAACTCCTTCACATTCTTCTAACATCCAGTGTTGCTTATGCAAAGTAGAAAAATAGACCACTTTGGAGGTTTTTCTCTCTTCTCTTTTTCTCCCTATCTCTTCTGTCATTTTAGAATGATATGTCTAATTATGCATATTGTTTATGGAGGAGAAAGTGAAGGGCACTGAGTGGAAAGCTATTCAAAAATTAGATTGCTGGAAAAAAAGGAATATGCTTTTTTAAAATTAAATTTTATTAGAGTACAGCTGATTTACAGTGTTGTGCCAGTTTCTGCTGTACAGCAAAGTGAATCAGTTATACATATACATATATCCACCTTTTATAGATTCTGTTCCCATATAGGATATTGCAGTGTACCGAGTAGAGTTCCCCATGCTGCTATACAGTAGGTTCTTATTAGTTATCCATTTTATATATTAGTAATGTGTATATGTCAATACCCATCTCCCAATTTATCTCTCACCCTCCTTTCCCCCTTGGTAACCAAAAGATTGTTTCTACATCTGTAACTCTATTTCTGTTTTGTAAATAAGTTCATTTGTACCAGTGCTTTAGATTCAACATGTAAGTGATATCACATGATATTTGTCTTTCTCTGTCTGACTTACTTCACTCAGTATAACAGTCTCTAGGTCCATCATGTCACTACAGATGACATTATTTCATTCGTTTTTATGGCTGAGTAATATTCCATTGTATATATATACTACATATTCTTCAACCATTTCTCTGTTGATAGACATTTAGGTTGCTTTCATGACATGGCTATTGTAAATAGTGCTACAATGAATATTGCGGTGCATATATTTTTTTGAATTATGGTTTTCTCTGGATATATGCCCAGCAGTGGGATCACAGGGTCATATGGTAGTTTTATTTTTAGTCTTTTTCAGGAAACTCCATATGTTTTTTCACACTGGCTGTACCAATTTACATTCCCACCAACAGTGTAGGAGGGTTCCCTTTTCTCCACACCTTCTCCAGCATTTATTGTTTGTAGATATTTTGATCATGACCATTCTGACCAGTGTGAGGTAATACTTCACTGTAGTTTTGACTTGTATTTCTCTAGTAATTAGTGATGAGCATCTTTTCATATGTTTGTTGGCCACCTGTATGTCTTCTTTGGAGAAATGTCTATTTAGAAATTTCACCCATTTTTTAATTGGGTTGTTTGCTTTTATGATATTCAGCTGCATGAGCTGTTTGTATATTTTGGAGATTAATCATTTGTTGATTGCTTTGTTTGCAAATATTCCCTCCCATTCTGTGGGTTGTCTTTTCATTTTGTTTATGGTTTCCTTTGCCGAGCAAAAGATTTTAAGTTTAATTTGGTCCCATTTGTTTATTTTTGTTTTCATTACTCTAGGTGGTGAATCAAAAAACATCTGGCTGTGATATATGTCAGAGAGTGTTCTGCTTATGTTTTCCTCTAAACGTTTTATAGTATCTAGACTTCCATTTAGGTCTTTAATCCTTTTTGAATTTATTTTTGTGTATGGTGTTAGAGAATGTTCTAATTTCATCTTTTTTACATGTTTTCCCAGGATGACTTATTGAAAAGGCTGTCTTTTCTTCATTGCAAATTCTTGCCTCCTTTGTCATAGATTAGATGACCATAGGTGCATGGGTTTATCTCTGGACTTTCTATCCTGTTTCACTGATCTATACTTCTGTTTCTGTGCCAGTACAATAGAGTTTTGATGACTGTCACTTTCTGGTATAGTGTGAAGTCAGGGAGCCTGATTCCTGCACCTCTGTTTTTTTTTCTCAAGATTGCTTTTGCTATTCAGGGTCTTTCTGTTTCCATACAGATTGTAAACGTTTTGTTCTAATTCTGTGAAAAATGCGATTGGTAATTTGATGGGGATTGCATTGAATCTGTAGATTGCTTTGGATAATATAATCATTTTGACAATATTGATTCTTCCAATCCAAGAACATGGTATACCTCTCCATCTGTTTGTGTCTTCTATGATTTCTTTCATTAGTATTGTATGGTTATCTGAATACAGTTCTTTCGCCTCCTTAGGTAAGTTTATTCCTAGGTATTTTATTGTTTCTCATGCAATGGTAAATGAAATTGTTTCCTTAATTTCTCTTTCTGACCTTTCATTGTTAGTGTATAGGAAAGCAAGAGATTTCTGTGTATTAATTTTGTATCCTGCAATTTTACCAAATTCATTGATGAGCTCTAGTAGTTTTCTGGTAGCATCCTTAGGATTTTCTGTGTATAGAATCATGGCATCTGCAAACAGTGATCACTTTATTACTTCTTTTCCAAATTGGATTCATTTTATTTCTTTTTCTTCTCTGATTGCCATGGCTTGGACTTCCAAAACTATGTTGAATAATAGTGCCAAGAGTGGGCATCCTTGTCTTGTTCCTGATCTTAGAGGAAATGCCTTCAGCTTTTCACCATTTAGAATGATGTTTGCTGTGGGTTTCTCATATATGACCTTTATTATATTGAGGTCTGTTCCCTCTATGCCCACATTCTAGAGAGTTTTTATCATAAATAGGTGTTGAATTTTGTCAAAAGCTTTTTCTGCATCTATTGAGATGATCATACAGGTTTTATTCTTCAGTTTGATAATGTGGTGTATCACATTGATTGATTTGAGTCTATTGAAGAAACCTTGCATCTCTGGGATAAATCCCACTTGATCATGGTGTATGATCCTTTTAATGTGTTGTTGGATTCGGTTTGCTAGTATTCTGTTGTGGATTTTGGCATCTATGTTCATCGGTAATATTGGCCTGTAATTTTCCTTTTTGTGATATCTTTGTCTGGTTTTGGTGTCAGGGTGATGGTGGCCTCATAGAATGAGCTTGGGAGTGTTCCTCCCTCTGCAATTTTTTGGAAGTATTTGAGAAAGATAGGTGTTAATTCTTCTTTAAATGTTGAATAGAATTTGCCTCTGAAACCATCTGGTCCTGGACTTTTGCTTGTTGGAAGATTTTTAATCACAGTTTTGATTTCATTCCTTGTGATAGATCTGTTCATATTTTCTATTTCTTCCTGGTTCAGTCTTGGAATATTGTACTTTTCCATGAATTTCTCCATTTCTTCCAAGTTGTCCATTTTATTGGCATATAATTGCTTGTAGTAGTCTCTTATGATCCTTTGTATTTCTGCAGTATCAGTTGTAACTTCCCCTTTTTCATTTTTTGTTTTTTTTTTTCACTGCTGGGGTTTAGATCCTTAAAGAGTGGAGAACACCATTTTCTTTCTTTTTTTATTTTAACATCTTTATTGCAGTATAATTGCTATACAATGGTGTGTTAGTTTCTGCTTTATAACAAAGTGAATCAGTTATACACGTACATATGTTCCCATATCTATTCCCTCTTTGTCTCCCTCCTTCCCACCCTCCCTATCCCACCCCTCTAGGTGGTCACAAACCACAGAGCAGATCTCCCTGTGCTATGTGACTGCTTCGCACTAGCTATCTATTTTATATTTGGTAGTGTATATATGTCCAGGCCACTCTCTAACTTTGTCACAACTTACCCTTCCCCCTCCCCATATCCTCATGTACATTCTCTAGTAGGTCTTTTTCTTTATTCCCATCTTGCCCAAGGTTATTCATGATCTTTTCAAATTTTTTTTCTTAGATTCCATATATATGTGTTAGCATATGGTATTTGTTTTTCTTTTTATGACTTACTTCACTCTGTATGAAACAGCCTAGGTCCATCTACCTCACTACAAATAACTCAATTTTGTTTCTTTTATGGCTGAGTAATATTCCATTGTATATATGTGCCATATCTTCTTTATCCATTCATCTGTTGGTGGACACTTAGGTTACTTCCATGTCCTGGCTATTGTAAATAGAGCTGCAATGAACATTATGGTACATGATTCTTTCTGAGTTATGGTTTTCTCAGGGTAAATGCCCAGTAGTGGGATTGCTGTGTCATACGGTAGTTCCATTTTTAGTTTTTTAAGGAACTTCCATAATGTTCTCCATACTGGCTGTATCAATTTACATTCCCACCAACAGTGCAAGAGTGTTACATTTTCTCCACACCCTCTCCAGCATTTATTGTTTCCAGATTTTTTGATGATGGCCATTCTGACTGGTGTGAGATGATATCTCATTGTAGTTTTGATTTGCATTTCTCTAATGATTAATGATGTTGAGCAATCTTTCATGTGTTTGTTGGCAATCTGTTTATCTTCTTTGAACAAATGTCTATTTAGGTCTTCTACCCATTTTTGGATTGGGTTGTTTGTTTTTTCGTTATTGAGCTACATGAGCTGCTTGTAAATTTTGGAGATTAATCCTTTGTCAGTTGCTTCATTTGCAAATATTTTCTCTCATTCTGAAGGCTGTCCTTGGGCCTTGTTTATGGTTTCCCATGCTGTGCAAAAGCTTTTAAGTTTCATTAGGTCCCATTTGTTTATTTTTGTTTTTATTTCCTTTTCTCTAGGAGGTGGGTCAAAAAGGATCTTGCTGTGATTTATGTCATAGAGTGTTCTGCCTATGTTTTCCTCTAAGAGTTTGATAGTGACTGACCTTACATTTAGGTCTTTAATCCATTTTCAGCTTATTTTTGTGTATGGTGTTATGGAGTGTCCTAATTTCATACCTTTACATGTACCTGTCCAGTTTTCCCAGCACCACTTATTGAAGAGGCTGTCCTTTCTCCACTGTGCACTCCTGCCTCCTTTATCAAAGATAAGGTGACCATATGTGCATGGGTTTATCTCGGGGCTTTCTATCCTGTTCCATTGATCTATATTTCTGCTTTTGTGCCAGTACCATACTGTGTTGGTTCCTGTAGCTTTGTAGTATAGTCTGAAGTCAGGGAGCCTGATTCCTCCAGCTCCATTTTTCGTTCTCAATATTGCTTTGGCTATTTGGGGTCTTTTGTGTTTCCATACAAATTGTGAAATTTTTTGTTCTAGTTCTGTGAAAAATGCCAGTGATAGTTTGATAGGGATTGCCTTGAATCTGTAGATTGCTTTGGGTAGTAGAGTCATTTTCACAATGTTGATTCTTCCAGTCCAAGAACATGGTATATCTCTCCATCTATTTGGATCATCTTTAATTTCTTTCATCAGTGTCTTATAATTTTTTGCAAACCGGTCTTTTGTCTCCTTAGGTAGGTTTATTCCTAGATATTTTATTCTTTTTGTTGCAATGGTAAATGGGAGTGTTTTCTTGATTTCAATTTCAGATTTTTCATTAGTGTATAGGAATGCCCGAGATTTCTGTGCATTAATTTTGTATCCTGCAACTTTACCAGATTCATTGATTAGCTCTAGTAGTTTTCTGGTAGCATCTTTAGGATTCTCTATATATAGTATCATGTCATCTGCAAACAGTGACGGCTTTACTTCTTCTTTTCTGATTTGGATTCCTTTTATTTCCTTTTCTTCTCTGATTGCTCTGGCTAAAACTTCCAAAACTATGTTGAATAAGAGTGGTGAGAGTGGGCAACCTTGTCTTGTTCCTGATCTTAGTGGAAATGCTTTCAGTTTTTCACACTGAGGACGATGTTGGCTGTGGGTTTGTCATATATGACCTTTATAATGTTGAGGAAAGTTCCCTCTGTGCCTACTTTCTGAAGGGTTTTTATCATAAATGGGTGTTGAATTCTGTTGGAAGCTTTCTCTGCATCTATTGAGATGATCATATGGTTTTTCTCCTTCAATTTGTTAATATGGTTTATCACATTCATTGATTTGCATATATTGAAGAATCCTTGCATTCCTGGAATAAACCCCACTTGATCATGGTGTATGATCCTTTTAATGTGCTGTTGGATTCTGTTTGCTAGTATTTTGTTGAGGATTTTAGTATCTATGTTCATCAGTGATATTGGCCTCTAGTTTTCTTTCTTTGTGACATCCTTGTCTGGTTTTGTTATCGAGGTGATGGTGGTCTTGTAGAGTGAGTTTAGGAGTGTCCCTCCCTCTGCTATATTTTGGAAGAGTTTGAGAAGGATAGGTGTTAACTTTTCTCTAAATATTTGATAGAATTCTCCTGTGAAGCCATCTGGTCCTGGGCTTTTGTTTGTTGGAAGATTTTAAATCACTGTTTCAATTTCACTGCTTGTGACTGGTCTGTTCATATTTTCTATTTCTTCCTGGTTCAGGCTTGGCAGGTTGTGCATTTCTAAGAATTTGTCCATTTCTTCCAGGTTGTCCATTTTATTGGCATAGAGTTGTTTGTAGTAATCTCTCATGATCTTTTGTATTTCTGAAGTGTCAGTTGTTACTTCTTCTTTTTCATTTCTAAATCTATTGATTTGAGTCTTCTCCCTTTTTTTCTTGATGAGTCTGGCTAATTGTTTATCAATTTTGTTTATCTTCTCAAAGAACCACCTTTCAGTTTTATTGAGCTTTGCTATCGTTTCCTTCATTTGTTTTTCATTTATTTCTGATCTGATTTTTATGTTTTCTTTCCTTCTGCTAACTTTGGTGTTTTTTGTTCTTCTTTCTCTAGTTGCTTTAGGTGCAAGGTTAGGTTGTTTATTTGAGATGTTTCCTGTTCCTTAAGGTAGGATTGTATTGATATAAACTTCCCTCTTATAACTGCTTTTGCTGCATCCCATAGGTTTTGGATCATCATGTCTCCATTGTCATTTTTTTCTAGGTATTTTTTGATTTCCCCTTTGATTTCTTCAGTGATCACTTTGTTATTGAATAGTGTACTGTTTAGCCTCCATGTGTTTGTATTTTTTACAGATCTTTTCCTGTAATTGATATCTAGTCTCTTAGCGCTGTGTTCAGAAATGATACTTGATATGATTTCAATTTTCTTAAATTTCCCAAGGCTTGATTTGTGTCCCAAGGTTTGATCTATCTTGGAAAATGTTCCATGAGCACTTGAGAAGAATGTGTATTCTGTTGTTTTTGAATAGAATCTCCTAGAAATATCAATTTAGTCCACCTTTTTTAATGTATCATTGAAAGCTTGTGTTTCCTTATTTATTTTCATTTTGGATGATCTGTCCTTTGGTGAAAGTGGGGTGTTAAAGTCCCCTACTATTTTTGTGTTACTGTCGATTTCCCCTTTTATGCCTGTTAGTATTTGCCTTATGTATTGAGGTGCTCCTATGTTGGGTGCATATATATTTACAATTGTTATATCTTCTTCTTGGATCGATCCCTTGATCATTGTGTAGTGTCCTTCTTTGTCTCTTCTAATAGTCTTTATTTTAAAGTCTATTTTTTCTGATATGAGAATTGCCTCTCCAGCTTTCTTTTGGTTTCCATTTGCATAGAATATCTTTATCCATCCCCTTACTTTGAGTCTGTATGTGTCTCTAGGTCTGAAATAAGTCTCTTGTAGACAGCATATATACTGGTCTTGTTTTTGTATCCATTCAGCCAATCTGTGTCTTTTGGTGGGAGCATTTAGTCCATTTACATTTAAGGTAATTATTGATATGTATGTTCCTATTCCCATTTTCTTAGTTGTTTTGGGTTCGTTACTGTAGGTCTTTTCCTTCTCTTTTTTTTCCTGCCTAGAGAAGTTCCTTTTGCATTTGTTGTAAAGCTGGTTTGGTGGTGCTGAATTCTCTCAGATTTTGCTTGTCTGTCAAGGTTTTAATTTCTCCATCAAATCTGAATGAGATCCTTGCTGGGTAGAGTAATATTGGTTGTAGATTTTTCTCCTTCATCACTTTAAATATGTCCTGGTACTCCTTTCTGGCTTGCAGAGATTCTGCTGAAATATCAGCTGTTATCCTTCTGGGGATTCCCTTGTTTGTTATTTTTCCCTTGTTACTTTTAGTATGTTTTCTTTGTATTTAATTTTTGACAGTTTGTTTAATATGTGTCTTGTCATGTTTCTCTTTGGATTTTTCCTGTATGGGACTTTGTGTGCTTCCTGGACTTGATTAACTATTTCCTTTCCCATATTTGGGATGTTTTCAACTATAATCTCTTCAAATATTTTCTCAGTCCCTTTCTTTTTCCCTTCTTCTTCTGGGACCCCTATAATTTGAATGTTGGTGTGTTTAATGTTGTCCCAGAGGTCTCTGAGACAGTCCTCAGCTCTTTTCATTCTTTTTTCTTTATTCTACTCTGCAGTAGTTATTTCCACTGTTTTATCTTCCAGGTCACTAATCTGTTTTTCTCCCTCAGTTATTCTGTTATTGATCCCTTCTAGATAATTTTTAATTTCATTTATTGTGTTCTTCATCATTGTTTGTTTGCTGTTTAGCTCTTCTAGGTCCTTGTTAAACATTTCTTTTATTTTCTTTATTCTATTTCCAAGATTTTGGATCATCTTTACTCTCATTATTCTGAATTCTTTTTCAGGTAGACTGCTTATTTCCTCTTCATTTGTTAGGTTTGGTGGGTTTTTACCTTGCTCCTTCATCTGCTGTGTGATTTTCTGTCTTCTCATTTTGCTTAACTTAGTATGTTTGGGGTCTCCTTTTTGTAGGCTGCAGGTTCAGAGTTCCCGATGTTTTTGGTGTCTGTCCCTAGTGGCTAAGTTTGGTTCAGTGGGTTGTGTAGGCTTCCTGGTGGAGGAGACTAGTGCTTGTGTTCTGTTGGATGAGGCTGGATCTTGTCTTTCTGTTGGGCAGGTCCACATCGGTGGTGTGTTTTGGGGTGTCTGTGAGCTTATTATGATTTTAGGCAGCCTCTCTGCTAATGGATGGCGCTGTGTTCTTGTCTTGTTAGTTGTTTGGCATAGGGTGTCTAACACTGTAGCTTGCTCAGTGTTGAGTGAAGATGGGTCTTGACGTTGAGATGGAGATCTCTGGGAGATTTTTGCCATTTGATATTACGTGGAGCTGGTAGGTCTCTTGTGGGCCAGTGTCCTGAAGTTGGCTCTCCCACCTCAGAGGCACAGCACTGACTCCTGGCTGGAGCACCAAGAGCCTTTCATCCACACGGCTCAGAATAAAAGGGAGAAAAAATAGAAAGAAAGAAAGGAAGGAAGAAAGGAAGGAAGGAAGAAAGAAAGAAAGATAGATAGAGGTTAAAATTAAATAAAGTTATTAAAATAAAAATAATTATTAAGAAAAATAATTTAAAAAGTAAAAAAAAATACAATGGACTGACAGAACTCTAGGACAAATGGTGAAAGCAAAGCTATACAGACAAATTCACACACAGAAGCATACACATACACACTCACAAAAAGAGAAAAAGGGGAAAAAATAATATATCTTTGCTCCCAAAGTCCACCTCCTCAATTTGGGATTTCTCTTTGTCTATTCAGGTATTCCACAGATGCAGAGTATATCAAGTTGATTGTGGAGCTTTAATCCACTGCTTCTGAGGCTGCTGGGAGAAATTTCCCTTTCTCTTTGTTCGCATAGCTCCAGGGGTTTAGCTTTGGATTTGGCCCCATGTCTGTGTGTAGGTCGCCTGAGGCCCTCTGTTCTTCGCTCAGAGAAGACAGGGTTACAGGAGCAACTGATTCAGGGATCTGGCTCACTCAGGCCTGGGGGAGGCAAGGGTATGGATGCGGGACGTGCCTGCAGTGGCAGAGGCCTGCGTGACATTGCACCAGCCTGAGGCACGGCGTGCGTTCTCCTGGGGAAGTTTTCCCTTGATCACGTGACCCTGGCAGTGGTGGTCTGCACAGGCTCCCGGGAGGAGCAGTGTGCATAGTGACCTGTGCTCGCACACAGGCTTCTTGGTGGCTGCAGCAGCAGCCTTAGCATCTCATGCCCGTCTCTTGAGTCCACACTGATAGCCGCGGCTTGCGTCCGTCTCTGGAGCTCCTTTAAGCAGCGCTCTTAATCCCCTCTCCTCATGCACCAGGAAAGAAAGAGGGAAGAAAAAGTCTTTTGCCTCTTCAGCAGATCAAGAATTTTTCCTGGACTCCCTCCCAGCTAGTCGTGGTTCACCAGCCCCTTAGTTTTTGTTCACGCTCTCAACCTCAGTCCTCTCCCTGTGATCCGACCCAAGGCCCAGCTTCAGCTCCCCTCCTTTTTCATTTTTAATTTTATTGATTTGAGTCCTCTTCCTTTTTTTTTTTTTTTTTTGATGAGTCTGGCTAAAGGTTTATCAATTTTGTTTATGTTCTCAAAGAACCATCTTTTAGTTTCATTGATCTTTGCTATTGTATTTTTCGTTTCTATTTCATTTATTTCTGCTCTGATCTTCATGATTTCTTTCCTTCTGCTAAGTTTGGGTTTTGTTTGTTCTTCTTTCTCTAGTTGATTTAGGTGTAAGATTAGGTTGTTTCTTTGACATTTATCTTATTTCTTGAGATGGGATTTTATTGCTATAAACCTCTGTCTTAGAACTGCTTTTGCTGTTTCCCATAGGTTTTGGATAATCAGGTTTTCATTGTCATTTGCCTCTAATTAGTTTCTGATTTCCTCTTTGATTTCTCCAGTGATGCATTGGTTTGTATAGCAACATACTGTTTAACCTCCACTTTTTGTGCTTTTTAAAGTTTGGTTTTTCCTGTAATTGATTTCTAATCTCAGAGTTGTGGTTGGATAAGATGCTTAATATAATTTCGATTTTCTTAAATTTACCAAGGCTTGATTTGTAGCCCAATATGTCGTCTATCATGGAGAATGTTCCATGTGTACTTGAGAAGAAAGTGTATTCTGCTACTTTCAGATGGAATGTCCTATAGATATCAATTAAGTCTATCTTGTCTAGTCTGTCATTAGGCTTGCATTTCCTTATTAATTTTCTGTCTGGATGATCTCTCCATTGGTTTCAGTGGGCTGCTAAACTCCCCAACTATTATTGTGTTATTGTCTATTTCCCTTTTATGGCTGTTAGCATTTGCCTTATATATTGAGGTGCTCCTATGTTGGGTGCATATATATTTATAACTGCTATATCTTCTTCTTAGATTGCTCCCTTGATCATTATGTAGTGTCCTTCCTTGTCTCTTATAACAGACTTTATTTTAAAGTCTATTTTGTCTGATATGAGTATTGCTACTCCAGCTTTATTTTGATTCCCATTTGCATGGGATATCTTTTTCTATCCCTTCACTTTCAGTCTGTATGTGTCCCTAGGTCTGAAGTGGGTCTCTTGTAGACAGCATATATATGTGTCTTGTTTCGGTATCCATTCAGCCAGTCTGTGTCTTTTGGTTGGTGTATTTAATCTATTTATATTTAAGGTAATTATTGATATATATGTTCCTATTGCCATTACCTTAATTGTTTTTATAAGTCTTTTTTTCTTTCCTTCCTCTTTTGTTCTTTTCTCTTGTGGTTTGATGACCATCTTTATGTTTTGTTTGTGTTGCTTTTTCTTTTTTATGTGTGTATCTATTGTGGTTTTTGGGTTTGTTGTTCCCATGAGGTTTTTTTTTTTTTTTTTTTTTTTTTTGCTGTATGCGGGCCTCTCACTGTTGTGGCCTCTCCCGTTGTGGAGCACAGGCTCCGGATGTGCAGGCTCAGCGACCATGGCTCACGGGCCCAGCCGCTCCACAGCATGTGGGATCTTCCCGGACCGGGGCACGAACCCGTGTCCCCTGCATCGGCAAGTGGACCCTCAACCACTGCGCCACCAGGGAAGCCCCCCATGAGGTTTTGATATAGCAGTCTATATATAAACAAGACTGTTTTAAGTTGCTCAAAGGAATATGCATTTTAGCTGGTTTATTGACTAAGTGAACCTTCATGGAGTAAGATTAAAAGACAAGTTCATCTTTCTTGCACTAGTTCTTTCAAACACATTGAATCCAGTATCTCTTACTTGCTTTTTGATGGCAAATTGTAAAGGCACACAATATTTCAGCTTACATTCAGATATTAATAGTCTGTTTTTCAAAGTTTAAAGAAAGTGGAGTACAGTATAAGATCAAAATTTTTATCTTATATATAATTTAGAGTTTACTCACACCAATCCCTCTCACTTGATGCTCAGTGTCAAATTTGTAAGATAGAAGGGCATGTTCTGTTATTTTCTTCATTTTCTTCCCACTCTTCACAACTTCTGCTGCTTCAGCACTGAGAGTGGTGAGTGGTAAAGTAGCAATTACCCTTTGATTTAGCTAATGCTGTTTGTAATTCTTCTTTGCCTATTAAGTGCTCTCTATTATATTAGGTGACCAAATGTTTACTCTCTTTTTCTTGGGTTCCTTTTGTGGGTTCTATGGAGATATCTTTGCCACAGAACTGCATATTGCACAATTCCTTGATGCATAAGGTGGATAGATTTTGTATCCCTGTATATTTGGTAGATTCTGTATCCTTGTATGAATCCCTTATAATATCTACTATAGCACAGGCATGACAGCAGGTACTATAAACATAGATCAAACAAACTATTCTTAATTTCTTGCCTTATATATGAAAAAGGCACATTTTGTGATGAAATGATTTAATTTATATCTCAACATTCCACATTCATTTGGTGAATTTTTAAACATTTTATTTTACACTTGTCAATGATTATAACTTCTTATAAATACATGATAGCCATGGGCCAATGTGAAAACAGAACTCAGAAGCTTCAATCTCAAAATCAATATTTAGGTGTTACTACTTCTGCTAAAATAGTTAAATTTATACACATACGCATGCAGGTTAACTATGAAACTGGTTTAAGAATGTTGAAAATACCAACTCTCATAAGATAAACTAATGAGTCATTAATCAGAAGAAGAAGAGAACAATTTAAATGATATAAAACAAGGGTCAGTAAACTAGCCTGAAGGCCAAATCCAGCCCACTGCTTATTTTTGTTAATAAAGTTTAATTGGAACATAATCAAATCCATGTGTTTGTTTATTGCCTTTGACTGCTTTTGTGCTATGACACCAGAGTTAAGAGATTGTGACAGAGAGATAATAGTCTGCAAAGCATAAAATATTTGCAATCTGGCATTTTACAGAAAAAGTTTACTGAACTCTGATCTAGAAGAATAGATAAATGTTTCACTTCCTAAGATATATACATTACTGGACAGAAATATTTAGACATTAGAATGTAATATAAGGTTAGTGCTGCCAGCAATCCCATGACTGACAGCAGAGAGAAGCTCCTGAGTTATCAGAAAGTATTCTTGCTCTAACGTTTCAAAAGTCAGTAAGTCCTGGTTTACATGGAAGTATCATTACACTAATACTGAGGGTGAAGTCATTGATGGTATTAATATCAATGCTAAAAGTATACCTAAAACAATTACGTTTCCAGTATTACAAAGTATACTATTAATTACTTGCATGCCAAGAAATCCCAAATCAATGGGTAGGATAGTCAATGTCATTAACATGACAAATACTGAAGTGTTATGAAAGTTATCAGTAGAATAAATTATAGTGGCACACATGACAACTGTGGGAATTAGCAGAGTAACAGAGAACTTCTTATTCTGATTCACAGCTGTATATAAGAATATTTTCCTCTGGGGGTACCTTCAAGATGGCAGAGGAGTAAGACGTGGAGATCACCTTCCTCCCCACAAATACAGCAAAATACATCTACATGTGGAACAACTCCTACAGAACACCTACTGAACACTGGCAGAAGACCTCAGACTTCCCAAAAGGCAAGAAACTCCCCACGTACTTGGGTAGGGCAAAAGAAAACAGGAAATCAGAGACAAAAGAATAGGGATGGAACCTACACCTTGGGGAGGGAGCTGTGAAGGAGGAAAAGTTTCCACACACTAGGAAGCCACTTCACTGGTGGGGACAGGTGGTGGGCAGGGGGGAAGCTTCAGAGCCATAGAGGAGAGCACAGCAACAGGGGTGCAGAGGGCAAAGCAGAGAGATTCCCACACAGAGGATCATTGCCGACCAGCACTCACCAGCCTGAGAGGCTTGTCTGCTCACCTGCTGGGACAGGTCGGGGCTGGGAGATGAAGCTCGGACTTTCGAGGTCAGATCCCTGGGAGAGGACTGGGGTTGGCTGCATGAAGACAGCTGGAGGGGGCTAGTGCACCACAGCTAGCCAGGAGGGAGTCCAGGAAAAACTCTGGATCTGCCTAAGAGGCCAGAGACAATTGTTTCTGGGTGAGCAAAGAGAGGGAATTCGAGCACCACGTAAAGGAGCTCTAGAGAAGGGCGCGAGCCGTGGCTATCAGCGCGGACACCAGAGACGGGCATAAACCACTAAAGCTGCTGCTACAGCCACCAAGAAGCCTGTGTGCAAGCATGGGTCACTAACCACACCTACCCTCCTGGGAGCCTTTGCAGCCCAAAACTGCCAGGGTCCCCCTCACCAGGGAGAACACATAGCACGCTTCAGGCTGTTGCAATGTCACACCAGCCTCTGCTGCCACAGGCTCAACCCGCATTCCATACCCCTCCCTCTCCCCAGCCTGAGTTAGCCAGAGCCCCCTAAGCAGCTGCTACTTTAACTCCGTCCTGTCCAATCTGAGCAGAGAACAGATGCCCTCAGGCAACCTACATGCAGAGGCAGCACCAAATCCAAAGCTGAGCCCCAGAAACTGTTCAAACAAAAAAGAGAAAGGGAAATCTCTCCCAGCAGCCTCAGAAGCAGCAGATTAAAGCTCCACAATCAACTTGATGTACCCTGCGTCTGTGCAATACCAGAATAGACAACGAATCAACCCAAAATTGAGGCAGTGGACTCTGGGAGCAACTGTAGACTTGGGGTTTGTTTTCTGCATCTAATCTGTTTCTGGGTTTATGTTTATCATAGTTGAGTATTTAGAGCTTATTATCATTGGTAGATTTGTTTATTGACTTGGTGGCTCTCTTCCTTTTTTATATTTTATACATATATATATAAGTATTTTTTTTCCATTTTCTCTTTGTGTTAGTATGTGTATGCTTCTTTCTATAATTTTGTCTGTCTAGCTTTGCTTTTGCCGTTTGTCCTAGGGTTCTGACTGTCCTTTTTTGTTTTTGTTTTTTTTAGTATAGTTTTTAGCACTTATTATCATTGGTGAATTTGGTTTTTGGTTTGGTTGCTCTCTTTTTTTTTAAATTACTTTGCTATTCTTTTATTTTTACTAAATCTTTTCTATTTTAATAACTTTATTTAATTAATTTATTTATTTATCTTTCTTCCTTTCTTTCTTTTTTTCTCCCTTTTCCTCTGAGCCATGTGGCTGACAGAGTCTTGGGGGTTCTGGCTGGGTGTCAGGCCTGAGCCTCTGAGGTGGGAGAGCTGAGTTCAGAACATTGGTCCACCAGAGACCTCCCAGCCCCATGTAACATCAAATGGCGAAAGCTCTCCCAGAACTCTCCATCTCAATGCTAAGACCCATCTCCACTACATGACCAGCAAGCTACAGTGCTGGACACTCTATGCCAAACAACTAGCAAGACAAGGACACAACCTCACCCATTAGCAGAGAGGCTGCCTAAAATCATAATAAGGTCACAGACACCACAAAACACAGCACCGGATGTGGTTCTGCCCACCAGAAAGACAAGATCCAGGCTCATCCACCAGAACACAAGCACCAGTTCCCTCCACCAGGAAGCCTACACAACGCACTAAACTAAACTTACTCACTGGAGGCAGACACCAGAAACAATGGGAACTATGTATCTGCAGCCTGCAGAAAAGAGACCTCAAACACAGTAAGTTAAGCAAAATGAGTAGACAGAGAAACACACAACAGATGAAGGAGCAAGGTAAAAACCCACCAGACCAAACAAATGAAGAGGAAATAGACAGTCTGCCTGAAAAATAATTCAGAGTAATGATAGTAAAGATGTTCCAAAATCTTGGAAATAGAATGGATAAAATACAAGAAATGTTTAACAAGGACTTAGAAGAACTAAAGAGCAAACGAACAGTGATGAACAACAAAATATATGAAATTAAAAATTCTCTAGAAGGAATCAGTAGCAGGATAACTGAGGCAGAAGAAAGGATAAGTGACCTGGAAGACAAAATAGTGGAAATAACTATCGCAGAGCAGTAAAAAAAAAAAAAGAATGGGGCTCCCCTGGTGGTGCAGTGGTTGGGAGTCCGCCTGCCGATGCAGGAGACACGGGTTCGTGCCCCGGTCCGGGAAGATTCCACATGCCAAAGAGCGGCTGGGCCCGTGAGCCATGGCCGCTGAGCCTGTGTGTCCGGAGCCTGTGCCCCACAATGGGAGAGGCCACAGCAGTGAGAGGCCAGCGTACCACAAAAACAAACAAACAAACAAACAAAGAATGAAAAGAATTTAGGGCAATCTCAGAGACCACTGGGACAACATTAAATGCACCAACATTCAAATTATAGGGGTCCCAGAAGAAGAAGAGAAAAAAAAATAGACTGAGAAAATATTTGAATAGATTACAGTTGAAAACTTCTCTAATATGGGTAAGGAAATAGTGAAACAAGTCCAAGAAGTGCAGAGAGTCCCATACAGGATAAATGAAAGGAGAAACATGCCAAGACACATATTAATCTAACTATTCAAAATTAAATATAAAGAAAAAATATTAAATGCAGCAAGGGAAAAACAATAACATACAAGGGAATCCCCATAAAGTTAACAGCTGATCTTTCAGCAGAAAGTCTGCAAGCCAGAAGGGAGTGGCAAGACATATTTAAAGTGATGAAAGGGAGGAACCTATAACCAAGTTTACTCTAGCCAGCAAGGATCTCATTCAGATTTGATGGAGAAATTAAAACCCTGACAGACAAGCAAAAGCTAAGAGAATTCAGCACCACCAGACAAGATTTTCAACAAATGTTAAAGGAACTTTTCTAGGCAGGAAACACAAGAAGAGGAAAATACCTACAATAACAAACCCAAAATAATTAAGAAAATGGGAATAGGAACATACATATTGATAACTATCTTAAATGTAAATGGATTAAATGCTTCAACCAAAAGACATAGACTGGCTGAATGGATACACAAACAAGACCCATATATATGCTGTATACAAGAGACTCACTTCAGACCTAAGGACACATACAGACTGAAAGTGAGGGGATGGAAAAAGATATTCCATGCAAATGGAAATCAAAAGAAAGCTGGAGTAGCAATTCTCATATCAGACAAAATAGAATTTAAAATAAATACTATTATAAGAGACAAAGAGGGACACTACATAATGATCAAGGGATCAATCCAAGAAGAAGATATAACAATTGTGAATATTTTTGCACCCGACATAGGAGCACCTCAATATATAAGGCAAATGCTAACAGCCATAAAAGGGGAAAACGACAGTAACACAAAAATAGTAGGGGACTTTAAAACCCCACTTTCTCCAATGGATAGATCAAACAAAATGAAAATAAATAAGGAAACACAAGCTTTAAATGACACATTAAACAAGATGGACTTAATTGATATTTATAGGACATTCCATACAAAAACAAGCGAATACACTTTCTTCTCAAGTGCTCATGAAACATTCTCCAGGATAGATCATATCTTGAGTCACAAATCAAGCCTTGGTAAATTTAAGAAAATTGAAATCATATCAAGTATCTTTTCTGACCACAACTCTATAAGACTAGATATCAATTACAGGAAAGAAACTGTAAAAAATGCAAAGACATGGAGGCTAAACATACACTCCTAAATAACAAAGAGATCACTGAAGAAATCAAAGAGGACATAAAAAAATACCTAGAAACAAATAACAATGAAACCACGACAACACAAAAGCTATGGGATGCAGCAAAAGCAGTTCTAAGAGGGAAGTTTAAAGTAATGCAATCCTACCTTCAAGGAACAAGAAACATCTCAAATAAACAAACAAACCTTATACCTAAAGCAATCAGAGAAAGAAGAACAAAAAACCCCAAAGTTAGCAGAAGGAAAGAAATCATAAAGATCAGATCAGAAATAAATTAAAGAGGAATGAAAGAAATGATATCAAAGATCAATAAAACTAAAAGGTGGTTCTTTGAGAAGATAAACAAAATTGATATTCCATTAGCCAGCCTCATCTAAAAAAAAGTGAGAAGACTCAAATCAATAGAATTAGAAATGAAAAAGGAGAAGTAACAACTGACAATGCTGAAATACAAAGGATCATGAGAGATTACTACAAGCAACTCTATGCCAATAAAATGGACAACATGGAAGAAATGGACAAATTCTTAGGAAAGCACTACCTTCCAAGACGGAACCAGGAAGAAATAGAAAATATGAACAGACCAATCACAAGCACTGAAATTGAAACTGTGATTAAAAATCTTCCAACAAACAAAAGCCCAGGGCCAGATGGCTTCACAGGTGAATTCTATGAAACATTTAGAGATGAGCAAGCACCTGTCCTTCTCAAACCCTTCCAAAATATAGCAGAGCAACGAACACTCCCAAACGCATTCTATGAGACCGCCATCACCCTGATACCAAAACCAGACAATTACATCACAAAGAAAGAAAACTACAGGCCAATATCACTAATGAACATAGATGCAAAAATCCTCAACAAAATACTAGCAAACAGTATCCAACAGCACATTAAAATGATCACACACTATGATCAAGTGGGGTTTATCCCAGAGCTATTTTCCTCCAACTTGCATATAGTTCAGTTATATAGGCACCTTCCCTGGGCTTACAGCTATGCTTTAAGATTAAAATTAGATAAGTTAATAAAGGTGATATTTGATGCCAGTTGAATTTAAGATTCAGGTGATGATTTTGTTGGATTTATCAGAGCCTGAAACATTTAAAATTCTTTCTACCTTGCCTAATTATGTACTACAGGAGGAAGTTCTAGGCACCCCACTCTTGTTTGTTTGGAAGGATCAAAAAACTGAGCCAGACTTGTTTCACATTAAACCTCAAGCCAGGTGCATATCACCTGCTTTTGGTGTTTTTCCTTTTCTTCAAAAACACACAAAACTGTGGATTGATTATGCTCTCTGCTTGTGATTGCAATTGCAAGGAGGGTATTGGGTACAATTTGATCCAATTGGGACAACAATATAAAGGACTATAAATCTGTTTCAATGTGAAACAAACATGCTCAGAAATCTGTTTCCTTTTAATAAATATTTCCTTCCATGTTATTTTTTTGCATGGATTTGGAGGTTATATGCTAATAAAATCTAAGGCAGAGTGGGATCTAATTCTTACAGACAAAGGCTACTTGCCCAGGACAATTTGTTTCATCATGGAAAACCTATAGTTTTGAAACAGAGCTCTAAATATATATAGGGAAGTTATGAAAATGATTTGAGGACTGAGATATTCTTGTTTATGCTTCTATGTGCTAATTAATTCTCTTCTTTAACAAAAGTTTTAAGTCTGTTTAATCTGATTAAATTAATAGGTAATGATGCACACATACACACACACACACACACACACACACACACACACACACTTTTCAGAATAAGAACAAAATACACTATGAAAGCTACATACATTTAGAAGTTTAGATCATTGATTCATTCAGCAATTATTTCATGAGCCCATATCAGTCCAGCCTAACTCTACCTCTCATTAGCTGTGTGTACTGAGCTAAGTAATCTTGTCTCTCTAATTCTTGGTTTCCTCATCCATTAATTGGGGAAAAATAATAATTAATCAAACAAATTTTGTAGGAACTCCAATGAGATAACATGGCACATAGTAGGAACTATCAGTTTAGTGGGTAAGGAATGTATCTAAATACATAATTATAATGTAAAATAGCTATCATTTCTTGATGGTATTGATACGATATTTGTATACAGGTCCTAACATCTTGGTATACAGGTCCTGACAACTTCATAGATAGTCTTAGTGATCATTTGGATAGCTCTCACAAGAACCTTGCTTCACAATTGCTTTATATCTTAAATTATATTCCACTTCAGCCTTTCATACTCATGGCCCCACTTCAGACCTCTTAACACTCAAAATCATTCTGCTTTTAAAATATTAAATTCTAATATTCAAACATATGATAGCAAATTCATCTTTTTCTAGGTCTTTCATCTTGCTTCTGTTACACACCTTTTTTTTATTTACCTCATTGACACTTCCTTGGACACTGGAGCTCTCCTCCAGTGAATATATTATCTCATTCTTTTCTTTGAAGATTGAACTTTGGAAACATGCAGACTTGTACCAGGAGCAGGGTAAGCTGTGTTAAGGTGGTGGAAGTGGTCTATCCTGGGTGAACACAATAATAAAGTTCACTGAAAGTGTGTTTGCTTTTTGTTATCACCATGCACCCAGCAATTCCAAGCAATATCAGTGATAAAATAATCTTTGAACAAATTTGTGTTGATGTAATTTCCAAACTATGGTGGCAGTTGCTACTGAGTTTTGATAACAAATATGTAAGTGCTGCTTCAAAAAATAAATCCCTCTACAGGAAGATCTCCAGTGTCAAAATCTAAATAACACCAAGAAAACAGGGATAAAACCTGAGGAAGCTTTGGGCCATTGGTATTTTAAATTGAAATAGAGTTTCATTTGAAGATTTCCTGAGTTCCCTTTTTTCTCAGGGACAAAAATATCTCAACATCCTTTGAGAGACTTGCCTTTAAGCAGGACCTGTTGATCTCCAAACTCTCTGTCATATAGAGTAGGTGTCATATGAACTCCAGTGTTTTTAGTTTTATTTGACATACTGCCTCAGATACTCCACTGGAAAATAGTTTAATGAGTGTACAAAGGAAGACTAATAAGACAGCTCAACTCCATCATTCACTATTTGTGTGGTGCTCACTACTCATTACTTTTTCTTCCTTTCCATCTATTCACTCTTATATCCACATCAATCGCTTTTCTGCTTCAATAGCTCCACTGAATCTGACTTTTCCACAGTCATCAATGAATGGTCTCTTAGTTGATAAATTATTAGAGTCTATTATCAGAGGTCGATGGCAATTACTATTTACAATTTTCCTTTATTTCTTAAGTGTAGGATGATTCTCTTTCCAATGTCCTGATCTTTTACAATGTCACAAATGTTTTGAGATGAATAGGGAATGGTTGGGGATTGATAAGAATATGTGGACTTTGAGTTGCTTCTAGAGCCATGTTTCTGGTTTGGTAAAGACTCAAATTGAATAAGATAAAAAAAGTTGTTTTTAATTTCTGAAAGAATTAGATTTCAGCCTGAATGATATTCAGGGGTTGATCTCTGCATTCACACACATTATTTTCAGTTTACTTGTTTATGTCAGAGAGAAGATTTCCAACTAAGATGGAAATCAAAAGATTCCTATGTTCTAGATTTAGAGCTGCATATCTTTGGAATACCTTAATAAATCTTTCCACAAACGTGTCAGTATGTTTTCTTTCCCTCTTATTACCTAGCTACATTTTAGCTTAGGAGAGAAGGTAACAAAAAAATTCCTATCAGGCTCTGAATATCAGCTTACAATTTGTCCAACTTCTGATCATAAAGCTCTCTTAAAAAAACATTTCAAGTATTTAAATGAAAGTTATACCTATCAAGTGAGTCAAAACCAAAAGCAAAACTTAACCATGGATGCAAGAAGCATCCCCGAAGAGGACACAAAATGTGCAGCCCTCCCAAGTTCCAGAAACACCCCCAAAGATAGGTAAAAGAAAGAGAATTAGGCCATTCTACTTGAAAGCTGGCAGTGATTGGTAGGATATTAATTGAAATGGGACACCATACATATTTCTGTGTAGCTACATTTTGGGGGCTACCAGTATAACAATTGGCCACCTGCACACACAATCACTGATAAACTGTGCACGTTGACAGGTGGAAACCTAAGTCCTCAAAACACAAAACAAGAAATAATCAGGAAAGAAAGAGCTGTCCCTGGAAGAGACAATAACCAAATAAGCATGTCCCCAAAACAAATTTTAACCAGAGTCACTGTCCAAAGAACTTATTTTATGAAATGTTTTTCATTTGGTAAACTGAATTTGGAAAGAAAAACATTCTTAATACGTTTGCTCAATTGGACTCCACAGGCAGAGATCCAAGAGACTGATGTGATACAAATTGTCCAGTTTGGCAGAGTGGGAGGAGAGAGTAAGTGTGAAAAATAGCTAAATCCTCATATTTTATAATTAGAAATTAATAGCTAAGTCCTACATCTGAAACATAAAGTGGTAGCAATAAAAATGTGTTATTTAAATAAATTATATGAAATAGTCAAAGTATGAAAAATAGGTGCTCTGAGTAGTAGGAAATGGAGTTGTGAATGAAGAAACTTGTTTTTCTTAATATGCTCGGTGAATCTCTTGAATTTTAAAACTATGTGCTTGTAGGTTTTTTGATGATGGCCATTCTGACCAGTGTGAGATGATATCTCATTGTAGTTTTGATTTGTATTTCTCTAATGATTAATGATGTTGAGCATTCTTTCATGTGTTTGTTGGCAATCTGTATATCTTCTTTGGAGAAATGTCTATTTAGGTCTTCTGTCCATTTTTGGATTGGGTTGTTTGTTTTTTTTGATATTGAGGTGCATGAGCTGCTTGTACAAACAATAAATGCTGGAGAGGATGTGGAGAAAAGGGAACCCTCTTGCACTGTTGGTGGGAATGTAAATTGTTACAGCCACTATGGAGAACTACCGTACGACCCAGCAATCCTGCTACTGGGCATATACGCTGAGAAAACCATAATTCAAAAAGAGTCACGTACCACAATGTTCATTGCAGCTCTATTTACAATAGCCAGGACATGGAAGCAACTTAAGTGTCCATCAACAGATGAATGGATAAAGAAGATGTGGAACATATATACAATGGAATATTACTCAGCCATAAAAAGAAACGAAATTGAGTTATTTGTAGTGAAGTGGATGGACCTAGCGTCTGTCATACAGAGTGAATGAAGTAAGTCAGGAAGAGAAAAACAAACACCGTATGCTAACACATATATAGGGAATCTAAAATAAAACAATGGTCATGAAGAACCTAGGGGAAAGACGGGAATAAAGACGCAGACCTACTAGAGAATGGACTTGAGGACATGGGGAGGGGGAAGGGTAAGCTGGGACAAAGTGAGAGAGTGGCATGGACATATATACACTACAAAAGTAAAATAGATAGCTAGTGGGAAGCAGAGGCATAGCACAGGGAGATCAGCTCTGTGGTTTGTAACCACCTAGAGGGGTGGGATAGGGAGGGATGGGAGGGAGGGAGACGCAAGAGGGAAGATATATGGGGACATGTGTATATGTATAACTGATTCACTTTGTTATAAAGCAGAAACTAACACACCATTGTAAGCAATTATGCTCCAATAAAGATGTTAAAAAATTAAATAAAAAATACAAAAACAAAACTATGTGCACCTATAACTTTTATTGAAGCAAACCCCAATCATTTAAACTATAAATGAAATAGTTTAAATTGCAAACTGATATACACTTATAATAATAACTAAATATAGAAAGCACTTTCATCACTTAGAAATTATCCAGGCATCTTTTTATGCATATATGCAGTTTAAAAACACTTAGACACCTAAATAGAAATAGTTTTAAATTTTCATTATTATGAAGCTAATTTTTTCGAAAATGATTTTATCTATTTTTATTAAAAACAACAATATCAGAAACCACATAAAATGAAGTGAAACTGAATAATTCAACTAATGTCATGTTATCATATCATATACTACTTCTTAAGATGACATCTAAATTCAAGGTAAATTATGAATAAATAAAATTATGTAATTGTTATTTTTCTTTTTAATTATTTATTTTAATTTTAGGAACGACAGACAATCAACTCTGAAAGGGTAAAAATTATCTAAAACGCAGTATATTTTTTCGCAGTTGTATTCTTAAACTCTTTTTTGATTGATTGAGGCTCTTGAAAATAAGAGTCTAATGTTAGGAAACTTTCTTCTTTGCCCTGAAGCAAGCACGGACATTCTTGGCTCTACAAGGACTTTCAACTGCATTTGATATAAAAATAATCCATTTTAGAGATCAGTAAATAACACTGAAATTCTTTGAATGACAGTGCTGGAAGAGGAACAAGATGCAGGGCCACTCTATTTTATTAAAGATCCTTTAGTCTTCCTTTTCCATAAGATCTCCATTGATAAGCTCTTGTGAATGAGATTTTAAATATCCAACATTTTTAGGGTAAGTTCTGCCTGACATCTCTGTGTTGCCTCTCAAACTGGCATAATTTTTCTATCACTCTCCGTGTGGTCTTAGCTACAGTAATCATGATCTTAAAAAAGTGACATGTAGAGCTGTTCAGAGTTGCTTCTGCTTATTTAGAAAGAAAGTTCTTATGTTAGGTGACACCTTGACTTATAGTGAATTTCTTTTCCCTTGTATACATTTTGTCCCCATGCATTACTGAATTCTTAAAAGGGAATTGGGGGAAGAGATAATGGAGTATATCTGTTGATGGGACAGCATCTAGTTTTTTGAGCATGATGAAAATATTCTGCTATTAGATAGTAGTGATTGTTGCACAATATTGTGAACATACTATAAACCACTCAACTGTACACTTTAAAAGGATTATAAATGAAACCAATTAGTCATGGAAGAACAGTTACTACATGATTACACTAGTACAAAGTATCTAAAACAGTCAAACTGCTAGAAGCAGAGAGTATAATGGTAGTTGGCGGGGCTGGGGGAGGGGGAAATGAAGGGTTGCTTTAGAACAGTTATAAAACCTCAGTTATGCAAGATGAATAAGTTCTAGAGGTCTGCTGCACAACATCATGCCTATAGTTAACATACTGTATTATACATTTAAAATGTGTTAAGGAAGTAGATCTCATGTTAAAAATTCTTACCACGATAAAATAAGTAATGTTATGGTATGAAATATATATATATATTAATTCAGGAAAAATGTTTGAGAATTTTAGCCTAATATAATAACTTTACAGTATGTTTTGCAGGTGCATTAGTCTAGTTACTTAAATTTAGAAAGATAATGGGAAGTTCAAAAACTTCTCTTAAGAATTTCATCAGATATATCTGCATATATATATGATGAAAACACACACATATATATATATGTTTGAAATTTTGGATATTATTCATATACACTAGTGGTCAAGAAGAAATTGATGACTTTCATTCGATAAAACAATGTATATTTTTCTTTCTTTTGGGGGATTAAATTTTTACCAAATTTATTAGTACTATTCATACATATTTTTTGCCATATTTATTAGTACTACATATAGATAAATTACCCCAACTTTTAGGAAAGCTCATTGTCCCCATCCCCTGTCAAGCCATCTCAAATGAGAAATGTTTTGACATACATCAAAGGCAAAATGAAACACAAAATGATATACTGTAATACTGTGCGGAGGGTTTTGCATGAGGAGCAAGAGTCAGAATTTTGCATTATGGGTTACCTCATCTCTCTTCAATTTCACTCTAGTAGATATTTTCCCAGTTTAATACCAGGGAATAAAACAAGGGATGAAAACAGAGCCAAAGAGAGCCACCTCCAATATCTAAAGGCTTTACATGATCCTCTGATAGGGTTTCTGCTGACAAAATAAGTTGAGTCCTTGGGCATCAAGTTTAGCTCACTGGGATAATGGACAGCATGCAATTGGGTCTGAAGCTCATGGATCATTGGCCTGGAGTATCATCTATGGTTATATTACTTGAAAACCTTCTGAAGTGAGCAGAAGATATTTAAGCAGCTGCTCAAATTTGCATATCTTAAATGCATTTAATATGGTTAACATTACTGGCTACATAAAAATAGATTCCTTCTCTCTCACCATAGATCCCATAGGACAGTAACACAGTGTTTTCTTACTGAGTTTGAAAATTTTTCTTTTCAAAAAAACACGATGAATTTTACTACATTTGTAACAACATTAAAATATATAATGAATTTTAAGTTGTATATGTGTGTGTGTGTGTCTATATCTGTGTGTCTGTATTAAGAGTTGGGAGATTCCTATTTTTCCAATACTCAAACATGATCTCTTGTGGAGAAATCAGAATAAGAAGTAGCACTTCACTTTTATCTTTGGTACAGGCAACTTTTCTAAAGTTTGGAGCTTAATTTTACTTTAATTTTGTCAAGTATATTAGATATTCTTGATGGTATTTTATCTCAATAGCAAATCATTACCAAACAAAAGAGGTAAGACACAAATATGCATTACCAGTTAAGCAATCTAAATATATTTTTATCCAAGTGATTTCAATTTTAAATCACTTCCAAAAAGAGGGAGAGACTAATACAAAAGTGTTGAGGCTAGAAATAGCTATAGATAGAGGTCCCAGAGGAAACTGAACACAAGACCAGAAAGATGAGAAGGAGAAAACTGTCAGGAAGTTTTAGTGCACAAATGGATTGATGCAGAACAGGGAAAGCTTTGGACAACTAAAGAAATTAGACTCAAAGGCAGTAATGAAGGGAATATCAAACACGGAAGACAATTTTTTTTTTTTTACTGGAGTTCTTCTTGGCTTACAGATTTGCCTGTGTTTAATTATTGAATATTCTAAGCATACTTTCTAGAGAATGTGAAGAATGACATTTAGAATATTAGTAGCAGTTTTCAAAATCAGTATACTCACTTGTTTTACGAGGGTTGTTTTGTTCTAGTCCTGATTTTAACATCCTTCATAAGTATGAGCTGCACTTTTACAGAGGTTTTTGCCTGTGAAAATATACAGTAATTTCTATATTTGATAGCAGACATTTTTCTTTCCATTTCATTACTACATCTTCCATAACCTGCAATATGTTTTATTTTTGTTGGCATAGTTCTTTTCACTGCCAATCACTTTATATTCATAAACAACAGGAAACAAGTAAATATGTAAATTTGCTATGAAATATAGGAAAAAATGTTAGAATGTAACAAAGTAGAAGAAACATATTATGATTGCATTTGAAGAGTATAACTCTATGAAAGGAAAGCCATGGCTAAGGCAGCAGGACAATTAACCTAATTGCAATCATAATAGCAAGATTTTTTTTCTAAATTATTTTTTTACTGATGAAAAATGAAGAATATATAATTCCATTGATTTCATCACATTATGCATTATATTAGGACAGTTGCCTATTTAAGTATTCATAGTTTTTAAAAATGTACTTTGAAAGACATCTAAACCCTTCCAAAATCTAATTCTATCCATTTCTAGAGTAAATATGAAGCTTAAGCTTAATTTTCTGATGTTTAAAATATTTCATTAGATTTCAAGAAGACATGCATAATGAATTTTACAAGTGCCATTGATTATAAACCAACAACAATCTTAATGCAGCACCTTATGTATAATACTATTTTTATTGCTAAATATTAAAAAACATTCTACACATATTTTCACCAATATATATAATAATGAAGTCATTTATGGAAATCAAAAGAAAAATATAAACAAATAGTAAAGTAATGCTTTAAAATTTTTTCACTGAAGTTCTTTCTTGTGGGTAAGAAAATAATAGAACTCCTGTATTTCCAAGAGCCCCGTACTGCCTTTCTAGTGAAATTACATGATTTCATGGATATACACTTCATGATGATCAAAAGGAGAGACTGAGGCTTTTATTAAGAATGTACCATTAGCAGCCTGATTTATGTCAATGGGTCCAAAAATAAAACATTGGGGAAAAGGGGAAGAACAAAGGAAAGAGAGGAATGAATACAGATGAATAGAATATCACAGGGCAAAGCAGAATCATGCAAGTTAAACATTGATCACATTACTCCTCATCAGAGACTTTTTAAAGTTGTTGCTTTTCTAAAAATGAACAAAACCCAATTTTTTTCCACTTAATTTGAATGCTTATCCTCCAAAAAAATAGTATTAGACAGCCTTAAGTTTCAAGTAAAAACAAGACATTTAATCTTTGAAAATTGCAATTTTTATATTTTAATTCAGGACTAAACAATATAAGATCAATAAATAGATTACATGGAAATTTCTGCTCCTTAAGAGGTAACAGAATATTTTTTTAATGTACATCTAGCTATGTATTTGGGAAAACACCACTCAGATGTGAATGTACCAGTCGATTCTTCCCTAAACTCTGAAGCTGTTCTTGAATAGATGACATAATTATCTTCATATTCTAATATCTAGAAAGACTATAACTCTTAAAAGGCATGTAGTTTTTTTCAGAATGATAGTTACACTAAGAACATGACTACTTCCATTTTGTATTTAGAAAATAAACCTAGAAAGATAAACAAATGTTTTAGAAAGATTCCTGCAGTTTATAGTATACAGTGTTGAGATTTCAAATTAAGTAGTTATTAGAGACCAATAGAAAACTTCTTAAAACATTATGCACACAAAATTCTATAGTAATATATTTGTGTGTATGTTTGTGTGTGTGTGTAAAATCATAGAGGTGAATCACACTATGTACTCCATAATATTGGATTTTACTACTTTAGCACTTACTCGTTATGATTATTTTAGGGACTTTCTATAACATATGCAACTTATTAGAGAAAGAGTGAATAATTCAAGGAAACTAAATATCTCTCTCTGCCTCAAATTTTACCATGCAGATGTCAGTTTAATAAATTTTATTATAAATATACATACTGAATATACTGGATACACATATTCCACTAATAAAATAATCATGAAGTTAATTACTGAATGTGTAAAAACACAAAGATTTTATTTTTTTATGACTAAGTGTATTCTTCCTCTAATATTTTCTTACTTGCTTAAACCTGTAACCTAGGAGTAGTATTGCTGAACCATAGGGTATGTGTGTGTTCAGCTTTACTAACGCCAAAATACTGTATAAAATAGTTGACCAATTTACACTCCCACTAGCAGTGTTCGAGAATTCCCTTTTATCCACATTCTTTCCAAAGCTTTGTATTGTAAAATTTCTTTATTATTGTGAAATTAAATTATATAAAACATTATATCATTATAGTCTTATTTTGCTTCCTTTTCTGAGATTGAGTTTCTTATGTTCATTGGCAATTCATATTTTTCTTCTATAAAATGCTTGTTTATGCCCTTTTTATGTTAAATCAAGTGTCTTTTGATTGATTTTTCAGCAGGATTTTTAATTTGTTTTCTCTGTATTCTGGATACAAATACTACTTTTTTACACAGTTATAAATATCTTCTCTTTATATGCTGGTCATCTTTTCATATTTTTAGATTGTCTTTTGACTGTCAAAATATCTTAATTATGTAGCATCCAAATTTATTTCTCATTTCTTTTATAGTTAGTACTTTTTATTTGCTTAAGAAATTCTTCCCTATCCTGATAGCTTAAAAATATTCCTTTATATTTTATTTTAAGGGGCTTAAAATTTTGTTTCTTTTTAAACTTAGATCTTTAATGTTTCTGGAATTGATATTGTGAATTAGAGATGCATACCTTTTCCATATAGATAGCCAATAATCTTAGCATAATCTTTCGACTAGTTCCTTCTTTACCCACTATTATTTAATGTAACTTCTGTAATATATAAGAATCCATAAATTTGTTGTTTCTTTTCGTTCTCCATATCCTTTTTGATTTTTAAGTGTGTCTATCCTTACACAAGTAATATTCTGATTTAATTGGTATAGGTTTATAATAAGCCTTGACATTTGGTAGGATACATATCTCTATATAATTATTCTATTTCAGTAGTTTCACAGCAACTTTTGGCCCTTTGCACTTCCATGTACTTTGCATGATCAACTTATGAAATTCTAGAAAATTACTGCAGTGATTTTATTGAGGTATAATTGTTATACAAAAATGTATATAATTAATGAATAGAATTTGATGAGTTTGTACATTTGTAAACATTCATATTACCATCACCGGTAATAAGGATAATAAACATATCCTTCATCCTCAAAAGTAGAACGGTTCCAATTTCTCCACAACATTGCCAACACTTGCCATCTTTAGTGTTTTTTGGGTTTTTTTAATAAAAATCATCCTAGCAAGTGGGACGTGACATCTTATTGTGGTTTTGATTTGCATTTCTCCAACAATTAGTGATGTTGAGCAACTTATTCATATAACTGTAGGCCACTTGTATGTCTTCTTTGGAGAAATGTTTATTCAGGTCCTTTGCTCATTTGTTAATTGGGTTATTTTTTATTTTTCTGTTAAGAAGTTCCTTACATATTTTGGAAATTAACCCCTTATCAGGTATGTTGTTTGCAAATATTTTTTTCCCATTCTGTAGGTTACCGTTTCACTTTGTTCATCATTTCCTTTTCTGTGAGGAAGCTTTTTAGTTTGCTGTAATCCCACTTATATATTTTTGCTTTTGTTGCTTGTTCTTATGATGTTGTATCCAAGAAATCACTGCCAAGGTCAATGTCAAAAAGCTTTTCCCCTATATTTTCTTATAGGAGTTTACAGTTTCAGATACTGTGTTCAAATCTTTAATATATTTAAAATTATTTTGTATATAATAGAATATAACAATTCAATTTCATTCTTTTGCATGTAAATATCCACTTTTTCGAACACTATTTGTTGATGAGACTATTCTTTCTCCATTGTGTATTCTTGGCACCTTTGCAAAAGACCAAGTGTTCATGGGTTTATTTTCATGCCAGTAACATATTGTTTTGGTAACTGTAGCTTTGTAATACATTTTGAAACCAGAAAGTGTGATGCCTCCAGCTTTGTTCTTCTTGCTTAAAATTGCTTTGGTTATTTGGTGTCTTTTGGAGTCCATATTAATTTTAGAATTATTTATTATATTTCTTTAAAAATGTCTTTGGAATTTTGATAGGGATTGTACTGAATCTGTAGATCACTTTGAGTAGTATGAACATTTTCACAATATTAAGTCTTCCAATCCATGAGCACAGGATATCTTTCCATTTATTTGTGTCTTTTAATTTCTTTCATCAATGTTTTATAGTTTTCAATGTATAAGATTTTTACCTCTTGGATCAGGCTTATTCTTCAGAATTTTATTCTTTTTGATGCTACTGTAAATGAGAGTGTTTTCTTAAATTTCTTTCTGGATAGTTTGTTGCTGGTGTATAGAAATGCAACTGATTTGGGCATGTTGATTTTGTATCCTGCAACTCTACTGGATTTGTTTATTCTAACATGTTTTTCTCTGGAGTCTTTAGGGTTTTCTAGATGTAAGATCATGTCATCCGCAAACAGAGATTATTTTAATTATTCCTTTCTTATTTGGCTGCCTTCCATTTCTTTTTCTTGCCCCATTACTTTAGCTAGGAATTTCAATACTATGTTGAATAGAAGTGGTGGGGTAGGCATCCTTGCCTTGCTCCAGATTATAGAGAAAAGCCTTTAAGTGTTTAAATATTGAGTAATATATTAGCTGAAGGTTTATTTTAGATTTTATTTTATTTATTTATTTGTGGTACACGGGCCTCTCACTGTTGTGGCCTCTCCCATTGCAGAGCACAGGCTCCGGACGCACAGGCCTAGCGGCCATGGCTCACAGGCCCAGCTGCTCCGCGGCATGTGGGATCTTCCTGGACCAGGGCACGAACCCGTGTCCCCTGCATCAGCAGGCTGACTCTCAACCACTGTGCCACCAGGGAAGCCCTAGATTTTATTTTTTACAGCAGTTTTAGGTTTATAACAAAATTGAGAGGCAGGTACAGAGATTTCCCATATACTACCCTGCTTCCACATGTGCAAAGCCTCCCATATTTCACATCACCCACCAAAATGGTACATTATTTAGAAGGAGAAACTATTGACATGTCATAATCACTCAAAATCCATAGTTTCCCTTAAAGTTCACTCTTGTGTTATACATTCTATAAGTTTGACAAATATATAGTGACATTTATCCATCATAACATAATACAGAGTATTTTCACTGCCCTAAAAATCCTCTCTTCTCTCCCCATTCATCTCTCCCCTCACATATACCCCTGGCAGCCTTTGATCATTTTATTTTCTCCATAGTTTACCTTTTCCAGAATGTCACATGGTTAGAAATATACAATATATAGCCTTTTCAGATTGACTTTTTTCACTTAGTAATACACATTTAAAATCCCTCCTCATTTTTCATAGCTTGAGAGTTCATTTATTCTTAGTGCTGAATAATATGCCGTTGTCTGGTTATACCACAGTTTATCCATTCACCTATTGAAATACTTACTGGTTGCCTCCAAGTTTTGACAATTATGAATAAAGCTGGCATTCAAGAAGAGTTGCTGATTTTTTGGTCTGTTCAGCTTTTTATTTATTGTTAGAATGAAGTGGTGACTTTCAAGCTCCTCTTGTGTGGAACCAGAAACCAAAGTTCTCACTGTGCACTTTTCCTATATGGCCTTTATTGTGTTTTGGTAAGCTCCTTGTATGATTAATCTGTTGAGAGTTTTTATCATGGATGTGTTTTAAATTTTGTCAAATGCTTTCTCTGCATCTATTGACATGATCATGCCATATTTTTCCTTCATTCCATTAATGCAGTGTATCACATTGATTGATTTATGTATATTGAACCAGCCTTGCATCTTAGGGATAAATTTCACTTGGTCATGGTGTTTGATCCTCTTAATTGGTTGTTGAATTCTGCTTGCTTATATTTTATTAAGAAATTTTGCATCCATATTTATAGATATACTATTTTGTAGTTTTATTTTCTTGTGGTGTCTTTGTATTTAGAATCAGGGTGATGATGGTCTTAATGAATGAGTTTGGATGTATTCCTTTTTCTTCTGTTTTTTGGAAGAATTTAAAGTTAGAATACTCTAAATGTTTTGTACAATTCACTTGTAAAGCCTTCTGTTCCTGGGCTGTACTTGGAAGGTTTTTGATTAATGATTAAATATCCTTGCTATTCATCTGTTCAGACTTTCTATTTCTTCTTGATTCAGTCTTGGTAGGTTTATATTTCTAGAAAATTAATTTCTACTAAGTTTTGAATTTGTTGCTCTATAATTGTTCATAATAGTTTCTTATGGCCTTTTTAATTTCTGTGGCAGCAGTTTTAATGTCTTCTCTTTCATTACTGATTTTATTTATTTATTTATTTGTTTATTTATTTATTCTCTTTTCTCTTGGTTTGTCTAGCTAAAGGTTTGTCAATTTTGTCTGTCTTTTTAAAAAAACTTTAGTTGTCAATATTTTTCTATCATTTTATATTCATTTTTAATTTTTTACACAATTTTAAAGATTATACTCCATTTATAGTTATTATGAAATACTAGCTATATTCTCCATATTGTACAATACATACATGTAGCCTATCTTACACCCAACTGTTTGTACATCCCACTCTCCCACCCCTATATTGCCCCTCCCTCCTTACCTCTCCTCACTGGTAACCACTAGTTTGTTCTCTATATCTGAGAGTCTGCTTCTTTGTTGTTATATTCACTAGTTTGTTGTATTTTTTAGAGTCCACATACAAGTTATATCACACAGTATTTGTCTTTCTCTCTCTGACTTATTTCACTTAATAGATCAATTCATGTTGCTGCAAATGGCAAAATTTCCTTCTTTTTTATGGCTGAATAGTATTCTATTATATATATCCATTCATTTGTTGATGGACACTTAGGTTGCTTCCATATCTTGACAACTGTAAATAATGCTGATATGAACATTGTGGGGCATGTATCTTTTCGGATTAGTGTCCTTGTTATTTTGGACATATACCCAGGAGTGGAATTGCTGGGTCATACTGTAGTTTTATTTTTAGTTTTTTAAGAATCCTTCATATTATTTTCCACAGTGGCTGCACCAATTTACATTCCCACCAACATTGTACAAGTGTTTCCTGTTCTCCACATCTGTGCCAACATTTGTTATTTGTGTTCTTTTTGATGATAGCCATTCTGACTGGTGTGAGGTGATATCTCATTGTGGTTTTGATTTGCATTTCTCTGATGATTAGTGATGTTGAACATCTTTTTATGTGCCTATTGACCATCTGAATTTCCTTTTGGAAAAATGACTATTCAGTTCTTCTGCCCATTTTCAAATTCTTTATTTCATTTCTATTCTTTATTTCATTTCTTCCTGTTCTTATATTAATTATTTGTATCTATTGCAGGATTTTTCATTGTATTTACCAAGATGTTTCCTTTGAAATACTCATTGTTATAATAGTCTATTTTAATCTGGTAAGAACTTAACTTCAATAACATGTGAAAACTCTGTAATTTACTCCCCCTCACACACTTTATATTATTAATTTCTGAATTTATTTTTATATTGTCTATTGTCAAGTATTTTGTGATAATAGTTATTCTTAATACTTTTTACTTTTTTTTTTTTTTTTTGCGATACATGGGCCTCTCACTGTTGTGGCCTCTCTCATTGTGGAGCACAGGCTCTGGACATGCAGGCTCAGCAGCGATGGCTCATGGGCCCAGCTGCTCCACAGCATGTGGAATCTTCCCGGACCGGGGCATGAACCCATGTCCCCTGCATTGGCAGGTGGACTCTCAATCACTGTGCCACCAGGGAAACCTGACTTTTAACTTTTATATTAGGGTTAAAATGATTTATGTGCTACCATTAGAGTATTACAATATTCTGTGTTTGTATATTTACAGGAATACTTTGTTTTATTGTGTCTCACTTTATTGAGATTTGCAGATACTGCATTTTTAATGAATAAAGGCTTTTGGCAACCTTGTGTTGTCAAATGATGGTTGGCATTTTTAGCAATAAACTTTAAAAAATCAATATGTATACATTGTTTTATAGACATAATGCTATTGCATACTTAATAGACTACAGTATTGTGTAAGCAGAAATTTTATATGCATTGGGGAACCAAAAGTTTCTGTGACTTGCTTTCTTGTGATATTTGCTTTATTACAGTGGTCTGAAACCAAACCTGTAATATCTCTGAGGTATGACTGTACCTTTCTTAGTGAGACTTGTTTTTCATATGCTTTCATGTTGCTGCTTAATATTTATTCATTTCAACTCAAAGAACTCCCTTTAGCACTTCTTTTAAAGAAGATCAAGTGATGACAAACTCCCAGAATTTTTGTTTATTTTGGAAAGTCTTCAGGTCTTCCTTTCATAGGAAGGACAATTTTTTTCTGAAATAGTTTCTCAGTTGGCAAGTTTTGGTTTTCACTATTGTGAATACATCACTTCACTCTCTCCTAGCCTACATGGTTTTAGCTGAGAAATCTGCTCAGAATCTTATTGTAATTACCTTGTATGCAACTAGTTATTTTTCTCTTGCAGCATTCAAACGTCTCTTTTCCTTTGATTTTGACAATTTAATTGTAATACATTTTAGTTTAACTCTCTTCTGTTTCAACATATTTGTGGTCCTTTGGACTTCATGAATCTGGATGCCCATTTCCCTCCCCAAATTTGGGATTATTCAACTATCATTTCTTTAAATATGGTTTCTGCCTCTCTCTCTCTTTTCCCCTTCTAGGACTCCCATAATGTATATATTGCTCCTTTTGATGTTGTCCCATAAGTCCCACAGACTTTCTTTACTCATCTTCATTCATTTTCTCTTTGTTCCTCTGACTGGAAATTTCAAATGACCTTTCTTTGAGTTCACTAATTCTTTCTTCTGCTTGGTTGATGATGCTGAAGCTCTTTATTGAAAAAAAAATAATTTAATTGGATTCTTGTTTTAAAAAAATACATGTTATTTACTTTACTACCTGGTTTTTGGAAGGAGTTAGACAAAAGAAAATAATCATGAGGGAAATAAGAGAGCAAATTTTGACTACTCATGAAGATGACTTCACCTTCTATTTTACAAATAGAAATGAATCACCTCAAACTCCTATTATAGACACAAACAACCTACCTTCATGCCCTCAATTCTTGCCGCCCATATATATGAATCGGACTTCATCCTCTTGTTGAAAATGAATCCTTTTATGTTCTGGTTCCAAATAATTTTCATCTGAAAGGAATTCTTTAATTATTTTCCTATTTATTTTATCTCTGTCTTCTCCTTCTGGTGACATTTCCCCCCTTGTACACAAAAATTCTCAAGTCTAATTGCCTAAGGGGGGAAAAATCCTCTTCATTTACTGTGTCCCTTTTTTTTTAACAGCTTTATTGGCGTATAATTGCTTTACAATGGTGTGTTAGTTTCTGTGTTATAACAAAGTGAATCAGTTATACATATATATGTGTATATATATATATATATATATATATATATATATATATATATCTCCCCGCATCTCTTCCCTCTTCCATCTCCCTCCCTCCCACCCTCCCTATCCCACCCCTCTAGGTGGTCACAAAGCACCGAGCTGATTGCTCTGTGCTATGTGGCTTCTTCCCACTAGCAATATAATTTACGTTTGGTAGTGTATACTTGTCCATGCCACTCTCTCACTTTGCTCCAACTTACCCTTCCCCCTCCCCATATCCTCAAGTCCATTCTCTAGTAGGTCTCTGTCTTTATTCCCACCTTGCCTGTAGGTTCTTCATGACCATTTTATTTTTTTTTTGATTCCATATATATGTGTTAGCATATGGTATTTGTTTTTCTCTTTCTGACTTACTTCACTCTCTATGACAGACTCTAGGTCCATCCACCTCACTACAAATAACTCAATTTTGTTTCTTTTTATGGCTGAGTAATATTCCATTGTATACATGTGCCACATCTTCTTTATCCATTCATCTATTGATGGACACTTAGGTTGCTTCCATGTCCTGGCTATTGTAAATAGAACTGCAATGACCATTGTGGTACATGACTCTTTTTGAACTACGGTTTTCTCAGAGTATATGCCCAGGGGTGGGGTTGCTGGGTAGTATGGTAGTTCTATTTTTATTTTTTTGAGGAACCTCTGTATTGTCCACCATAGTGGCTGTATCAAATTACATTCCCACCAACAGAGCAAGAGAGTTCCCTTTTCTCCACACCCTATCCAGCCTTTATTGTTTCTAGATTTTTGGATGATGTCCATTCTGACTGGTGTGAGATGATATCTCATTGTAGTTTTGATTTGCATTTCTCTAATGATTAACGAGTTTGAGCATTCTTTCATCTGTTTGTTGGTAATCTGTATATCTTCTTTGGAGAAATGTCTATTTAGGTCTTCTGCCCATTTTTGAATTGGGTTGTTTGTTTTTTTGATATTGAGCTTCATGACCTGCTTATAAATTTTGGAGATTAATCCTTTGTCAGTTGCTTCATTTGCAAATATTTTCTCCCATTCTGAGGGTTGTCTTTTGGTCTTGTTTATGGTTTCCTTTGCTGTGCAAAAACTTTTAAGTTTCATAAGGTCTCATTTGTTTATTTTTGTTTTTATTTCCATTTCTCTAGGATGTGAGTCAAAAATGATCTTGCTGTGATTTATGTCATAGAGTGTTCTGCCTATGCTTTCCTCTAAGAGTTTGATAGTGTCTGGCCTTACATTTAGGTCTTTAATCCCTTTTGAGTTTATTTTTGTGTATGGTGTTAGGGAGTGAACTAATTTTATACTTTTACATGTACCTGTCCAGTTTTCCCAGCACCACTTATTGAAGAGGCTGTCCTTTCTCCACTGTACATTCCTGACTCCTTTATTAAAGATAAGGTGACCATATGTGCGTGGGTTTATCTCTGGGCTTTCTATCCTGTTCCATTGATTTATATTTCGGTTTTTGTGCCAGTACCATACTTTCTTGATTACTGTAGCTTTGTAGTATAATCTGAAGTCAGGGAGACTGATTCCTCCAGCTTCATGTTACGTTCTCAAGATTGCTTTGGCTATTCAGGATCTTTTGTATTTCCATACAAATTGTGAAATTTTTTGCTCTAGTTCTGTGAAAAATGCCAGTGGTAGTTTGATAGGGATTGCATTTAATCTGTAGATTGCTTTGGGTAGTAGAGTCATTTTCACAAAGTTGATTCTTCCAATCCAAGAACAAGGTATATCTCTCCATCTATTTGGATCATCTTTAATTTCTTTCATCAGTGTCTTATAATTTTCTGTATAGAGGTTTTTGTCTCCTTAGGTAGGTTTATTCCTAGATATTTTATTCTTTTTGTTGCAGTGGTCAATGGGAGTGTTTTCTTGATTTCCCTTTCAGATTTTTCATCATTAGTGTATAGGAATGCCAGAGATTTCTGTGCATTAATTTTGTATCCTGCAACTTTACCAAATTCATTGATTAGCTCTAGCAGTTTTCTGGTAGCATCTTTAGGATTCTCTGTGTATAGTATTATGCCATCTGAAAAGAGTGACAGCTTTACTTCTACATTTCCAATTTGGATTCCTTTTATTTCTTTTTCTTCTCTGATTGCTGTGGCTAAAGCTTCCAAATCTATGTTGAATAAGAGTGGTGAGAGTGGGCAACCTTGTCTTGTTCCTGATCTTAGTGGAAATGTTTTCAGTTTCTCACCATTGAGGACATGTTGGCTGTGGGTTTGGCATATATTGCCTTTATTATGTTGAGAATGGCCACATTATGCCTACTTTCTATAGGATATTTATCATAAATGGGTGCTGAATTTTGTTGAAAGCTTTTTCTGACTCTATTGAGTTGATCATATGGTTTTCCTACTTCAGTTTGTTATTATGGTGTATCACATTGATTAATATGCATATACTGAAGAATCCTTGCATTCCTGGGATAAACCCCACTTGATCATAGTGTACGATGCTTTTAATGTGCTGTTGGATTCTGTTTGCTTGTATTTTGTTGAGTATTTTTGCATCTATGTTAATTTATGATATTGGCCTGTAGTTTTCTTTCTTTGTGACATCTTTGTCTGGTTTTGGTATCAGGGTGATGGTGGCCTCGTAAAACTAGTTTGGGTGTGTTCCTCCCTCTGCTATATTTTGGAAGAGTTTAAGAAGGATCGGTGTTAGCTCTTCTCTAAATGTTTGATACAATTCACCTGTGAAGCCATCTGGTCCTGGGCTTTTGTTTGTTGGAAGATTTTTAATCACAGTTTCAATTTCAGTGCTTGTGTTTGGCCTGTTCGTATTTTCTATTTCTTCCTGTTTCATTCTTGGCAGGTTGTGAATTTCTAAGAATTTGTCCATTTCTTCCAGGTTGTCCATTTTATTGGCATAGAGTGGCTTGTAATCTCTCATGATCTTTTGTATTTCTGCAGTGTCAGTTGTTACTTCTCCTTTTTCATTTCTAATTCTATTGTTTTGAGTCTTCTCCCTTTTTTTCTTGATGAGTCTGGCTAATGGTTTATCAATTTTGTTTATTTTCTCAAAGAACCAGCTTTTAGTTTTATTGATCTTTGCTATAGTTTACTTCATTTCTTTTTCATTTGTTTCTGATCTCATTTTATGCTTTCTTTCCTTCTGCTAACTTTGGGGTGTTTCTGTTCTTCTTTCTCTAATTGCTTTAGGTGTAATTTTAGGTTGTTTATTTCAGATGTTTCTTGTTTCTTGAGATAGGATTGTACTACCATTAAATTCCCTCATAGAACTGCTTTTGGTGCATCCCATCAGTTTTGGATCATCATGTTTTCATTGTCATTTTTTTCTACATATTTTTTGATTTCCTCTTTGATTTCTTCAGTGATCTCTTGGGTATTAAGTAGTGTATTGTTTAGCCTCCATGTGTTGGTATTTTTTACAAACATTTTCCCATAATTGATATCTAGTCTCATAGCACTGCGGTCAGAAAAGATACTTGATAAGATCAATTTTCTTAAATTTAATCAGGCTTGATTTGTGACCCAAGATATGATCTATTCTGGAGATTTTCCAGGAGCACTTGAGAATAACGTGTATTCTGTTGTTTTTGGATGGAATGTCCTATAAATATCAATTAAGTCCATCTTGTTTAATGTATCATTTAAAGCTTGCATTTCATTATTCATTTTCATTTGGATGATCTGTCCATTCGTGAAAGTGGGGTATAAAAGTCCCCTACTACTATTGTGTTACTGTCAATTTCCCCTTTTATGGCTTTTAGTGTTTGTCTTATGTATTGAGGTGCTCCTATGTTGGGTGCATAAGTATTTACAATTGTTGTATCTTCTTGGATTGATCCCTTGATCATTATGTAGTGCCCTACTTTGTCTTTTGTCATAGTCTTTGTTTTAAAGTCTATTTTGTCTGATATGATAATTGCTACTCCAGCTTTCTTTTGATTTCTATTTTCATGGAATATCTTTTTCCATCCCCTCACTTTCAGTCTGTGTGTGTCCCTAGGTCTGAAGTGTGTCTCCTGTAAATAGCATATATACGGATCTTGTTTTTGTATCCATTCAGCCAGTCTGTGTCTTTTGTTGGGAGCATTTAATCCATTTACATTTAAGGTAATTATCGATATGTATGTTCCTATTCCCATTTTCTTAATTGTTTTGAGTTTGTTATTGTAGTTCTTTTCCTTCTCTCTTGTTTCCTGCCTATAGAAGTTCCTTTAGCATTTTTTGTAAAGCTGGTTTGGTTGTACTGAATTCTGTTAGTTTTTGTTTGCCTGTAAAGTTTTAATTTCTCTGTCAAATCTGAATGAAATCTTTGCTGGGTAGAGTAATCTTGGTTGCAGGTTTTTCCCTTTCATCACTTTAAATATGTCCCCTGCTCCCTTCTCACTTGCAGAGTTTCTGCTGAAATACCAGCTGTTAACCTTATGGGGATTCCACTGTATGTTATTTGTTGTTTTTCCCTTGCTGCTTTTAATATTTTTTCTTTGTATTTAATTTTTGATAGTTTGTTTAATATGTGTCTTGGCATGTTTCTCCTTGGATTTATCTTGTATGGGACTCTCTGTGCTTCCTTGACTTGATTAATTATTTCCTTTCCCATATTTAGGAAGTTTTCATGTATAATCTCTTCAAATATGTCCTCAGTCCCTTTCATTTTCTCTTCTTCTTCTGGGATCCCTAAAATTCAAATGTTGGTTCATTTAATGTTGTCCCAGAGGTCTCTGAGACTGCCCTGAATTCTTTTCATTTTTTTTTCTTTATTCTGCTCTGCAGTAGTTATTTCTACTGTTTTATCTTCCAGGTCACTTATCCGTTCTTCTGCCTCAGTTATTCTGCTATTGATCCCTGCTAGAGAGTTTTTAATTTCATTTATTTTGCTGTTCATTACTGTTTGTTTGCTGTTTGGTTCTTCTAGGCCCTTGTGAAATGTTTCTTGCATTTTCTCCATTCTATTTCCAAATTTTGGATCATCTTTACTATCATTATTCTGAATTCTTTTTCAGGTAGACTGCTTATTTCCTCTTCATTTGTTAGTTCTGGTGGGTTTTTATCTTGCTCCTTATCTTCTGTGTGTTTCTGTGTCTTCTCATTTTGCCTAACTTAGTGTGTTTGGGCTCTACTTTTCCCAGGGTGCTCTTACATAGTTCCCATTGTTTTTGGTGTAGGTCCCCAGTGGCTAAGTTGGTTCAGTGGGTTGTGTAGGCTTCCTGCTGGAGGGGAAAAGTGCCTGTGTTCTGGTTGATGAGGCTGGATCTTGTCTTTCTTGTAGGCAGTCCACGTCTGGTGGTGTGTTTTAAGGTGTCTGTAGCCTTATTATGATTTTAAGCAGCCTCTCTGCCAATTGGTGGTGTTGTGTTCCTGTCTTGCTAGTTGTTTGGCTTAGGGTGGCCAGCATTGGAGCTTGTTGGTCTGAGCGGAGCTGGGTCTTGGTGTTGAGATGGAGATCTCTGCAGACTTTCCCCGTTTGATGTTACATGGAGCTGGGAGGTCTCTGGTGGACCAACATCCTGAACTTGGCTTTCTCACCTCAGAGACACAGCCCTGACGCCTGGCTGGAGCATGAAGAGACTGTCATCTGCACAGCTTAGAATAAAAGGGAGAAAATGAAATAAAGAAACAAAGAAGAAGATAAAATAAAATAAAATAAGGGCTTCCCTGGTGGTGCAGTGGTTGAGAATCTGCCTGCTAATGCAGGGGACACGGGTTCAAGCCCTGGTCTGGGAGAATCCCACATGCTGCAGAGCAACTAGGCCCGTGAGCCACAACTCCTGAGCCTGCGTGTCTGGAGCCTGTGCTCCACAACAAGAGAGGCTGCGGTAGTGAGAGGCCCGCGCACCACGATGAAGAGTGGTCCCCGCTTGCCACAACTAGAAGAAGCTCTCACACAGAAATGAAGACCAAACACAGCAAAAATATATAAATAAATTAACTCCTACCCCCAACATCTTCTAAAAATAAATAATAAATAAAATAATTTTTAAAATAAAAAAATAGGAAATAATTATTTTTAAAAAAAAATAAAGTAATAAAAAAGAAAGAAAGAGGAGAGCAACCAAAGCAGAAAACAAATGTACCAATGATAACAAGAGCCAAAAACCATACAAAAAAAAAAAAGAAAGAAAAAGAATAAAAAAGAAAAACGGGCAAACAGAACCCTAAGACAAATGGTAAAAGCAAAGCTGTACAGACAAAAATCACACAGAAGTATACACATACACACTCACAAATAGAGAAAAAGGGGGGAAAATATATTTATATTGTTGCTTCCAAAATTCACCTCCTCATTTTGGGATGATATGTTGTCTATTCAGGTATTCCACAGATGCAGGGTACATCACGTTGGTTGTAGAGATTTAATCTGCTGCTCCTGAGGCTGCTGGGAGAGATTTCCCTTTCTCTTCTTTGTTAGCAGAGCTCCTGGGGTTACGCTTTGGATTTGGTCCCGCTGCTGTGTGTATGTCGCCTGAGGACGTCTGTTCTTCGCTCAGAGAGGATGGGGTTAAAGGAGCAGCTGATTTGTGGGCTCTGGATCAGTCAGGCTGGGGAGAGGGTAGGTTATGGAGTTCTGCATGAGTCTGTGGTGGCAGAGGCTGGCGTGATGTTGCACCAGTCTGAGACGCACCATGTGTTCTCCTGGGGAAGTTGTGTCTGGATCACGGGACCCTGGCACTGGCGGGCTGCACAGGCTCCCAGGACGGGAGGTATGGATAGTGATCTGTGCTTGCACACAGGCTTCTTCATGGATGCAGCAGCAGCCTTAGCGTCTCAAGCCTGTCTCTGCGGTCCATGCTGATAGCCATGGTTCGCGCCCATCTCTGGAGCTCCTTTAAGCAGCACTCTTAATCTCCTCTCCTCACACACCAGGAAACAAAGAGGCAAGAAAAAGTCTCTTGCCTCTTCGGTAGCTCCTGACTTTTTCCCGGACTCCCTCCTGGTTAGCTGTGGTGCACTAACCCCCTTCAGGCTGTTTTCACGCAGTCAACCCCAGTCCTCTCCCTGGATCTGACCTCCAAAGCCTGAGCCTCAGCTCCCAGGCCCCACTCGTCCCAGCGGGTGAGCAGACAATCGCCTCAGGCTGGTGAGTGCTGGTTGGTGCCGACCCTCTGTTTGGGAATCTCTCCACTTTGTCCTCCACAACCCTGTTGCTGTGCTCTCCTTCGTGGCTCTGAAGTTTCCCCCTCTGTCACCTGCAGTCTCTGCCCGTGAAGGGGTTTCCTAGTGTGTGGAAACCTTTCCTCCTTCACAGCTCCCTCCCACTGGTGCTGGTCCCATCCATATTCTTTTGTCTCTGTTTTTTCCTTTTTCTTTTGTGCTACCCATGTACATGTGGAGTTTCTTGCCTTTTGGGAAGTCTGAGGTCTTCTGCCAGTGTTCAGTAGGTGTTCTGTAGGAGTTGTTCCTCATGTAGATGTATTTCTGATGTATTTGTGGGGAGGATGGCAATCTCCATGTCTTACTCTTCCACCGTCTTGAAGCTCCTCCTCTACTTGCATTCTTAAGCTCCAGTATTTTTGTTTTTTGTTTTGTTTTGTTTTTCTTCTTGTAATGCTTTCTATTTCTTTGTTGAACTTCTTATTTTGTTAATATATTGCTTACTGATTTTGTTTAGCTGTCAATCTATGTTCTCTTGTAGCTCATTAGGCTTCATTAAGACAATTATTATGAATTTTTGTCACCCAATTCTTAGATCTCTATTTCTTTAAAGTCAACTTCTGGAACTTTATTAGTTTCTTTTCATGTTGTCATGTTTCCCCAATTCTTCATTATTTTCATAACCTTGTATCATTTGCTTGTACATTTGAGGAAGATATCACCTCTTCCATTCTCTAGAGATTGTCTTCAGTAAAGAAATAACTTCACCAGTCAGCCCAACCTGGGGTTCTGTGCAAGCCAGCTGGTAGCATCTGCATGTTGGTAGAACCCAATGCCAGTGGTCTTCTGTCAGTCATTTCTGGCTGGCTGTGCTCTGCATTCTGGTAGGGCTGGATGGATGATATCTGCAGTCAGTTGGGGCATCTGGAAGTCTCCACAGCTTGGTAGGGCCAACTGGCTGGGCTTCATGATCTGGTAGGGTCATAGGCTCTGCTGCTGGTTGGGACTGCTAGCAAGGTTAACTGGTTGAGCAAGACTGTTGACTAAGCTTTCTGGTCAGACAGGGCTACTGGCTAGACTCACTAGTCAGTGGGACCACTGATGAGGTTCCCTGCTTGGGAAGGGCCTGTCACTTGCCTCATGTTAGGTGGTGATTTTGACTGATCTCTGGAGTAGGACAGAACTCCTGACTATGTTCCTTGGTTAGGTAAGCCTACTGACTGAAATCCCTGGTCAGATGGGGCTCCTGAGTAAGCTCTCTGGTCAGATGGGTCCATTAGTTGGGCTCCTTGGTGAGGAAGGGATACTGATTGGACTCCCCAGTATTGTGGGACTAATTGGAGGAGTTCTGCAGCCAGGTTGGCTGTTTGGGACGGCTCCTCAGTTGGGTAAAGTCATTGCTAAGGTCTTGATCAGAGTGGCAGCTCCTGGGGACATAGAGCGATGGGCCTAATATCAAGATATGTGCATCAGTTACTGAGATCTCCCTTTTACTTTGTTCCAGGTGGTCTAACCATACCAATTCCCCCCATATTCTTTGTGAGGGAAATCAGAAAGAGCCCTCTCAGGCAGCACCCTGGAACAGTGGAGAATCTGAATATTCACCTGAGTGTCTCTTTCCTCCACTGGAGAAATCACAGGCCAAGGGGACTGCACTCAACAGGGTACTGAGACAACCTGGGAGACTGGCATGTGAATAAACTGAAACCATTCCTATTATTCTTTCCAATGCACTTTTTCTTGTTTTCTTTTTTTGTGTGTGTGGTTTACTCTCTCAAAGACATTCTCATCTGTGGATAGTTGCTAATTCAGTGGTTCTGGGAGGGAAACAGGACTGGGGACCCTGTACTGTGCCATCTTTCTGATATCACTACCTTTGGGCAGTAATTTTAATTGAAATTGCATTGACACTTCAAATCAAGTTGGGGAGATTCAGTATCTATAGTATTGAATCTTCCTTTCAATGAAAATGGCATTTGCCTTTATTTATTTAGGTAGTATTAGTGTCTTCCAAAAACTTATTAATTACATATATAGATGTGTGTGTGTGTGTGTGTGTGTGTGTGTATGAATCAGTCATAGCAAAACTTTTGTTACATTTTTTAAATGATTCATAATTTAAAATTAGATTCTATAGCTCTTGCTAGTTTGTGCAACTAAATCTTGTATATTAATATTTATCTTCTAGTCTTTCATACTGATACATTTTTTAATTATTTATTTTATTTTCAAATCCTTCTACATTTAGTGTATTTTCCTAGTCTTACCACACTGACTAGCACTTTTAGAGCTATGTTGAATAACTGTAGTATAGTAGATATCATGTTTTTTAACTGATTTTAAAAAGGATATTTCACCATTTCATTACTAAGAATACTGTTTACTAAATTCTGTTAAATAATCTGTTATGATAAGAAGTGTTTTCTATACTTTCTTTTCTGACAGTGTTAACATTAATGGTGTTACATTAAATATCTTTTCTGCTTTTACTGAGATGGTTTATTGATTTTTTTGATTTATTAGAAGAATGAAATGCATTTGCACACTTTTATCAATATATAATTGACGTATGATAAAATTTAACCTTTTGAAGTATATAATTCTGTGGGCTTTAGAAACCCCATACCCAAATTCTTCAATACCGTCAGGCTCAAGCCCTAGATACCACAAATTTACTTTCAATCTGTTTTGATTTTCCTATTGTTGGCATTGCATATAAATTAAATCATAAAATATGTGGCCTTTTGGGACTGACTTCTGTCATGTGATATTTCTTCTTTCATTCTTTTCTATTATAGCCATCCTAGTGAGTATAAAGTGTTATATCATTGTGTTTTTTATTTGCATCTCCCTAAAGACTAATGATACTGAGCATCTTTTCATTTGCTTATGGCCCATTTGTATATCTTTTTTTAGAGATGTATTGTATGGTTTAACCTTGAAAATATTCAGTGTGAACTTCAGAAAAATGTGTATTCTGATTTTGGTAAGTAGAGTATTTCACAGGAATCATATTTTCTCCCCTCTGAGTATTTGTTATTTTGTTGTAGTTGTTATTCTCTGTTTAGTGATTTTTTTCTGAACTAATTCTGTAATGTCTGTATTCTTTCTCATATGTGACCACTGCAATCTTTCCTTAGCTTAATTGTCAACAAATATTTGGACAGAAATTTCTTAACTTCCTAGGAACAATAAGTCCCCAATCTTTGCCAAGAATCTCTGTGCATGTTGGGACAAAACTTCACACTCATATAAACTTATAAATAAGTTTATAGCTACTCTCGAAAATAGTCAAAGGTCTAGAGAAACCAAGTGAATTCCCAATTAACAAAAAGCCACATTCAGAGCAGTAGGAAATTTCATGGGGTATTTATTTACCCTTGCTCCAACTCCTCCTTTCCATGATACAGCATGGTCAGGAGGAAGCAATGGCCTAATTCCCAATGGCCTCCCTTGAACCACTGGGTAATGAGAAAATCTTATTTGTAATGTTTACCTGTCTGGGGAATACCTGAGGAACTGTTTTATTTTCGTTTCTGCCTCACTCAGGGCTCAGATAGGAAAAGCGGCACAGCTCAGTTCTTAAGTTATAAAAAGCTGCTGTAAATAGTAAGGGATTACCCATAAAAGTTGAGGGGGGATATAGAGCTTCAGATGCCTGTGACAAGAAATTACATGTAGAGGAATATGATAGAACATTTAAGCCACTGAGAAATAGCTAAGGTCATACTCTTCAGTTAATTAAGACATTCAAAAGCAGGCATGTATAAGAAAAAGAGAACATACACACAGAAAAGACAGACAAGATACGTGAACATAAAAGACCTGAGAATACCTTAAGCTTTCACCATGGGCTGATCCCAAGTCTCATAATATTTCTTGATAATTAATGAAGGCATTTCATGGCAAGGAGCCAGTCTGCAAAGACAGGAAGAGGTGGCTGTTTTCTCAAATGCCCAATTTTCAACAAAACATCACAAGACATTCAAAGATAAAGGAAAATATGGTAAATTGAAAGGAAGAATATAAAATGGCAGAAAGCATTCACGAGGAAACAAAGGCATCAGACATACTACACAAAGACTTAAAAACATGTATCTTAGATATATTCAAAGAGCTGAAGAAAAACATAGACAAAGAACTAAAGTAAAATAAATAGAGAAATTATACATGAACAAAATTAGAATGTTTACAAAGAGATAGGAATGATAAAAAGAATCAAACATAAATTGTGGAGATATAAATTAAATAACTGAATTAAAAAAAATCATTAGAAGGGTTCAAAAAGTCAGTGTTTTCTGACTTGAGCAGGCAGAAACAGATTAAGTTAACTTAAAGATGTGACATTTGAAATTTTCAAGTCTGAGGAAAAGAAAGAAAAAAATGAAGAAAAGTAAGCAGAACCTAAGTACTTACAGGCCACAATCAAGTGGATTGATATATACGCTATGGAAGTCCCGAGAATAAAAAGGAAAGGAAAGGTGCAGAGATTATTTGCAGAAATAATTGGCCAAAAATTTTTTAAAAATCTGAGTAAAAGACATACAAATCCAAGTTGCTCCAAAAACTTCACATAAGAAGCACCCAAAGAGACCCACAACCAGACACATTACTATCAAACTGTCAAACTCTAACACCAGACAGAATCCTGAAAATAGCAAGAGACTTATCATGTACAAGGGATCTCTAGTAAGATTATTAAAGTATTCTTCAGCAGAAACCTTGTAAGCCAGAAGCATTGGGATCATATATTAAAATGCTGAAAGAAAAAAAGAAAACTGTCAATCAAAAATTCTATATCTGGCAAAAATATACTTCAAAAATGAGAGAGAAATTAAATCATTCTCAGAAAAACACAAGCTGAGGGTGTACATTACCACTAGACTTATTCTACTAGAAATGTTAATCAGAATAGTTCAAGCTGAAATGAAAGGACACAAGACAGTAACTCATAGCCATTGAAAATATAAATATCCTCAGTAAAGGTAAATGTATAGACAAGTATGAAAATGTGATTATTGGTTAGCCAACTATATTTTAAAATTTTTCTACAGAATTTAAAAAACATGTAGAGAAAAATAATTATAAATCTAGCTACTGTGTACAAAATACATAAATATGTTATAAAGTGGGGGTGATGAGCTATAAAGGAGTAGAACTTTGTATGCTATTGAAGTTAAGTTGGTATCAATTTAAAACAGATTATTATATTTTAGGATATTATATGAAATTCACATGGTAATCACAAAAATAATATCTATAGAGTATACTCAGAAAGAAATGAGAAGGGAATTAAAAGGTGTCACTACAAAAAATGGCTGAAAAATTAAGAAAGCAGTGATGGAGTAAATGAGGGGAAAATGCTGTAAGAGCTACAGAAAATAACAAAACGGCAAAAGTAAGTCCTTCCCTTTCAGTACTTATTTTAAATGTAAATGGATTAAATTCCCATATCAAAATGTAAAAATAAGTAGAATGGATATAAAACAGGATCCACTATGGGCTACCAGAACCCAATTTAGATCTACAAACACATATAGGTTGAAAGTGAAAGTATGGAAAAAGGAGATTCCATGCAAATATTAACAAAAAGAGATCTGGAGTGATTATACTAATATCAAAAAAATTGTACTTTGTCAAAAATTAATACAAGGGACAAAGAACTTTATATATTGATACAAGAGTCAACTCTCCAACAATATATAGCAATTATAAACATATAGTCAGCCCTTCGTATCTGCAGGTTTTGCATCTGTGGATTCAACTAACCATATATAGAAAATATTTTAAAAATAAAAATTTCAGAAAGTTGTAAAAAATAAAACTTGAATTGACAGCATGCCAGACTATTTACATAACATTTACATTTTATTAGATATTATAAGTAATCTAGAGATGATTTAAAGTATATGGGAGAATGTGTGTAAGTTATGTGCAAATATTACACCATTTTGTATGAGAGACTTGAGCATCCACAGATTTCGGTATCCATAGGGGATCCTGGAACCAATCCCACATGAATAGGAGGGAAGACTGTATATACATGAAAGATCAGAGCTCCAGCAAAAAGGAAAGAGGAAATTTTATAGCTATAAATTTCAACTATTAAAAATAAGGAAGATATCAAATCAACACCCTAACTTTACATCTTAAGAACTCGGACAAAGGAGACCATCTTTTAAAGGATTCAGACAGCCGTGGGAGACAGGCTTGCAGGAAATGCTTCATTACCTATAGTGCACTGGCACTGACTAACAGGACTTGAACTGGCTGTCACTAGGAAGTATGGTCCAGTTGCCAACAGCCAACACAGTGGAAGGGTGACATATTTCACTATGAGTATACCAAGGACACCTCTAAACTTCCTCCATGTCAGGCAGATGAAGTTACTACTTTATTTCACCACCTTGCAGGTAACTGAAATTGTATTATCCCTGCAGCTCACTCAGTTCTATCTCTCTGCATTTAGATAGCTCCAGTGACTCTCAGAACTCCCCCGTCTGTTCTTTTTGTTCTACTCTAGAGGTGAGCCTGGCAGAGCCAGCAAACTGCGTCTTCTTTCCATAATTCACTTAACTGAACAATTCAGCTCTATTTGAAGACCTTCTGCCTTGGTCTCTGGAGCCCCCATGCTTAGGATTGTAATGAGGAACGGGCCTGAAGCAGTCCCATACCTTGGAGTTTATTTGAATATGGTTAACTCTCTCATTTTAGGGCTCTGTAAAAGATATAGTGAAATTTCTCTTGAAATGAATTACTGTAGGAGAAAAATTGCATACATATATATTTTAAAATAAAATACCTCTATATAGGCCTACTTGAACAATTATGTAAATGAAATTTGTTTTTTTAAAGTAATAACAAACTGGAACTTTTTTCTAGAAAAGGCAAAGCAACAACAAAAAGAGGCGCAGGGTGGACCTGATGCCCACCCTCCAGACACGTGTCCCAGAAAGGGGTATATTGGTTCCTTTGGAGCCAAACAGCCTCTCACTACTTCTCCCCCAGATTGCTTGGTAGTTTGTCAGTGGGTGATACTTGTTGCTGTCCCCTTGCATCATCCAGCCCTGCAGAGCCCTACAAATCCCAGTCATGTGTGAATCCATCTCCATCTAATTTGGCTGGACTGGAGTCCAGTTTGGTAATGACTGCTGAGATCTCTACCTCCTGAAAAATAGTGTCCAGCCCAGTGACCAGATGTCACATGACAAGATCATTAGGGGAGGAGATGACTCTTTTAACACTCTCTTCATTGAGATGGATGCTGGCAAACATGGGATCAGGGTAGTGTTTCTAGAGCTGGAACTCATGGCCATCATGAAGTTCACACTGGCACCTACCACCAGCTCTTCCATCCTGAGTGGCTCATCATGGGCAAAGAAGATTCTAACAATAACTATGCCCATGGGTACTACACCATTGACAAAGAGATCACTGACCTTGTCTTGGACCAAATTTGAAAGTGGCTGAACAGTACATAAGTCTTCAGGGCTTCTTGGTTTTCCACAACTTTGGTGGGAGAACTGGTTTTTGGTTCACCTTCCTCCTGATGGAATGGTCTCTCTGTTGATGATGGCATGATGTCCAAGGTGGAGTTCTCCATTTATCCACCACCTAGATTTCCACAGCTATAGTTGAACCCTACAATTCCATTCTCACCACCCTGGAACACTGTGATTGTGCCTTGATGATAGACAATGAGGTCATCTATGACACCAGTTGTAGAAATCTTGATATTGAGCACTCAACTAAACTAACTAGTTGAGTTAGCACTCAACTAACCTTAACCATCCTATACATAATCTTATTAGCCCGATTGTGTCCTCCATCACTGGTTCCCTTAGATTTGATGGAGCACTGAATGTTGATCTGACAGAATTACAGACCATCCTGGTTCCCTATCTCCACATGTACTTAACTCTAGCTACATTTGCCCCCATCATCTCTGCTGAGAAAGCCTACCAAAAACATCTTACTATAACAGAGACCACCAATGCATGGCTTGAGCCAGCCAACCAGATGGTGAAATGTAACCTTCACCATGGCATATACATGGCTTACTACCTGTTGTACTGTGGTGATGTGGTTTCCAAAGATGTCAATGCTTCCATTGCCACTATCAAGACCAAGTACACCATCCAATTTGTGGATTAGTGCCCCACTGGCTTCAATGTTGACCCTAATTACCAGCATCCCATTGCAGTATCTAGTGGAAACCTGGCCAAAGTACCACGAGCTGTGAGCAACACAATAGCCATTACTGAGGCCTGGATTTGCCTAGACAACAAGTTTGACCTGATGTATGCCAAGTGCATCTTTGTTCACTGGTATATTGGTGAGGGTATGGAGGAAAGAGAGTTTTCTGAGGCCTAGGAGGACATGGTTGCACTTGAGAAAGATTATGAGAAGGTTGGAGTGGATAGTGCTGAGGGATAGGATGAGGGTGAAAAGTATTAACCTTCTGTTGCAAATTTACACTACATTTTCTTGAGACTGTCTTATTTATGTTGCTCTGTGAAGCTGTCTATTGTGGCCCTAACTTGTCAACAAAAGTGATGTTTCCATTAACAAAAGGAATAAGAACAATCTAAACCCAAGACTTAAAGAAGGAAAAAAATAATAAAGGTTGGAGTGGATATAAATAAAGTAGCAAGTAGAAAAATAAGAGAGAAAATCAATGAAACCGAGATTGGTTCTTCAAAATGATCAACAAAATTTACACATCTTTACTTAAATTGACTAAGAAAAAGAAGCCACAAGTAGCCAAAAATCAGAAATGAAAGTGGAAATATGACTACTGATTTTGCAAAAATATATAGGATTATAAGAGTTGTGAACAATTGTTAAGTCAACAAATTAAATAACTTGAATGGACAACTTCCTAGAAAAACATAAGATTGAATCATAAAGAGATAAAAAAAATCCTGAATATACTTATACTTAGTGAAAAGACTGAATTGTCAAAGAGAAAGATAGGCATGTGTTAAAGTTGGCAAGACACATTTTACTCAGGCTACTGTAGGATGGAAGAGAGATGTTAGTATTAACTGAATTCAACTCCACTGAAACAAAAACTGAGGCTTTTTAAATGCTGAGATGTACCAAAGGAAAACTACTGAAGGACATGGAAGGGGGTTTGAGTTGAAGAGGGGGATATTGGTCAATATGATTAGGCCCTCTGTGTTTGCTAATTGGCACTTATTGAAGTGAGGCTCCTACCCTGTACAGAGACTGCGAGATAGGAACCCTATTTTTCTTAATGATTCCATTTCAAAAGGATGGCTCCTATATCCTTGAAGAAAGCATTTCTGGATTATAGTAGATTTACATCTTAAAGGGAAAGAGAAAGAATTTACAATTGCAAGTTTTCTAAAGTAAATGCTTTAATAAACGGGAAGTCAGGGGCCTATAGTCATGTTCCAGTTGGAAAAACAGTAAATTATTTTTGCAGCATTGAGCTCTCTCAGGCAGACTTTTTAAGGGACCTAGAGTCAAGCTAGGGACATGAGCTTGGGCTGATATAAGCCATTTTACAATTTGGTCAAGTCTTTCAGTGTGTGAGGGGTAGAATGAGGGTTGGATGGAGCTGTTTCTGCCAAGAGTTTTGCAGTACTCATAGGCAAAGTGTTAGGCTTAGTAAAGAAAAGGTCTCAGAGGAACCTGACTAAAATTTGGTCAAGGAGATAGTCTTTTTTTCTGAATAAGTATTCAAAAATTTCTCAACAACAACAAAAATCCAGGAACAGAAAGCTTCACTATTGAATTCTACTAAACATTTAAAGAAGAATTAACAACCATATTTCTTATAGTCATCCAAAAAATCAAAGGAGAAAAAAGAACACTTCCTAACTCATTCTATTAAGTCAGAATTACCCTGATACCAAATCCAGACAAATAAATGAAAGAAAAGAAAATAACAGATCAATATCCCTTATAAATATTCATGCAAAAACCCTGAACAAAATACAAGCCAAATTCCAAAGCATGTTAAAAAGATTATATACCATAATCAAATGGGATTTAGTTCCAGAAGGCAAGAATGTTTCAACGTATGAAAATCAAAGTAATACACCACATTCACAGAATGAAAGAAAACAACCACATGATCATCTCAATTGAAGCAGAAGAAATATTTTTACAAAATTCAACACTCTTTCATGATAAAAACACTCAACAAACTAAGAATAGAAAGTAACTATATCAACATAATAAAAAGTCATATGTAAAAAACCCACAGCAGGCTTCCCTGGTGGTACAGTGGTTGGGAATCTGCCTGCCAATGCAGGGAACATGGGTTCGAGCCCTGACCCAGGAAGATCCCACATGCCGTAGAGTAACTAAGCCTGTGCACCCCAACTGTTGAGCCTGCAAGCCACAACTACTGAAGCCTCCTCACCTAGAGCCCGTGCTCCGCAACAAGAGAAGCTACCACAGTGAGAAGCCTGTGCAGTGCAATGAAGAGTAGCCCTCACTTGCTGCAACTAGAGAAAGCCCGAACGCAGTAACAAAGACTCAACAGAGCCAAAAATTAATTAATTATGCAAAAATAAGATTAAAAACCCACAGCTAACATCGTACTCAATGGCAAAAGACTGAAAGCTTTCCCTCTAAAAACAAGACAAGGATGATGTTTTTACCTTTTCTATTCAACATAACAGAATTTGTAACAAGAACAATTGGGCAAGAAAAAGAAATAAAACTCCCCCAAATTGAAATGGAAGGAATAAAAGTATTTCCATTCAGAGATGACGTGAATTTATATGTACAAAACACTAGTGATTCCATAAATTAAATGGTTAGACATAATGGAGGAACTAAGTAAAACTGCAAGAACTTTAACACAAAAAGATCAGTTGCATTTCTATATACTAAAAATGAACAATTCAAAATGAAATGAAGAAAACAATTCCATTTAATATCATCAAAAATAATAATATATTTGGGAATAAACTTAACCAAAGAGGTGAAACTTGTACAATGAAAACTAAAAAAAATATTGCTGAAAGAAATTAAAGAAGACACAAATAGAAAGACATTCCATGTTCCTGAATGGAAGTTTTAATACCTACAGATATTAATCTATAGGAATCAACAGACTCAATTCCAATCAAAACACCAATGATATGTTTTACACAAATAGAAAAAATCAACCTAAAATTCATATGGAACCTCAAGGGACTCTGAACTGCCTAAACAAGTTTGAAAATGAAGAATAAAGTTGGACATATCACACTTCCTGATATCAAAATTTACTACAAAGCCACAGTAACCAACATAGTGTTTTACTTGCATAAATATACACTTATAAACCAATGGAGTAGAATAGAAAGCCCAGAAATAAACACAGATACAGGGTCAAATGATTTTTGACAATGGTGCCATGAACACTCAACAGGTAAACGGCGTGTTTTTAAGAAATTGTGTTGGGAAAAATGGATATCCACAAGCAAAAGAATGATGTCAGACCCTTACCTTACACCATATAACAAGATTGACTCAAATGGATCAAAGACATAAACATATGACCAAAACTATAACACTCAGAAGAAAACATTGGGGAAGAGCTTCTTGACATTGATTTGGCAATGATTTATTGGATATGACACAAAAAGTACAGGCATCAAAGAAAAATAGATCAAAATTTAAAACTTTTGTGCTTTAGGAAACACTAATAACAGAATAAAAGGGCAGCCCATGGAATGAGAAAAATATTTGCAAATCATATATCTGCTAAAGGATTAATAACCAGAATATAGAAAATAACTTTTAAAACTCAACTCAGCTCAGTGCTTTGTGACCACCTAGAGGAGTGGGATAGGGAGGGTGGGAGGGAGGGAGACTCAAGAGGGAAGAGATATGGGGACATATGTATATGTATAACTGATTCACTTTGTTATAAAGCAGAAACTAACACACCATTGTAAAGCAATTATACTCCAATAAAGATGTTTAAAAAAAGACCAAAACAAAAAAAAAAAACCTCAACAACAAAAATCAAACAACCTTATTAAAAAGTGAACAAAGAATTTGAATAGACATTCCAAAGAAGATATACAAATAATAAGCTCATGAAAAGATTCCCAACATCACTAATCATCAGAAGAAATCAGGGAAATAGAAATCAAAAAGTCAGCGAGGTACCAGTTTATTCCAGTTAGAATGGCTATTATATGAAAAAACAAACAAAAAACCCAGAACATCACAGGCATTGGTGAGAATGTGGAGAAATTAGAATCTTTGAGCATTGTTAGTTGTAATATAAAATGGCACAGTTGCTGTGGAAAATATTAATGGCAGTTCCTCAAATAATTAAGCATAGAATTACCACATGATCCAATCCTTTCACTTCTGGTTATACACACCCAAAAATTGAAAGCAGGGACTTGAAGAGATAGGTGTACATGCATATTCATAGCAGCATTATTTGCAATAGCACAAAACTTGAAACCACCCAAATGTCCATTGATGGATGAATAGATAAATAAAATGTGATACATACATACAATGGAATATTATTCAGCTTTAAAATAGAAATAAATTTTGACATATGCTGCAACATGGATGAAACTTGAAGGCACTATGCTAAGTGAAATAAGACAGACACAAAACAATATTTTATGATTCCATTTATATGAGGTACCTAGAATAGTCAAATCATAGAGACAGAGACTAGAGTGGTGGTTGTCAATGTCTGGAGAGAGGAGAATTGAGAGTTATTTTCCGAAAGGTACAGAGTTTCAATTTGGGAAGATGAAAATGTTCTGGAGTTGGATGGTGGTAATTTTTGCACAAAAATGCGAATATATTAATGCCACTGCCCCGAACATATAAGATGATTAAAATGGTAAATTTTATGTTATGTATGTTTTAACACACACACTCACACACACACACACACACACACCAGAATTGGAAAAGAAATACACACATATTTCTCCATATCAAAAGTGTACCAGATCCATATTCCAGGTAAAAGAAGGTATTTTTTTTAAATGGCTGCTCCAATTAACAGTCTTGCAGCAATTATTGGAAATACCCTTCTTATATCCTCAACAACTGTAATATAATTTGCAACAGAAAAATGCTAAACACTTTTCACAACTTGAAGAGTAAAAATATTATATTTTCTGTGATTTTCATGTTTTTGAGTTACACTTTTCAATGTGTATTTTCAGAATGATACAGGCACATTTGTGGGTCATTTGAATTTTTTCTTTTACTAATTTTCTAGTAATACAATTTAACCACTTATTTGGGGATGAATTCATACTTCTGTTTAATTTTTAAAATATATCATAAATATTATCTCTTTGACATGTTATTAATTTTCCCCTTGCTATTTTTTTCATTTAATTTCTCTATGGTTTGCCTTTTCCATCATAGTTTTGCCTATAGTATAATGATCCAAATATTCTTCCTTTACCCTAATATTATAGACCTGTGTTCCTCATTCTTCATCTAGGTGTTTTATGAGTTCAATTTAGTTTTTAAATTCACATCACTAAACATTCCAGAAATTAATTTGGTGAATGCAAGCATAATTAAACATTAAAACAATTAAACAATAATGCATAGGAACTGATCAATCAGAACTGCCCCTGACTGCTGTTTCAGCTGAATGTAAATCCTAGGTGTATAGGGTGAAATAGGAAATTAATTGTATGTTTTTCTTAATGGTTAAGCCAGCTAACCTAACGCTTTGTGTTGAAAACATTCTTTCTCCATTAGTTTTGAGTGCCAGGTTTCATATATTTAAATTAGCAGACATATGTTGGTCTGCTTCTGTATTTTCCAATCCATTTCATGTTATTATATTTTAATGTTGGATAGGGATACCCTTCTTATATATCTTCTGTCTTCTCTTTTTCCGATTTTATTTTTGGTCCTGAGTGATTCTTACAGATTGACTTCAGAGTCATTTTCTTGAGTTCTAAAATCTTATCAAGGCTCTTATTGGACTTATTCTAAATTTATAGATTTATTTTCAGAGAATTTGTCATCTTCGCAATATCAGGTCTTTGCAACTATAAATGTGGTATACCTCTCCAATTATTAAACTCTTTTTTGACGTTCCTCAGTAAAAATATATTGCTGTTATTATGCACAAGATATGTACATTCTTTCTTAAAATATTCATGAAAAAATTCACATTGTATTATTATGAATTGCATCACTTATAATTAAAATGTGCAATTTGTTATTGCTGAAAAGTAGTTTTAACTAATTTGTTCATTCACTAATTTATTTTTTGTTCTCCCCATTTAATTTAACAAGAGATATGATATATTATATATATATATATATATAACAAGGGAGGTATTAATTTATATATCTGAATCAATCTATCTAAATTCATTTTACCTACAATATTAATTACTTGATATCTTTGATGTGACCTATTTAGTTGCTCTTTTCCAGCAGTAGAATTTTTTCTCATTTAAATTCTAATATTCTTACAGGATATGCCTAATGACGGATCTCTTTATTATTTAGACCCATAATATGATAACTTGTGATAATCTACAGTCTAGGACATTTTTTTAGCTCATACAAATTTTCTTTTATTATAACTTCAATATTATTTCTGATCCATTCTTCCCAATTCTGCATATGTTGGATTTACATTCTTCCAGAATATCTATCTTCTTCTCTTTGGATATTTGTGCTTTCATGTTCAATCGAATTTAGAGAATGTTCATGTTTATTCTCTACATTAATATTTCCTTTCTTGACAGTTTATTTCTGCTCTTTTCTTCTTCTAATGTTGCTTTTATTTTTGCTTTGTAATTTTATTTTCCTGATCATCTTTCTTCATGTCATTACCATCATTCTCTCACTTATTACTTGGCTAGCTCACTATTTATCAAAATCTATTGCTTTATCTTTTATTTTACCATTATATCCTACAGTGTATATTCCTATACTTTCTTGAAATTCATAATGAATGCAAACTAAATGTTTTATAACTCTCAGAAAATATGTCATGAATTATATTTATATCAAAATGTTTCAATAGTATGCTCTCCCTCTCTAATATGCTATAGTCTCCTGTTTTAAAATTTTGCTCCTCGATTTATGTACATGCCTTATATAGATTATTTTCTGTTTAATTTATCTTGAGTGAGCAAAATTCACTTTTCAAATCTTAAGTTGGAGGCATAGAGTATATTTAAATGAAATATTGCATTGTTTTCACTCTTTTATTTAGCATAAATGGGCTCTAGTGAGAAAAAGTCTCACAGTCTTTTCTCCTACTCAAGTAATTATGAATAATAGAATTGTTCAGAAACAATATCAAGGCTTTTGTAGTTCTTATCCTATCAAAAGACATAAATGAACAGATAAAACAGTCGGAGTGCATCTTTACTATAATTGTTAAAGATTAAGTTATTGACTACTGTCAAAATCACATCTCCAGGGATAAAGTGTAACCTACTTTTCCTCTTTCCCTAGGTAAACTAAAGTGAAAGGTGATAACTAAAGATGAATGATAACTAAACTAAAGGTGAATGATGATAGCCTGGGACACCTTATAAATTTGGATCTTGTAATGGGAGAGTGTCTTCCCTCCTACTACCAAGAAAATGTCTCTATCTCTGAGATAGTTATGCAGTTGGAATGTGTTTATGGGCATGCACTATTTTTCCCCCATGTGATCCTATCACTAATTCCACTCTATGATTCTAGTCTCTAGACTTTCTTAAACTTTGGTAGACAATAAATTATTTCAATTATTATCATAACATTGGTCAATGTTCCTTATTTCTAGAGCTACTGTTGCACTGTGTCTTTTCCTTTTTATATTTATTTTTAGATTTGACAATGATAGTCTGCTCCAATTATCATCCACATGTTCATATTTTCCTATTTTCAAAAAAATTGGTATAATTTCCAGAAAAGTTGCAATAATACAAAAAACTGTCATGAGCACTTTATCCAGGTTCATGATCTTTTTTTTTTTTTTTGCGGTACACGGACCTCTCACTGTTGCTGCCTCTCCCGTTGTGGAGCACAGGCTCCTGACGTGCAGGCTCAGCGGCCATGGCTCACGACGGGCCCAGCCGCTCCGCGGTATCCTCCCGGACCAGGGCACGAACCTGTGTCCCCTGCATCGGCAGGCGGACTCCCAACCACTGCGCCACCAGGGAAGCCCATTCATGATCTTTTAAAATATTTTGTCCCATTTTCTTTATCATTATTATTCCCCTCTCCTCCTTCTCTCTCTCTTTTAGAATCATTTGAGAGTAAGTTGTAATCACCATGCTTCTTTAGCTTTAAGTAAATCATAAGTATCTTAAGCGAAAAGATATAGTCACAGTAAAATTATAAATATCAAGGAATTTAATTTTTATTTAATAATATTATCTATTCACATCCCATATTCAAATGTCATCAATTTTTGCAATAATGTCCTTTACATCTGTTTTTCTTTCATTCTGAGATCCAATCTAAAATCGTACCTCATGTTTAATTGTGATGTCCGCTTTGTACTCTACAATCTGGAATAGTTATTTAGCCTTTTTTAGTGTTTCTTGACCTCAAAATTAAATACACAGGGTAGTCATTTTGTAGAATATTCCTCAATTTGGTGTTGTCTGATGTTTTTTCATTGTAGGATTCAGATTATTCATTTTAGGGCAAGAATGGCCCAGAAATGATGTGTTCTCTTTAGTGCATTTTATCAAGATGCATGTATTATGGATGCTGGTGATGTTAACTTTGATCACCTAGCTAAGTGGTCCTGTCAGATTTCTCCACTGTAAAGATACTATGTTTCTCTTTGTAAGTAATAAGTAATATTTGGGGGATACTTAGAGACTATGTAAATATCTTTTCCACATGAATGTTTCCACCCCCTATTTTTAACATTCTTTTATAATTTTCTAACTCCGTCATTCCTTCTACATTTATTAGTTAGCATTCAAATGTAAAGAAGCGCTTTCTGTCCTCCCCATATAGTTATTTAACTATTTATTCATTTATATCAGTATAAACTCATGGATTCTATAATATTCAAATGATTATTATCCATTATTATAATAATTTAATTTGATCTTAAGTTGCCTCAATTTTGGCCAGTGGGAATTCATTAAAACTACCTCTTGTGTCCCTTAGACATGTCCTCATCATCTGTTTGAGTATTTCCTATCTTTCCGGCACAAAAAGCTATTCCATGATCATCTTGTATTCTTCCTGATCCAGACTTGGAATTGCCCATTCTTCCAACGATTTCTGGAGTCTTTTAGTGGAGAATGGTATACGTAAGTGAAAATCTGATTGTTGGTTTTGTTCATTCCTACTGGGGAGTCATTGATTCTAAGTACCCTCAGTAAAAGTTTATACTGACATGTCCAAAACCAACCTGATATTACACAATTAAAATTACACAATTAAATTACACAATTAAAATTTGCATTGGGCTTCCCTGGTGGCGCAGTGGTTGAGAGTCTGCCTGCCGATGCAGGGGACGCGGGTTCGTGCCCGGGTTCGGGAGGATCCCACATGCCGCGGAGTGGCTGGGCCCGTGAGCCATGGCCGCTGAGCCTGCGCGTCCGGAGCCTGTGCTCCGCAACGGGAGAGGCCACAACAGTGAGAGGCCCACGTACCGCAAAAAAAAAAAAAAAAAAAAAAAAAAAAAAAAAAAAAAAATTGCATTCTAGTTTTCACTCTTTCAATATTTGTTATTCTCATCTCTAAAAGTGAGAAAAAGTGACTTCAACTATACAGCCCTTGATGTAAGCAATGATGTTAGTAATGGGAGTGCCTTAGGCACATAAATGATAAAAAGGTAGAAAAAAATATGCCTGTTTCTCTTTAGTTTTATGTTTTTTGATGCTCTACAGAAGTATGAAGCCAGCTCAACTATTCCGTGTGTTTAGCTTATATATTTTTCATCAGTTATATTTTCTAAAAACTTGAAATTGTATTTATAATCTGAAAACATTTCCAGTGTATGTCTAGATGTAGATCTCATTTTTTTAATATCGAGACTGTCAATCTGCACATACATGATTGTTTTCAACTTAAGGGAAAAAACTCTTCAGTTTAACTTTGAATATTTATTGTCAATTGTTATGATTTGTTGTTAAGAAATACCTATAATTGTTAAACTGAATATCCACTTTCTGATCTCCATATAAATTGCTCACTGTTTTCATTTTCATTTCTTTGCAGTTTAAGAACGTTAATCTTACCTTTATGGGTTTCTGTTGCTGTTTCATGGAGAACATGTTTTCTAACATATCACTGGTAATGCCAATCAGATTTATTTTTATTCAGTCTCCTTCTGTGTATGAAATAATTTTTGGAGGATATATTTTCTGAGCCTTCAGGAGTAGGTTTTATTTCCCTAGATCTACAATACATTTCAGAGAGTTTCTGTAAGACTTTTTTATTCTGGTTAAACACGCTGAGATGGTAAGAGAGATGTAAACATATTTGCTATGAGACAGAATGTGGTTTGGATAGGCCCCAGTAAGTCTTATAATTTCAATGGAAATAGAAAAATCATCATTTTTATATGATATAATTGTTTGCATTGAGAAGGAATATTTGTTTACATGTTTTCATGGCACATACATTTTTTTCCTGCATGCAGTGCTTAAATACTTGGCTGTTCAGTTAAAAATATAGACAGCTTACTCTCTGATACAGACTGCATCATTTTTACCCCAAACAACAGATAGAGAAGATTGATGTATCTAGATCACATTCCAATTTTTACTATGTCAAAATTATTTATCTACTACAACTACTTAAACATTCTATAATACTCTAAACCTATAAACTACCTGGAAAAACTTAATTCCCAGCATACACTCCAGATGTTCCATTGGCCAGTACCTGCACACCAACACACAATTCTTTTTGTTTATTTATTTAACTGCACTTTTTTTGTGCAGTATACTTCTGTATCCACCCAGATACAGAAGCTTCAACTCCTTTTCGGAGGTAGAGGAGGGATGCTTATAGTCCTTGAACGTAAATGAAAAGTAGTCCAAGGGCAAGTAATACTCTGGCACTTTCACAAAAATAATATCCATGCCAATGAGGGCTGGCTGGTCAGTTTTTTGGATAATAACACCCTTAATATCTATCTGACTGGCACAATTGCTCTATGTCTTGCACATTGTAGAACTTATATCACCTCTGTTTCTCTTTTTATGACTGGACATTCCCTTCCAATTCTGACAATAGGCAGTACATTAGCCTTATTTTGGAGGAGAGTTATTATTTTTAATCTATAATTGTGTCCATAAAAATTATAAGGTAGTTGAGCAAGGCCTTGCAAGAAACCATTATTAAAACTCAGAAAATCATGATTGGTTATTGAATAAAATATCACATCTCCTTTTTCCCCCTTCTTTTTACAACAATTATAGCATTTTTTCTTTAAATCTTCACTAGTAGCTTTATTGGAAATCTTAATGTTTTCATTTTTTTGAAATGTACCATAAGAGTCTAAGTCATTTTTCTATTTTCTGAAACCTGTCACACATTTGCTATATTTTTTCAAGTTAAATTGATGTAAATATATCCTAATGTTTTGAAGGAAAATGGATTCAGGAGATGAGTCTTAAAAAGTGGGGTGTCTATAGAAAGTTCCTTACTTTGACTTAAAAGTTTACTTCCCTGATATGTTTCTTTCCTAAGAACATAAATATTCTCATCAGTTAATCATATCTTTATTGAACCCTTAAGATATGCTAAGAATCATTCCAGGCACTATTATGGAATAGAAGATTAGTACAGAATACTTATCAGTTAGGGGCCCTATGATCTTATTGATACTGTTTTAATTTTTTCACTTCATCTGAAGTATGTGATTTTATAGACTATATTAGCTTAACTGAATTTATGAGAAAGTAAGCTAATGTGCTTCTCTTATGTATTTGTCATCAATCATTATTCATTAATGTAATAGTTCTTTACATGAATGCCATTATGGTAGCACTTCAAAAGCCAATGTGGTAGGAATCCAAAGAAGAATAATGCCTTTCTCTGACTTGGCTAGGAGGCTCACATACTAGTGGAGGAGATAGAAACAAATACCGATTATGAATCTAAAAAAGAGTAGATATATGTATATGTATAACTGATTTACTTTGCTGTACAGCAGAATCTAACACAACATTGTAAAGCAACTGTATTTCAATAAAAAAATAATTTAAAAAAGAAAACCAGATATCTCAAGTTAAGGAAAAAAAACACCAATGATGGTTATATCCATTATTAACATGAACAAAACCTTATGGGAATAAAAAAGAAGTGGTTAATTTCATCTTATATACATACTCCTTGTATTTCTTTTCACGGAGAATCCCCAGTGAACAAGTGCCTGTCATATGGTAAGTGCTCAATAAATGTTTGTTGAATAAATTAATAAGATTAAAGGAGTATTCAAAGAAAGCTTTATAGAAGAAGTGATATTTGGGTGAGTCTTATGAGATAGAGGGTATATTTCCAGGAGAAAAGGGAGAGGAAACACTTTCCAGGTAGAAAGAAAAACATGAGCAAAATGACACAGAGACAAAGATGAATGACTTGTGTGAGGAGCAGTAATTAGCCAATTTTTGTAAAATAATGTCATGCATATTAAAGGTTTATTCTAGAAAAGTTCTTTAGGTCAAGAATATGAATGGCAATGGATGCAAAACAAAGAAAATTGGATTTTATTCCACAGGTAATCAGAAATCACTGATGACTTCTAAGCAACAGAATGAGAACCTGAGTTATTTGTAATAATGGAGAGGAAAAAAATAGAAAAGTCAGTCTCAGACTTTTGTAATTTTTTTTAAAGTATTGTAAAATAAAAAATTAAAAAGTCATCTCCATACATTGTAAGAAAAATTTCACCAAACTAAAGTGTGTTGTTTTCACACAGGTGATTTTCTCATAAAATTGGCATCTTATATATGCTGCCTAATAACCAGATGATCTCTTTGTTGCTGTACTTTTTCACCTCATGAAATCTTGTCATGTATCAATTCTGTATCAGATTCTTTCTTTTACAGGAGGTTTTGGGAATATGGACAGACATTGTATTTTAACAACTGTAGTACAGGTTAGCCACTACCAACTTAGTAGAATCAAGACTTCTCTTTCACAATTGCATGAATTTTAGGTTTAAATACTACTTCTTTATGAGTGTTCTAGGACTTCTGGATAAGAATGCTTGTCATTGGCCTACGATTAAAGAAAGCAACCAATATCCATTACCTGATGCCTAATATATTTGCTGCAAACCTAATGGCTAGTGTAGGCAATTATAAGTTGTCTTTTCTCATTTAGGTGATCTTGAGACATTTTATTAACAGTAGCAAGTTGGATATTTTCCATGAGAATAGGAATTGTCTCTAACAAATGGTTTCTGAAAGTTTTCAAATAATTAGTCAATGAGGTTAAAAAAAAACCTATAAACTAATTATATAGAATGTGAGACTGATGCTATTGGCCTAGCCATGCTTCTTCCTCCACTGTTGCCATTGTAGTTTTAAAACGTTCAGATTGAAAATTTTACATTACCTGACGATATGCATGTAGTTTTAAGATGGGCTTTGTGACAGCTGCTTTACAATTTTTTTTCAAAAGAACATATTACAAAAGAGCATGCCCTTGTAACCTTTCCATGTATACTTTTCAACTGCCCATTATGTCTGTTGTAGTCCACAATGTTGTTGTATGTCTCTTCAGTATAATAATTGGAAGGTCATGCAGAATTCTAATGATCATGCAGAATTAAGAATGTAGACTCAAAAGATAAACTGTGTAGATGACAAAACGAATGTTATTTTGTTGACTTTAAGACTCATTTCACTTAGTTTGTGAATTATATTAACTTTTATAATCTCTCAAAACATTTAATGTACTTATTTTCAGGCCAAAAAAAAAATCACTGGTCAGAGCCAAGGTAATTGTACTAATATTTAAAGTGCGCAAGGTACTGTATTTCAGTCACTGATGTGATCATTTATAAGTAACCTATTACAATTTGTTAGCGCAGAAATGACCTTTTTCTTGTAAGCAAAGGGCACATTTTACAGCTTCCTGCACATGTCTACTCTACTTAGAAAGTTTTAGAGAAAAGTAAGATGTGGTGACATTTAGTTTTATTCTGGTTCACTGCCATTAACTTCCTGCTGCTTCAGATAGTTGTATATCCTTTATCAAGGAAGAAGAAAAATGAAAATCCTTCTCTGTATGCCAGTGAAACTTGTGAAAGTACGAAGATAATAACAAAAGAATTGAAGAGTTTAATAACTTCTGTTAGTGATCCAGTGAAACTCTTAAAGATCCGTAAGAAATATACAAACAATCAAGGGAGGGATGCTTGAGAAGGTTTCCATCAAACAGGTCTTTACTAAAGCATAATCACTCTAACAGCTGGAATTGCCTTTGAGCAGCAATCACTTACAAGCTCCATTTCTACATACTTAAATTCACATGAACAGTAGAAAGATCACAGAATAGAAGATGATTCTGATTTTGAGCTTCTTCCTAATGTTGTGATTTCATACAGAATGCAATTTCATTCCCGATTATGCCGGGCCGTTTAGTACACTCACTGCCTTGCTTTGCACCCTGGGGATCAATTCAGCTATGAAATTAACAAAGTAAGGAAGTTTTCTATGAACATATATATTCAACCATGCATTTGCTATACTTTTCTCTGCAGTGTGTTTAATGGATTTGGACATAAAACCTAAGGCGTTTCACAGGTTGTTTGGTATGTATGGGAAATCACAGTTCAGAATGAGGTTTTCATTTCAGTTAATTTAATGTTTGGAGTCTGTCAGATATACTGAGAGATGGATAGTATTACTATGTGTGCACCAAAAGAATCAGATCTTCCTCTCCTCCTCCCCTATGGTTAGCTTTCCTTGAATGTGTTCATCAAACTGATAAATGATTTCCAACAGAAAACAGAAATTCTCCAAACTTTGGAGAACAAAAAGAAGAGAAAAAGTGAAATTAAAGTTCAAATTTCATATAGAACCTTTTAGTACAAACTGGAACCTACCTCAGTTTTATTTTTCTTTTTTTTTAAATACATCTTTATTGGAGTATAATTGCTTCACAATGCTGTCTTAGTTTCTGTTGTACAACAAAGTGAATCAGCCATATGCATACATATATTTCCATAACCCCTCCCTCTTGAGCCTCCCTCCCACCCTCCCTATCCCACCCCTCTAGGTGTTCACAAAGCACCAAGCTGATCTCCCTGTGCTATGCTGTTGCTTCCCACTAGCTATTTTACATTTGGTGGGGTACTCTCACTTCGCCCCAGCTTCCCCTTCCCCAGCCCCGTGTCCTCAAGTCCGTTCTCTATGTCTGCGTCTTTATTCCTGCCCTGCCACTAGGTTCATCAGTACCATTTTTTTTTTAGATTCCTTACACGGAACTAGCGTCTGTCATACAGAGTGAAGTAAGTCTGAAAGGGAAAAACAAATACCATATGCTACCTCAGTCTTGATAATTATTATTTTGATATTATAATTTTCTTTTCACTGTTGGTTATGATTATACCTCATATTTCAAATAAAAATTATTCCAAACCCCTGTACTAATTACAAATAGCAAAATAAAAAGAAGTTGAACCCAAATGTGGTGATAAAAATCAACTTTCATCTATATTACTGTTAACATAATGTTCTACCTTTCCCAGTTATCAAAGCATGGGAAGTGGATTGTAGAATAGAAATCACATTTTGAGGAAACATCTCATTTTATTAGATTAATTTAGAGGAAAAAATTTATCTAAGAAATATCTTTGTGTTCAAAAAGGATTATCCTTTAATTATGATTTGGGTGCTTTATTAAAATAGCTTTTGCCAAATTTCTTGGGCTTTAATTCACCAAATTAATTTTTCATTTCCACCAAGGGATAAAGTTAAACTTTTATTCCTTTATCCAGAAAACATCTGCTTTTTCATTTGGCTTTCCTTTGCTTGACATAATTTTATCTATCTATTCTCATTTTAAAAATGAGATAGGTGGGTTTCATTCAAATATGTATGCAAATTATGAATTTTTATCTAAAATTTATTACAGAATTATTGCATTTTCAAATGAAGAAACAGTAATTTGATTATAAAGTTATTCAAATTTATAAATGCAAATGTGTATGGAGGGAAAATAATAATTTCAAGCTATTGCAAATTGTAACATTTTCCCTCTAGCACATTTGATTAGTAATTACTGCATTTAAATCACTTTATAAGCTTGTTCTTTTAGAAATAAAATTAGAAACTGTGAGAGTCCAATATCAAACATTAAATCCTATTAAACAAGTCTCATCAGTTCATGTTACATTGAGAGTGTATAACACTTTCAGTTCAGAAAATAACACTTATTGTCTGTTTCAGTGAGCTAAATGCAGCCGTATGTCAGAAAATAGTCTTACATGTATATAATCATAGTGGTCCTTTTTAAGAAATATAATCTATAATCTAGATATGTGGTAATTACATGTACTCTGCACCAGGAAGCTGGCCAAGACAGATTTAAATCAAACTCAGAATTTAAAAAAATACTATGATCAAGGAAACTATGATATTTTCTGATTCAGGATATAAATTACAGTTCTCTAAAAATTTATTCTTTTGCTTCAGTTTTTTCTCATAAAAAAAAAGTGAGTAGAAGGAAAGACATTCAAAGATAACTGTCAGCGGCCTACCTGTCAAGAAAAAGATAAGGAATGGTTTAGGAGCTGTAGTTAAGAATGTGAGTAATGGGTTCTTTATGCTTGTAAAAATAGGTTAATTCATTTTTACCACTCTGTGAGAACTAAATTTATCAAAGCAAATGTTCTAAATTCAAATTCCAGTGCTTTGCTTTGGAAATCAGTAAACATTTCAGAGCAATGGTGATTGATATATTTTAGTTATTCACCTTCAACATTTTCCTTGCACATGCATTTGTGTGCCTTTTGTTTCTCCTTATTCAACAACAATGCATTGCCCACAGCAAAAATTCAAGAAATATGTGGGGATTGATTGATTCATTATTGTGAAATAAAGCAGTTAAATCTCACCCAATGAATACATTGAAAGATTTCTCTCATTTGAAGAAAGGAAGCTACACAACTAAAAGAAGGATGAGAACTTTTTCATACTAATATTTAGTTGCTATTATCAAAATATACAAGAAGACTATGCTTCTTTAATATTTTCTTAAAATGCAAGATCATGAGGGGAGTCTCTTTACGCAGAAGAAAGTAAAAACTCTGAAATATGTGGTTTGTTTTGCAAGCTTCCTTTATTCTCCAACCTATCATCTGAATACTTCATTGTCTGTGTGTAAACTCTGGTCTTATCAAATCAATCAAGGTGAAATCAGGACAGAGAAACCTGAGACCTTAAAGCAGATGGGCTTTAATGCAGGTGATTTTTGTTTGTTTGTTTGCACAGATTATGGATGAGCTGAAAAGCCAAAGAGGGGACAGTGAGGCAACCAAAGTATTAGCAGTAGAAAGAAGTTCCTATTAATGGTGGGCTGAAGAGATGTGATACTTTCATTGGGTGAAAGCTAAGCTAAGGCAAGACTGACAGTGGCTGGAGCCATGGAGGACTCACTGGGGTGTCTGGGAAACAGTCTATAATGGTCAAGCTTCCTTCTATATAGAACAAAGCAGGGGAAGGACAAGCAGGTTGAAGATAAGCATGGCAGAATATGGAATATATAGGACATGCTACTCTTCCTGCACCCAAGAAGTCAAAGACACATGGTAGTAGCTCCACAAATGCATGACAATTGTGGATTTATTGAATACAAGGTACATATTACATTAAAGAGTGAGGGAGCTTGGCTGCAGTTTTTCTGAGAATAAACATTAAGAAAGATTGCTAGACACGGCAGTTCTAATTCAGCTTTTATTTCATGTTTTAGTTCATGTTATTCTAGTCAGACAGACATATGGGTGGATGGGTATATATTATATTATACTATATACATATATATCATAGATGCACACACACATACAAACACAATAAATATTAAAACTTTGAGAAAGAAGATTGCTAGACAAAGCAATTCTAATTCAGCTTTTATTCCATGTTTTTCTAGTCTGACAGGCATATAGGTGGAGCAATATAGATATAGATATATTTAACATACATATTTGTATGATATAGATACTACACACACACACATACACACACTTATTTGTATACACTACCACTTCAGTTGGACAAGGATATCTTGCACCATTTATTCAATGATGGATTTATACATTAATTGTTACTTGAAAGACCAAGATTTTAGCTCAAAAAAAGAGATATTAGGTTTATCTTCCCTGTCTTTGATCTCAGTTTTGAAAACATGTTCATATCAAGAATCATCTATCATTTTATCCTCAATGTCATACTTTGCACACAGGTGCTGAAAAAAGTTTCTTAACTAGATAACCCATTGAAGGAAATCATGTGCAAACTTCACTACCTCTTAATATACCTGCAATAACAACATACACAATTCAAACATGTAAATTATGCATGAAAGAATGAAAATGCCTGATGTTTCAAGTTATTCCCAAAATGACTGGAAACTCTATCAGCTTGGGAAGGGCAGAAAAGTTATTATCTTTGTCAGAGAGATCAAAGTCTTGGAATCATTTTCTGCACATTCTTGTTTGTTATACAATTAGTTGGTAAATGTGAAACTTTTTTTTTGTGGACTGTCTCTCATACCATCCCTTCCTTTTATCCTCCCACCATTCTTTGGTATAGTTCTAAGTACTCAGTAACATGTAATAATTTTTATAAATTCCTGACAGGGTAACAGGAATAGTTATGAGCAAATTTATTTCTTTATTCATGGAGAATCCCATATAAGTTCTCCAGGATAATTGGCACCTTCACAGTCCTGCCTGAGGCCAGCTGGAAAGAATGTTATGATAATTAAGGGTTGTCACACAGGAATTTGGAAATAAGGAAACATTTTGAGTGAATGGAAAAAATGATCCAGAAAATTTATCTTTTATTTTACTGAAGTATGGTTGATTTATAATATTACATTGGTTTCATGTATACAACATAGTGATTCAATATTTGTATAGATTATATTCCATTTAAAGTTATTATAAAATCATGGTTATATTATCCTGTGCTGTACAATACATCTTTATAGCTTATTTACTTTATACAAAGTAATTTGTACCTCTAAATCCCCTACCCCTATATTGTCCCTCCACCCTTCTCCCCACTGGTAAGAGTCTGTTTCTGTTTTTGATTTTTTTAAATTGGAGTAGAGTTGCTTAACAATGTTGTGTTAGTTTCTGCTGTACAATGAAGTGGATCAGTTATATGCATACATATATCCCCTCCCTCTTGGACCTCCCTCTCACCACCCCCCATTCCATCCATCTAGGTCACCAAGCTGAGCTCCCTGCGTTATGCAGCAAGTTCCTACTAGCTATCTGTTTTACACATGGCAGTGCAAGTACATCAATCCCAGTCTCGCAATTCATCCCACCCCCCTCCCCCCACCTCATGTCCACACGTCGGTTCCCTATGTCTGCATCTCTATTCCTGTCCTGCAAATAGGTTCATCTGTACCATTTTTCTAGATTCCACATACATTCATTAATATACACTATTTGTTTTTCTCTTTCTGACTTACTTCAATTCACTCTGTATGACAGACTCTAGGTCCATGCACGTCTCTACAAATGACCCAATTTCATTCCTTTTTATGGCTGAGTAATATTCCATTGTATATATGTACCACATCTTCTTTATCCATTCATCTGTTGATGGACATTTAGGTTGCTTCCATGTCCTGGCTATTGTAAATAATGCAGCAATGACCATTGGGGTGCATGTGTCTTTTTGAATTATGGTTTTCTCAGGATATGTGCCCAGTAGTGGGGTTTCTGGGTCTTAGATTCCACCTATAAGTGATATCATGCAGTATTTATCTTTCTCTGGCTGACTTATTTCACTTGGCATAATACCCTCCAAGTCCTTACAAGCTGCGGCAAATAGTAAAATTTTATTCATTTTTATGTCTGACTAGTATTCCATTATATATATATATATATATATATATATATATATATATATATATATATATATATATATACCACATCTTCTTTATCCATTCATTTGTTGATGGACATTTTGGTTGCTTCTAAATCTTGGCTATTGTAAATAATGCTTCTATGATCATTGTGGTGCCTATATCTTTTGGAATTAGTGATTTCATTTTCTTCAGCTATATCCAGCAGTGGAATTGCTGGATCATATGGTAGTTCTATTCTTAATTTCTTGAGGAACCTCCATACTGTTTTCCACAGTGGCTTCACCAATTTACATTCCCATCAACAATGTACTAAGGGACTCTTTTCTCATTTTTCATCTGTTATTAAATTCTAATTTCATACCATTGAGGTTGGTAAAAATGCTTAATATAATTTCTATCCTCTTAATTTGCTGACATGTGTTTTGTGGTCTATCATGTGATCTATCCTAGAGAACATTCCATGTGCACTTGAAAAGAATGTCTATTCTGTTTTTGGATAGAATGTCCTGTAGTTATCTACTAAGTCTCACCTGTCTAAATGTGCCATTTAAAACCATTGTTTCTTTATTGATTTTCTGTCTTTTGATCTATCCATTGATGTAAGTCGGGTGTTAAAGTCCCCTACTTTTATTGTATTATTGTCAATTTCTCCCTTTATGTCTGTTAATATTTGCTTTATATATTTAGGTGCTCCTATATTGGGTGTATATATGTTAACAGTTGTTATATCCTATTCTTTTATTGGTCCATTTATCACTATATAATGCCCTTCTTTGTCTTGTTACAGACTTTGTTTTGAAGTCTATTGTGTCTGATATGTGTATTGCTGCCTCCAATTTCTTGTCATTTCTATTTATATGAAATATATTTTTCCATCCCCTCACTTTCAGTCTGTGTGCGCTTGTAACTCTGAAGTGAGTCTCCAATAGGCTGCATATAGATGGGTCCTGCCTTTTTTTTTTTTTTAACCAGTCAGCCACCCTATGTCTTTTGCTTAGAACATCCATTGACATTTAAAGTGATTATTGATAGGTATGTACTTATTGCCATTTTGTTACTTGCTTTTTGGTTGTTTTTGTAGTTCTTCTTTCACATTTTCTTTTTCTTTTAGTTCCTTCCCTTGTGGTTTGATGATTTTCTTTACTGGTGTGCTTGTGTTCCTTTCTTTCTACTTTTTGTGTATCTACTGCAGGTTTTTGGTTACCATGGGGTTCATATATGTTGACCTATATCTACTTGTTTTAAACTGGTAGTCATTTAAGTTCAAAAACATTCTAAAAGAACTACACATTTTCTATCCTCCCCCACATTTTGTGCTTTTGATGTTATATTTTACTTCTTCGGGTTTATCCCTTCACTATTATTGTAACTCTAGTTGATTTTACATTTGTTTTGTCTTTTAATCTTTGTACTAGATTTTTTAAGTGGTTCATCCTCAGCCCTTGCTATATATTTTCCTTTACTAGTAGGATTTTTCTCTTTTCCTATAGATATTTACTTCTTGTTATAGCCTTTTCTTTTCCAGTTAGTTAAAAACTTTTACCATTTAATTTAATTTAATTTTACTGTTGATGAACTCTTAGTTTTTGCTCATCTGAGAAGTTATTTTTCTCTCCTTCAATTCATAATGGTAATCTTTCTGGGGAGAGTATCCTAGGTTGCAGGTTTTTTCCTTTAGCACTTTAAATATATCATTCTACTCCTTCCTGGCCTGCCAAATTTCTGCAGAAAGATCAGATAATAGCCTTATTGAGGTTCCCTTTTATATGACTCTTCATTTTTCTCTTGCTGACTTTAGAATTCTCTGTCTTTAACTTTTGCCATTTTAATCATTATATGTCTTGATGTGAGTCTTTTTAGGTTTACCTTGTTTGGGATCCTCTGTGTTTCCTATCCCTGGATATCTATTTCCTTTTTCAGTTTCAGGAGATTTTTAGCCACAATTTTATCAAATGTATTTTCAACCTTTTTCTTTCTCTCTTCTCCTTCTGGGACCCCTATAATGCAAATGTAGGTAAGCTTGATGTTGACCCAGAATTTCCTTAAACTGTTCTCATTTTTTTAATTGTTTTTCTTTCTGCCATTCTGAAGTTGATTTCCATTATTCTAGCTTCCATATCACCAATGTGCTTTTTTGTATAACCTAGTCTGCTGTTAATTCCTTCTAGTGTGTTTTTCATTTCAGCTATTTTATTATTCAGTTCTGACTCGTTATTTTTTATATTTTCCAGTTCCTTGTTAAAATTCTTAGTGTGTTGATCTACTCTTTCCCTAATTCAGTTAGCATTCTAATGACTAATGCTTTGAACTCTTTATCTAGTAAATTATTTGAGTTTCATTAGTTGTTTATTCATAGATTTTTTCTTGTTCTTTCAATTGAAACAAATCCCTCTGTCTTCTTATTTTGCTTAAATTTCTGTCTCTGTGAAATTAGGTAAAATACCTTTGTATTTCAGTCTTAAAGGGGTATCCTTGTGTGGGAGCATCCCTATAGAGTCTGCATGTGCCCAATGGCTTTGTTGGGAGAGCTGGATCTGATGTGAGCACGACTCACATCTCCCCTGGGGTGTGCTGTCAGTTATCACCTCGGTAGGAGGTAAGGCTTGAGTTAGAGGGGCGAGGGCCAGAGCTAGGTGTGAGATGGAGATTCTCCTCTGCTCAGTGGCCAACCCTACACTATTGGGAGTGGTGACAGGTCCCAAGTTGCTAGAGCAGAAGACCTGAGGGCCAGGTCCAAGTTGGTTCTGTTCCCTCTTAGTGTGTACTCTCCCCCTTTTCAGCACCAGTAACCTTGTGCCAGAAGGGAACAATGCTGGAGCAAGAGGACCTGGAGCAGGTACTTGGCATGGGTCAGAGTATGGGCTGTGGCAGTCCCAACCCCAGTCAGAGCTCTGGGCTGCTCCTGATCCACTGCCTCCTTAGGTACCAGTAATGGCTTCCCCCACCCCTTTCAGATGCTGGTCTGGGTCTGAGGCATCTCTGTCTCTCACAACTAAGCATTTCCCTGGGCCACAGCAGCCCTTGCCCTAGCGTGGAGCTGCATTGCAGAGCAAGCCAGGCCAGAGCAGGTGCTTGACTCAGACTGATGCATGTGCTTGGTGTTTGTGGGAAACTGGTTAGTTTCAGGCAGTTTCAGTCTGTTTCTTCTACCTTATTTCAGGAGTTAGCAAGTATGTGCATACTCTTCACCAGAGTCTAGATTTCTTTCAACCTTTCTGTTAGTGTCACTGGTTTTCAAACCAGCTAAGGGGACTTGTCTTCCTGGTGTCAGATCTTAGGACTGGGGGTGGGGGGTGCAACCACATACACCCCAGAGAGGATCTCTGCCCATGTAATCCCCTCCTCTTCTGTGTCCTCTCCCAAGGATACATGTTCTGACCTGATTGCTTCTCTTCCCTTCCTACCTGATTCCATATGAATTATTCTTACAGCCTTAGTTGTACAACAGTGTTTCTACAACTCTCCAGTTAGTTTTCAGTGAAAATTTCTCCACATGTAGTTGTAGTTATTATGTGTTTTGGGGTGGAAGGCAGGGAGAGCTCTGTGTCCTCCTACTCTGCCATCTTGGACTTAAACCAGAAAACTTATCTTTTTATAATTTTTTAAAATTTCACAGAGTGCAGAAGAATAAGGGTTGATGAGGAATAATTTAAGGTGAACCTAACTTATAGATCAGATGTAAACATAGCTTAAGAAATTTTTAAAAATCAAGTTAACTAAAGGTTAAAATTTAATTTATTGTGTTTATCAATATACTCTCCCAGTTCTATTAATTTGGCTGATTTCTAATTTCCTTGGACAATATTATTAAGTAGTTTTTCTCCCAGAAAATATTTTGTTGTTTTTACATTCACATCCTAATTTTTATCCCTTAACCTCTCTTTAAGGGGTTATGTGTTCTTATACCATTCTGAGTTTTCTCCTCTGGGAAAAAATATCATCAAATAAGCTAATTCTCAATAAGATGTTGTATCAATTTTCCTGAGATAAAACACCTTTGATTAAGGTAAACAGAATCAAGAGAAAATTTTATAAACATTAACTAAACATTGATTAATTTGATGATTATTTTCTTAGCTTCAGAGTGTTTTGATGATCAATTTCCCATAGGATAATGACAAGCCAAGGAATGCCAAGGATTGCTGACAACCACCAGAAGCAAGGAAGAAGCAAGGTAAGATTCTTTCTAGAGTTTTCAGAAGTGATTATGGCTCTGCCACCACCTTGATTCATACTTTTAACTTCATGATAATAAATCTCTGTTGTTTTCATCTGCCCAGATTGGGGCAATTTGTTACAACATTAGGAAGCTAACTCAGTAGGCAATAAACTTTTTGAAACTATTGTCAGTTCCAGAACTCATGCCAGAACTGACTCAGGAAGAATAAGCACATAAAAGTGGAGAGTTCAAGTATTATTTTTGACAGAACTTGGAAGAAATCAACCCCAGAGAAAGAAGGGCTCATCTTCAGTTAGGAAATATCTAATTCAGGTAATACATGTGGATACGATCATGAAAGGAACTGAAATGGACTAAAAAAGAAAAAGCTCGAGAAGGTGTGGGAAAGTCTCAGGGAACTATCCTTTTAGGGAAGAATGGAATACCTTGGAAGGAGGACCCATTTGTTGGTGGATTGGTAGTGAAGACATTAAAGTAAACAAGCAGTGAAAATTAAAGGGCTTAAAAACAAAGTTGAATCACAAAATCGTAAGACATATCAGCTCTTTCTCCTCGACAAGATGAAAATGGCCTAATGAAAATAAACTGCATTTTACCACACCTCTTGGTATGGTGAACTAAGGAAACAAGAAGTCACACAGACACCTCACAACCAACTCTGATTGCTGATCTTTAAGAACTGAGACATTAGCAGAATAAACCGAAAAGAGTAGACCTAAAACCATAGAAAACTATCATTAGAAGAAAATAGAATATGAGAATTAAAATTTACATGCTGAAAACTCTTCTCAAAACATACACACATAGAGCAGAGGAAACTTACCATATTATCCCAACCTGAAGTAAATGTCCTGAAACAAGCATCTAAATTCATGAAAGATTATTCAAATAATAAATTCAAAAACTTAGAAAGTAAATGGAAAAAAAACTGAGAAAATATGAAATGATTGAAACAAAAAGTCACCCCAGAAATGAAAACTAAAATAATAGGCTCACAAGGGAGAATAAATTCAACTGAAAATGTTTCAAAAGTAAATAAATGAATGAAAACAGCCTGGAAAAAAGAAAAAAAATCAAAGATAATTTATTCTTGTAGAGACATGCAAAGATCTAACATACATACCTTTAATTGGAGTCTATGAAAAAGAATTTTAAAATAAATGAAAAAGAACAAGTGCTTAAAAAAGAAGGGTAAGGCAAGGATTTTATATGGAGCAAAGTAAACCTTTAAGTATCTAAAATCTAAGTAGAGAGCCTGATGTCCATTCTATGTAGGATAGTACACAGCCCTGAGATTGAAGAAGGTATTTTTTAACCTTTTATTGTATATTGGAATATAGTTGACCAACAATGTTGTGATAGTTTCAGGTGTACAGCAAATTGACTCAGTTATACATACATATGTATTGATTCTTTTTCAATTTGTTTTCCCATTTAGGTTGTTGCATAATATTGAACAGAGTTCCCTGTGCTATACAGTAGGTCCTTATTGGGTTTTTTTTTAATTGAAAAGCAAACTATTTTTGAGTGAAAAATTAATAAAAGTGATATTATGCAACTTCCCTTTAAAAACTATACTAGAGCAGAAATATGTAAACAGTGGTCTCAGATAGGCTTTAAGATGGTCTGTGGAGTCCCAGAAATTTTATGAGAAATTATATATATATACATATTATTATTTTTATACATAATATATATATATATACATATATGTTTATATAACATATAAACATATAATAATTGGAGGGAGGTATCTATTTCCTTCATAACATTTTAAAAGGGGTCAGTGACCTAAAAGGTATTTAAAAATAACTGTTCAAAGTGATATAAAGTATGAAATTATATCTACATTATTTCTGTTAATATGGATAAAATAGGATATAAACTTCTCATAAAGTGTTTATATGTTCACAGAAGAAAGATTCTCAATGACTTCTCTTTTTTCTTTCATTTTGTGGAGGGGTAAGATGTATTCATGCTCCATTTAGCTCTATGGCTGCCTCTGTAAGTTGATCAATAGTCTTTAATAATGACCATGACTATAGATCTTCCTCAACCATTACCCAATCTCCACTTTCTTTCAAAATCAGCATTGACTATAAGCAAATCTTGCTATACGACTATAGCAAATTTTGCTGAGGACGTAAATTACAAGCAAACAGCTCATTACCAGTGCAACCTTAGCCCCTTTTATTTCTCTTTCCTAATCAGATATTTTTTCCTGAGATGCACCAAAGCAGAATCTCTGCTTACCTTCCTAGGATAAATGCAGGAACCTTTGTAATTTCTTAACACACTTTCAGATTTTGCATAAACAGGGACTCATCATACAGAATGCAATTAGGAAAAAGAACAACAACAACAAATCCCACTAGATTTGTTTAATACTAGGAAGAAACACATATATTCCTGACCTTACTCCACATCAGGTACAAAAATGTAATTGAATATTTTTGAACATTGCATACTAAAAGTGGAGAAAGTTACTGCATCAAATGCAAATGTGTGGTTGAATAAGAAATTGCACTTGCAAGTTTATTTTAAAATCATAATAATTTATATTTATATATGTTTATCTTACATTTTGCTTTTCCATAGCTACTTTTTGATATTAGTTAGTTATCTGCATAATTCTGAAAAATAGCTATTGTTGATCTTGTCTTGCAACTGAGATCCAAAAAAGTAAAAAGGCCAAAAAGTTGAATATTTGGGGATAAAAATTTGTGTTAAATAAAATTCAATATTTTTTTAGATTTCCAATCCCACATTCAAACCATCAGACTATATTTTATCAAAAAATGGAAATAATTTTAATAGTGAATCAACACAATGAGTAATTAAATTTGGAAATGCATGTCTTATTTTCTAATTATACTAAATATGCAAAAATGGGTATATTGATGGTATGAAGCCTAAAATCATAATTCTCTGAACCCAAATTCTGAGGAAAATCTGGCAACATAAAATGTAAAATCAGTCAGCAAAAATCTATTTAAGCATTGAAGTTCACTTCTGACTATGGGAGTCATAACGTGAATCATCAGGGATATGGTAAAATTTTAAATATATTAATTATTGGATATTACTTTAGAATTACTTTATGTATTTCAGATTTAGATTCAAATAACATTTATTGAGTACTCAGTAAGCTAGCATGACATGTTTTATCTCATTTAATCCTATCATTGAGGGAGGTATATTTTATTATATTTAAGAAAACTAAGGCTCTAAAAAATAGACTAATTGATTTCAGATTTTGCAAATAAAATAAAGTATTTAAATACAGATATCCTTAATTCAAATCCAATAGTCTTTCTATAATAATAATTCATGTTACTATTAACTAAGTATTTTTGAGCACATACCATTGTCAGTCATTTATTTAGTGCTTTTTTTTACTATGAAAAACATCAGGAGGTAAGTACTAATGTTAGTTTCATTTATGATGCATTATAAACATGTAGAGTTAATATAGATAACGTTACATATGGATATATAATTTATCAATTTGCTATCTTACATTTGTAAGTGCACTTTGACACATTATCTCTTTTGATTTTCTTTTGACAACACTATTGTTATTACCCATGTTTCTTAGATGAGGCCATTGAAGCTTAAAGAAGATAAATTAATTGTACAAGTATATACCATTAGTAAGTTTTTGAGTTATATTTTGAAGTAAAGCCATCTAATTCTTGGTCCAATCAGCTTTAGTTCAATTTGTTGAATTTATATATATATATAAATTGACACAAGTAGTGACACAAGTAGTGGATAGACTTTCCACTACAAAAAAAAAAAAAAAAGCAACAACAACAAAAAAAAGCACAAAAAAAAAGAAGTACAAACTTCCAGTTAAAAAATAAATGAGTCATGGGGATGAAATGTACAGCATGAAGAATATCATCAATTATATTTATATTTTCTGGTGACAGAAAAAAAAAGCACAAGTTAAGTTTGATATCAAACTTATCTAGAAAATGCAATTTGAAAGGAAATATATTAAATTGAACATGTATCACCCATAATCCCAACCCCAAGAGATAATCATCAGTAGCATTTTGATGCATTTCCTCCCGATGTCTACATAATTTTTTTTCAGTTGATGTGTAATTGACCTGAATCGCTATATTAGTTCTAGGTGCCCAATATTGTAATTTGATATTTCTATAGATTACAAAATGATCACTATAATACGACTACTGATGCTACTGAAGATTATCTCTGGGGGTTGGGATTATGGGCGATTGTTAATTTCCTCTTTATGTTTTTATGTATTTCTAGTTGTCTTCAATGAACATGTATGTTTTCTCAAACCGTGTTTGAAAATTATTGGCCAATTTATTATGTACAAATACATGCAGTGCACTTTGGATTTAAGAAACTAATCCTTCATCTAAACTAATCCTTTAATTATTTTAATGTCATACAAACCCTTAATAAAAAGGGATATTCATTTGAAATGGGATTGTGAAATAAAAAGTTAACAGTCTAAGAGCAAAATCTATTTTTAAAATGTTTTGTAGCACTGTTAAGTACAATGCATAATTTTACTATCTGTCACCATGCAAATATATTACAATATAATTGATGATATTTCTCATGCTGTACGTTTCATCCCCATGACTCATTTATTTTTTAACTGGAAGTTTGCACTTCTTAATATCCCTCACCTTTTTCGCTCATCCCCCAACATCTCTCCCCTACGGTAACCACTTGTTTGTTCTCTATATCTATGAGACTGTTCTGTTTTGTTATATTTGTTCCTTTGTTTTGTGTTTTAGATTCCACATGTATGTGAAATCATATCATATTTTTTTCTCTGTCTGACTTATTTCACTTAGTATAATACTCTTAAAGTTCATCCAGTATAATACTCTCAAAGTCCATCCATGTTGTCACAAATGGCAAGATTTCATTCATTTTTATTGCTGAGTAATATTCTATCATATATTTATAATATTTTTTCATATATATAATATTCTATCATATATATATATATACACCATATCTTTATCCATTTATATATTGTAAATAATTCTGCAATGAACATAGGAGTGCATATATATTTTTGTTTTGTTTGCTTGTTGTTAACATCTTTATTGGAGTATAACTGATTTACAATGGTGTGTTAGTTTCTGCTTTATAACAAAGTGAATCAGTTATATATATACATATGTCCCCAAATCTCTTCCCTCTTGCATCTCCCTCCTTGCCACCCTTCCTATCCCACCCCCCTAGGTGGTCACAAAGCACTGAGCTGATCTCCCTGTTCTATGCAGCTGCTTCCCTCTAGCTATCTATTTTACGTTTGGTAGTGTACATATGTCCATGCCACTCTCTCACTTTGTCCCAGCTTACCCTTCACCCTCCCCGTATCCTCAAGTCCATTCTCTAGTAGGTCTGCATCTTTATTCCTGTCTTGCCCCAGGTTCTTCTGACCATTTATTTTTTCTTTTCTTTTTTTTTTTTTAGATTCCATATATATGTGTTAGCATATGTTATTTGTTTTTCTCTTTCTGACTTACTTCACTCTGTATGACAGTCTCTAGGTTCATCCACCTCACTACAAATAACTCAGTTTCATTCTTTTTCATGGCTGAGTAATATTCCATTGTATATATGTGCAACATCTTCTTTATCCATTCATCTGTTGATGGACACTTAGGTTGCTTCTATGTCCTGGCTATTGTAAACAGAGCTGCAATGAACATTGTGGTACATGACTCTTTTTGAATTATGGTTTTCTCAGGGTATATGCCCAGTAGTGGGATTGCTGGGTCGTATGGTAGTTCTATTTTTAGTTTTTTAAGGAACCTCCATACTGTTCTCCATAGTGGATGTATCAATTTACATTCTCACCAACAGTGCAAGAGGGTTCCCTTTTTTCCACACCCTCTCCAGCAAATGACAAAGGATTAATCTCCAAAACATACAAGCAACTCATGCAGCTCAATAACAAAGAAACAAACAACCCAATCCAAAAATGGACAGAAGACCTAAATAGACATTTCTCCAAAGAAGATATACAGACTGCCAACAAACACATGAAAGAATGCTCAACATCATTAATCATTAGAGAAATGCAAATCAAAACTACAATGAGATATCATCTCACACTGGTCAGAATGGCCATCATCAAAAAATCTGCATATATATTTTTGAATTTGTATTTTTGTTTTCTTTGGAAAAATACTCAGAAGTAGAATTACTGGATCATATGACGTTTATTGAATTTTTCACCAAAAGATCACTTCCATCACTCAATTCAATTTTTAACCTTTATAGAATAACTAATACCTACTATTTTGTATAGAGACATTATCTCGTCTTTCAAAAAATGTTTTAATGTTACATATTTTAATAAACAATTGAGTGGATTCTACAAAGGGAAAATGTTTTCTGTTGTTGTATTACTGTTATTAATGCCAATTATAATTTATAATATGAAATAATGGAATAAAATTAAAAGTGGCAATAGAATTAACAAAATAAAACCATGAAAAATAACAACAATAGAAAAAACAGTAATAACTTTTGGAATATGACTGAAATAAAAACATATGTATATTGTGAAAAAAAAGAATTACTGGATTATATAGTAGTTATACTTTTAATTTTTGAGGAAACTCCATATAGTTTTACTTAGTGGCTCTACCAATTTACCTCCCCAACAACAGTGAACTAGGGTTCCCTTTTCTCCACATCCTCACCAACACTTGTTATTTGTTGTCTTTTTATATTAGCCATTCTGCCAGGTGTGAGGTAATAGCTTATTGTGGTTTTGATTTGCATTTCCTTGATGATTAGTGATGTTAAACATCTTTACATGGACTTGTTGGCTACCTATATGTCTTCTTTGGAAAAATGTTTATTCAGGCACTCTGCCCATTTTTAATTGGGTTTTTGTGTGTGTTTGTGTGTGATATTGAGTTGTATGAGATCTTTGTATATTTTGGCTATTAACTCCTCATTAGATATATGGTTTGCAAATATCTTCTCCCATTCAGTAGGTTGCCCTTTCATTTTTGTTGGTAGTTTCCTTTACTGTACAAAAGTTTTTTAGTTTGATGTAGTCCCATTTGTCTATTTTGCTTTTATTTCCCTCACTTGAGAAAGCATACCCAAAAAGCTATTGCTAAAGCCATGTCAAAGAGTGTACTGCCTATTTTCTCTTCTAGGAGTTTTAGTTTCAAGTCTTACAGTTAAGTCTTTAATCCAGTTTGAGTTAAGTCATAGGTTAATTAACCATAAAATTGTGGGTTCATTCCTGGGCTCTCTATGCTATCCCATTGTTCTCTATATCTTCTTTTGTGTCAAGACCATACTGTTTTGATTACTGTAGCTTTGTAGTATAGTTTGAAATCAGGGAACATGATAACTTCAGCTTTGTTTTTCTTTCTCAAGATTGTTTGGCTATTCAAGATCTTTTGTTTTTTTTTCCATATAAACTTTAGAAGTATTTGTTCTAGTTTTGTGAGATATGCCATTGGTATTTTGATAGAAATTGCATTGAATCTGCAGATTGCCTTGGATAGTATAGTAACTTTAACAATATTAATTCTTCCAATCTATGAGCACAGTTTATTTTTCAATTTGTTTATGTCATCTTCAATTTCTTTCATCAGTGTCTTATAGCTTTCTTAGTAGAAGTCTTTAACCTCCTTTGGTTAAATTTATTCCTAGGTATTTTATTATTTTTCATACACTTGTAAATGAGATTGTTTTCTTAATTTCTCTCTCTGATAGTTCATTTTTACTGTATAGAAGCAACAGATTTCTGTATATTAATTTTGTATCTTGCAACTTTACAGAATTCATTGATGAGTGTTAACAGTTTTTTGGTGGTGTATTCAGGATTTTCTATATATAGTATCATATCATCTGCAAACTGACAGTTTTACTTCTTCCTTTTTAATTTGGATGCCTTTTTTTCCTGTCTGATAGCTGTGCTATGACTTCAATACTTAAGAATTTCTGTTTGGTGGTCTTTTGGAGTTTCAATCTCTTTGGTAAATTATTCCTTCTGTTCACTAATTTTATTCCTGAGCTCATTGAACTGCCTTTTTGCGTTTTCTTTTAGCTCATTGAGTTTCTTCATGACAGCTGTTTTGAATTCTCTATCAGTTAAATAGCAATTTTCCATAACTTTAAATTTGGTTTCTGGAGAATTGTCATTTTCTTTTTGTGGTATGGTGTTACTGTGGTTCTTCATGGTTCTTGATTACTTGTTCCTTTGCTGGTGCATTTGAAGTAGCAAACACCTTTTTGTTTGATTCTAATGATTCAACAGACTAGAAATTATAGGTCTTTCTTTTGTTTTTCAGTAGGTGGTGCTAGAGCACAAGTTTTTGGTTTCTTTTTAACCCAGTCTGTCTCTAGTTATATTTGAGAATTTGTACTTTCCACACTTCCATTTCCTCTGTCAAATGTGTGACCCTATGCCCTCGTTATAGCTACATGTGCCACTGGGATCAGTGATGCCTTGTTCCTGCCAGTGTCTCTGGCATCACCACCTGGTGCACAGGGGTGGTGGGCTCTTCTTCTGCATCTGAGATCCCTGTCACAAGCTCTACCCCTGTAGGGGGAAAGGGAATTGCACAGGTTCCTCTGCCATGTCCAGTGTTATAATGTTTGTGGGCTCCACCTCTGCGAGTAAGGACAGCAGGCCAGAGTTGTGGGCACCTCAGCAGCTGGGTGGACAACTTCCCAGGCCAATGGCAGGATTCTTAAGCTTTTATGTCTTCTCTGGTTCTTACAGCTCACCATCGTGGCTACTGGAAACCTCTCTTTTGTTTTCCTGAGGTGGCTCTATAGGTCAAGCTTGTGGTTTCTCACTTGCCCACACACCCTGGCCTGTGTACTTCCTATCTACTTGTTCTTGCTCTTGCTGCCACAATTGGGAGTGTGCACAAAGAGACAACCACAGATTGGGGAGAGGTGTGGGTTTAGAGCTTGGGACTCTGGGGGTGCCCAGGGACCTGGAAGGGAAATCCCTATGTGTAGTATTACCAGAGGGTCATGATTAGACTTCCTGCTGAGCAGGTATCAGGAACTGTGTCCCTTCAATGCCCTTTGATATTCTTATTCACCTCTTTCATGATCTCCTGCCTCTGCCCAGTCATAGAGGTCCCACCTTAGTACTCTGGGTGGTGCTGGAAAGAAATGGGTTTCCTCCTGCTGTGTTCCAGATCACTGAGGTAGCCAGACACTCACTCACTGCTCTCCTTTTCCTCAGCGGGAAAGATAGATGCCACCTGATAGTTCAGATCCATGCAGTTTCGCCTTGGTTGGGTGGGGGATGGTACTGGTAATCTTCTTCTTTTTTTGTTTGTTTGTTTGTTTGTTTTTTGCGGTACGTGGGCCTCTCACTGTCATGGCCTCTCCCATTGAGGAGCACAGGCTCCGGATGCGCCGGCTCAGCAGCCATGGCTCATGGGCCCAGCCGCTCCGCGGCATGTGGAATCTTCCCAGACCGGGGCACGAACCCGCGTCCCCTGCATCGGCAGGTGGACTCTCAACCACTGCGCCACCAGGGAAGCCCGTAATGTTCTTCTTATAGTCATCTCTGTTGCATCCAAACTTTAAAATCACCCCACAGCAAGACTTATTTCTGCATACCATTTCTTTGGTATCTGCTCAACTCAGCACTCTCCAGGATTTTTTCCAGCCATGGCAAGAGTGTTTGGAGTAGGTTCATTGCTTGGCTTGGCCCCATAATGAGGTCTGCCTGCCTATTACTGGACTCACAGGTAGATGAGATTACTCCTGGGCCCCTTGGCATATGGTGTTGGATCCCATAGCTCCCATAAAGGTGCTTTTGTTAGTGGATGAATGTCTAATTCTTTGTTGAAAAGGGGGACAAAAAATAGGAATGTTTTATGTCACCATGATGCTGAAGTCACTCCCACAGTCTCAAAACTATTTTTAATTCTATTATTTGATCCATAAAAAGCTCTATAAAGGCAGGAAGGCTATATTATTTCTACTCTTACACATGATATAAGAAAGCTTTAGAGACTTGGTGGTATTACCTGATCTGATTTTTCCAGGGTCACACACAGTAACTTGGAGTTAGAACTAGAGCTCACATCTCCAAAGCAATATATTTCACTCCATTTTATTTGCTAGATGTGTAGTAGTCTAGTCTTTTATGTATTTATAAATAAAAAAATATATTTATAAAAATGTATTTTATTTTCTTTTTTACTTAATTTTTATTGGAGTATAGTTGACTTACAATGTTGTGTTAGTTTCTGCTGTACAACAAAGTGAATCAGTTATATATATACATATATCCATTCTTTTTAAGATTCTATTCCCATACAGGTCATTACAGAATATTGAGTAGAGTTTCCTGTGCTATACAGTAGGTACTTACTAGTAATCTATTTTATATATAGTAGTGTGTATATATCAATCCCAATCTCCTGATTTATCCCTCCCTTTTATATTTATAAAATATAAAATGTATTTTATAAATGAATGGAATGAAGATTTATTTGTTTTCCCAAGAAACTGCCCCAATTTCCCCCAAAATAAACGTAAGAGATTTTAAAACCTCAAGTTTCATTTTGCTCAGGTTTTGAGCTAAATGTGGTCAAACAGCAAGGTGAACATAAGTTCTGGTTTTCCCGGGATAAGTCTTGATTTTTACCTGTTTTCTTTATTTAATTATCAACAGTACTCCTTCACTCGAAAAGTGTCTCAATTTTAATAAGAAATAAGGTGGCTATCCTATAAATATCAGAAACCTCTTCTGCTCTGGTGGGAAGAATCTAAAATTAATCTTGATGCCCAGAAGTCAGTAGTTAGTCTGCTCGAAGTAGGAGCTAGATACTGTATTTCCATAAAGATCTAGCTTTTCCCTCATCTTCATTAGGCTCCTTAATCCATATTCTAATTTCACTTCCCTTTCCAGAATCTTGTCAGTTTGACTATGAAACTCATCACTGCAAGATAGCCTTGCCTCTCTGACCCAAGGTAGACCTTTTATCATGCCCAGTGACCCAATCCACATATGTTCAGTGTGGAGTGCTGATAAACTATATCAATAACCTCATTGCCCACTCTGTCTCTAATTTCTCCCTCATATCAATTCAAATACAATGCTACTGTTCTTACGTTTCTGAAACACATCATCAAACCCTCATGCTTGAAAATGTGAATGCTTCTAAATTTCATTCATAATGAATTCTTAAATGTCTCTGATTCAGCCTCTCCTTGCGTATAAAATTTATTTTTTATTTACCTCATTTCCACTCTCATTCTATATTCTTTTATATCACCATACATATCATCATACATATAATCTTAATTATAACCCTGAAAGATAAAAATTGTTATTGCTATTTTACAGATAAAGACATTTAAAGTGGATAAATCACTTGTCCAAGTTAAAAACAAAGAAGAACAAACAAAAACATCCCTCACAGTTAATATAGCAGATTTGAACACTTACCTGCCAAACTACTAAGACTCTGCTCTTTCTATTAATTTATGCTTTATATATTTCCTTGTGAAAATATTACTATTGTTAAGATAGAAAATCTGTAGATAAAATTCCCCATCTGCCACTGCTTTTTGTCATATACAGAGAATGCCTCATGCCAAATTTCTGATTTGTGCTCTGTGTGGGAGTCGAAAAATGGAACAAAATTAAAAGACTCAGTCAGAAAGTGACTTTTAACATTGTAATCTTAGTACCACAATATGAGAGCTGAGAATGACCATAGAATGATGAGGTAAAAGAAAAGTAAGAATTTCACACACATGAGATACTGAGTCAGGCTTTTTGAGTCCCTGGTTGACACCTTATCAATCAATAGATATTTTATTTCCAAATCTACTTTTTGATCTTATTTTACACTCTTGTATAAGTTAGGACAGTCTCAAAATACTACTCAAGAATTTTTTGGTTAGAACTAATAGTAAATATTACTGCAGGACTGTAATTGAGAAAGTACCATAGAAAATGCTAGTCTGGAACTTAAGCATTTAAGATTAACTGTTCCAAACTGTTCATTGAGGAGATAGAACATGAAATCTTTTGACTTTTGTATTGTCTAATGCCCTTTCTACAGAAACTGATTGGATTTTTATTTACTGAAAGCTTATCTTTCAGTGCCAGGTAGTCCCTTCTTAATTGCTGCATTCAGCATCATCAGACAATCATCAAACTGGATAAAGGGCAGTTTGAGTTCTTTGCTGTGTTTTTTGCCTGTGTCCAAAATAGCAATTGCAATTTCAGCCAACTCGGTGTGAAAAAATCAATAAATATACAGCAGCCTTGATGAATCTGCAAATTATTTTTAAAATGCCACTGTCACATTATACCCCACAAAGGGTAGCGTCAATGAGATTTTTCACAATAAAATATGCATTCACATTAGAGCATATTTCAAGCTTACCTTGATATAAAATTTTGATGGAGAATCTTGCACCAGTATGGATATGAAAAGAGGTAAGGAATACCATTCTTAGAAGACATTCTTTTAAGCTAGGAAAGTTTTTCTGACAAGCTTTCAGGATGAATAGATCACTGATATTCTTCACTGTATTCATGGTCCTTTTACTTAAGAAGGTGCATTTCCTCGTATTTTGAGTACTATTTTCCTATTTAAACTGTGGGGAATAGATTTTATTCAGTTTTAAAATTTGTTGGAAACTATAAGAAATTTGGTTAAGGTATTTGTCAGTGACGATTGAGGAGACTGTTTAAAATGAAATAAAATTTTGTCATGAAAGATAAATCACCTCCATTGAGGCATGTCATATTTTTACCTCGAGATATTTGGCATCGTTAGCATCATTTAGTCTAACTTAACTTTTTTTTAAAAAAATGAACAAGAAAGTGTCTTCCATTGAGCCTCTGATATTGCCTAATAACCTTAATATAACTTTGCTATATCTTTGACATCATTTCTGAGAGTGCCCCCTCTCCTGCATAGCCTTTTTTAAGATATGACTGTTTATTTGCCTACAGTCAATATTTCTCAGAATCAGGGGAAAAAATGATGTGCATATTATCTCCTTATTCTCCATTGCCCTTTCTTTTCCAGTGTATTGGCTTCTATCTCTTCTGAGAAAAAAGTATACATATGATATATTAATGTGATTTATTAATATTAATATTATATATTATATTATATAATGTGTATATATATAATCTCCCTGCTTCTTTAAGGGACATACCTTTTCAGTATACCAAGCTCTTCTCTTCCTTGTCGCTATCATCTACAGACAATTCTCCTATCTTCTTTTATTAAAATCTTTGTCACTATGCTGTCTTCCTCACTATCTTACTTCTTAGCATCACTGAGGATCAATTCAATGTCTATGTGCACATACCATTCAACATCTTTGCCTCACTGTTCTCTTACTTCTAGTCAGTAATTACCTTCTGCTTCACCCTACATAAGCCGACCTCTCCTATGATCACTCTCTGATTTTGTCATCACCAAAAACATTCTACCTACAGGATCACGAATTCAAGCATCTTAGTCTTTTACCATAATCCTTTTTTGCAAACCATGTTTTTCAGCTACGACTTTTGCAATTATTTTTTACTTTACATTATGTCCAGTACATAGAAATATTTTACCATCTCCACTCCCTTTTATGCATGTGTCATTATGCTGTATTACTCACTGCACTTGCATGATTCTGTCATTTTTAGAATTTGAGGTCTCTCACTTTTATTCATTGGAGATTTTAGCTTATGGCTCATTAGTATTGTCTCTTACATTACGTTTACCAAAATATTCGGTGACTTTAATGTCAATTCAGATGATCCATACAACACTCCAGTCTCTTGGTTCACTTCCTTTTTCATTTTTTTTCTTTTATACCACTTAAACCATCCATTCCCATGGTTATATGCTAGTCTAGTCATTACCAGTAATGTGTCCTCTCCAAAATCTCAGTTTCAATCATCCTTCCCTCTGAACACAAGCTTCTGACTTTCCTGCTCACATCTTCTAGAAGAACCACCACAATTTTTCCACCCCATTATGACCATCAATTTCTTGATCCAATCAACTTTGCTGCCTAACATCACCACACATCCTTGCTTTCTTTATTACCCAGCTTTGTTAGTATAGTATCTGATTATAATCACTCTCTTGAATATATACTCACATATCTTGCTCTCTTTCCCTCATCCTATTTGAAAATACCCCAACTATAATTAAATCCAATTTTGCACTGACTCCACATCTACATCAAAGCTGGTTAGGGAAAAACACACAACAATGATGATTATACTCCCTGATTATAAAGTTAAGACCACAATGTTAAATGGCCATCAGTGATGCTCAGAAATTCTATTACATTTCTGTGCTTATTAATTCACTCTCTTAATTTATCAGTCACATATTTTACAGTTTCTCATTTCTTTCCAAATTCCAACATTACTGTCACTCCCCCATATGCACTCAATAATCATGCTTATTAGCTCACTGAGAAAAATAAGAACCATCAGAGAAATTCTATATTCTTGCACTACCAGGTCTTCTACCAAACTCACATAACCTTATTTATCTTTCTATTACAATGGATGAACTGTCTGTTCACCCCAAACCAACCCTTTCTCATATGCACTGGATTCCATTCCCACCCCACTCCCATCTATTCAATGACTGTGCTTTGGAAGTCATCTCCTCTCTCTTGCAACATTAGTTTTTTTCTTCTCAGTGGTTCATTTTCATTAGCCTACAACCATCTTTTTAAAATCCCTAATTTTCCCCCAAGTCTCCTGAACTACTGCTCAAATCTATGTTCCCTTTTCATAAGAATCCCTCAAAGAAAGTAGTATATCCTCACCTTCTGCAATTCTGGTCCTCCTACTCTCCTTTGAACAAATTATGATTTGGCTTTTCTCCATATCACTCCAGTGAAACAGAACTGTTGATTTGAAGACCACTAGTGGCCTTCACATTGCAAAATCCAATAGTCACATCTCCATCTTCCCATTATTTGAGCTTCAAAGAGCATTGGACACAGTTATCACTCCCTGCTGTAGATTACATATTTGTGTCTCCCCAAAATTCATATGTTGAAATCTAATGCCCAATATGACAGTATTGGGAGGTGGAGCCTTTAGGAGGTTCTTAGGTCATGAGGGTAGAGACATCCTGGATGAGATTAGTGCCCTTTATAAGAGACTCCACAGAATGTCTAATCCCTTTCACCACATGAGGACACAGAGAGAAGTTGGTAGTCTCAGAAGAGGGTGTTCACCAGAATTCAACCATTCTAGCATCCTGATCTTGGACTTCTAGCCTCATGAACTGTGAGAAATAAATTTCCATATTTTATAAGCCCCCCAAAGGAATTTTGGCATAGCAGCTTGAACGGACTAAGACTAAGATACCCCTTACTTCTTGAAAGCCTTTCTTCTCTTGACTCTAGGTACTATGCACTGCTTCCTTCATGTGTCACTTGATACTCAACCTCAACTTTCTATTTTTTTTAATTTATTTATTTAATTTATTTATTTTTAGCTGCATTGGTATCTTCATTGCTGCGTGCAGGCTTTCCCTAGTTGTGGCGAGTAGGGGCTACTCTTCGTTGCAGTGCAAGGGCTTCTCATTGCAGTGGCTTCTCTTGTTGCAGAGCAAAGGCTCTAGGCACACAGGCTTCAGTAGTTGTGGCGCACTGGCTTAGTTGCTCTGTGGCATGTGAGATCTTCCCGGACCAGGGCTCAAACCCGTGTCCCCTGGGTTTGAAATACAGTTATATGTTGATGGATGCCAAATTCATATTCTTAGCCTTAGACTTTGCAATTAAACTTCTATTTTATATAGAACAGATTATTTGAATATCTATCAAGCATGATCAAACAACATGGCTAAAAACAAACTTTTATTTCCTATGTACATCCAAACTGTTTCTCTTCCAGTGATAGCACCATTGTCACTCCAGTAATTCATGCAAAAGATTTAGAGTAAATCTTTAATTCTCTTTCTTTCTCGTTATTCACATCTAATCTATCAGCAATCACTCTTGGTTGTATATTCAAATTATAGCCTCCTAATTGAGATTCCAGCCTAAACTTTTACCTCATATAGTCTATTCACAACAAAATAGCCAAAATTATCTTAATAAAAACTTAATCTCTTCAATTATCTCACAATCCTCCACTAGCTTACTAAAATAAATCCAAAACCCTTTCAACAACCTATCAGGGCTTACCCATCCTCTGGCTACCTGGTGGACTTAGGTTCTTATCATTTTTCCCTGCAGTCAACTACAACACAAAATTGCTTCTTGGTGTTCCAAAGATGCAACAAACATGTCTTGCTGTTTGTTGTTCATTTTCCTATACATTCTTACTTTTTGTTGTAGCCTTTTCTTTCTTGTTTAGACGGACCCTTTAACACTTCTTTTATGGTCAGTTTAGTGTCCATGAACTCTTAGTTTTTGCTCGTCTGGGAAGTTCTTTACCTCTCCTTCAAATCTGAATGGAAATCTTATTAAGTAGAGTATCCTATCTTGTAGGTTTTTCCCTTTCATCATTTTAAATATTCAATATATCATGCCACTCCCTTCTGGCCTGCAAAGCTTTTGTAAAAAAAAAAATAGCTCATATCTTTATGGAGCTTCCCTTGTGTGTGACTCTTTGTTTTGCTCTTTTTACTTTTAAAATTCTCTCTTTAGGTTTTATATTTTAATTATTATATGTCTACTGTGGATTCCTTGGATTCATGTATTTGGAACTCTCTGTGCATCCTGTAAGTAGATATCTGTTTCCTTTTTCAGGTTCAGGAAGTTTTCAGCCATAATTTTGTGAAATATATTTTCATTTTTTAAAAATAAATCTTTATTGGAGTATAATTGCTTCACAATACTGTGTTAGTTTCTGTTGCACAACCAAATGAATCAGCCATATGCATACACATGTCCCCATATCCCTTCCCTCTTGAACCTCCCTCCCATCCTCCTTATTCCACCCCTCTAGGTCATCGCAAAGCACCGAGCTGATCTCCCTGTGCTATGCTGCTCTCTCTCTCTTCCCTCTGTGAACCCCATAATGAGAAGGTTAGTACAATTGATATTGTCTCAGAGGTCCCTTAAACTGTTCTCATTATTTTATTTGTTTTTTCTGATTTTGTGTTTTCCATTATTCTATCTTCCAGATCACTTATGCATTCTTCTATATCACCTAGTCGGCTTTTATTTCCTTCTAGTGTGTTTTTTATTTCACTTATTGTATTCTTCAGCTCTTACAGTTTCATTATATATTTTCTAATTCCTTGTTAAAGTTCTTACTGTGTTCATCTATTCTTTTGCCAAGTTCAGCTAGCATTCTTATTACTAATTCTTTGAGTTTTTTATCTGGTAAATTATTTATCTCTTTTATTAGTTGTGTTTTCATGTTTTTTTCCCTTGTTCTTTCATTTGAATCAAATCCCTCTGTCTTCTCCTTTTGTTTAACTTTTCTGTTTCTATGAACTAGGTGAAACAGTTACCTATCCCAGTCTTGAAGTGGTCTCCTTGTATGGGAGTGTCCCTATACAGTCTGCATGTGCCCTGTGGCTTTGGTGTGAGAACTGGATCAGAAGTGTGAAAGGGTCACACCTTCCCCCAGGGTGTGCTGGCAGCTATCACCTTGGAGTGAGGTGGGGCTGGTGATAGAGAGGCTAGAGCCAGAACAAGGGTATGCCAGAGTGTCTTCTCTGTTCTGTGGTCATCACCATCCTATCATGGCCAGGGGCATGGGCAGTTCCCAAGGTGCTGGAGCAGAAACCCTGAAGTTCACGTGTGAGCTGGTTCCATTCCTTCTGAGTGTGCACTCTTCCCACTCACAGCAATGTTACCTTTGCCCCAGAGGTGAGCAGTGCTGAAGCCAGAAGAGCTGGAGTGAGTGCCCAGTACAGGCTGGGGTGCATGCTGTGATGGTCCTGGCATACCCATCAGAGCTCTAGACAGCTCCTAATCCACCACCTCCATGAGCACCAGTCAAGGTCACACTCACCCCATTCAGATACAGTGCCAGGTTGGAGCAATCTCCATTTCCCCAAAGTAGTTACTTTCTATGGCCTCAGCAATGGCAGCTTTTGTCTGGTGGGGAGCTGCACTGGAGCTATTGGTGCCAGGGTGCACACTGGGGCCCTCGCAGGGAAACTGGCAAGAGCCCTGGGCAGTTTCAATCTGCTTCCGCTGTCATGATTCTGGGAGTAAGCAAGTGTGTGTGCACTCTTCACAAGCGGAGTCTAGGTTTCTTACAGCCCTCGCCTAAGTCCCACTGGTGATCAAGCCAACTAAGGGGACTCATCTTCCAGCTGTTGGAGTCCCAGGACTGGGGTGTCCAATATGTTATTTGAACTGCTCACTCCACAAGGAAGATTTCGAAGCCCATGATATCCCCCTCCTCTTCTGTTCCCTCTCCTAGGAGTGCAGGTTCTGACCTGATCACTTCTTTTTCTTTCCTACCCGACTCCTTGTGGATCTTTCCTAACAGTCTTGATTGTAGAAGAGTTTTCTGCCAGTCTCCAGTTTATTTTCAGTGATAATTGCTCCAAGGGTAGACATATTTTTGTTGTGTTTGTGGAGGGAGGTGAGCTCGGCGTCCTCCTGCTCTGCCACCCTGATCTCCTCTTCAAAATGCAGTGATTTTTGACACATTGGTTTCATTAAGTCTACATCTTAAATTATCAATATTTAACCATGAACTATCACATAGCAATATATATTGTTCATTTGAATATAATGTATATCTATGCATTAAATACACTATCCATCCAATATAGAATGAATTTTTTACAATAAGGACTATCAAAAGAGAGAGTAATATATTTCAGAAGAATATTTTCAAAAATCCAAGGTGAAGTGGAAAATGTACAGGAGATAACTATATTCTGATGAAATAATAGGATTCTTGTTATACTAAAGTGAAATACCATGTACGTTCGAGTCTGGAAGGATGTTATAAAAACAATTTACAATTTTGTGGATGTTCCTAATATTTATTGTGAAAGAATATTCTGATAACTGTATAATGGCTTTTATTCATTCTTCAACTGCTGCACAGTGGAAATGTAGAATATTTGAAATTAAATTGCTAGAATGGTATAAACGAGACTTCTAGAATAATTACATTGGCATTTATACGATCCACTGAATGACACACTTGGATTACTCAAGAACATTTCCTTTACACAATTTGAATCATAAAAAATAAGTCCAGGGCTTCCTTGATGGCACAGTGGTTGGGAGTCCTCCTGCCAATGCAGGAGATGCGGGTTTGAGCCCTGGTCCAGGAAGGTCCCACATGCCGCGGAGCAACTAAGTCCGTGCACCACAGTTACTGAGCCTGCACTCTAGAGCCCATGAGCCACAACTACTGAGCCTGTGTGCCACAACTACTGAGCTTGCATGTCACAACTACTGAAGCCCGTGCGCCTAGAGCCAGTGCTCCACAACAAGAGAAGCCCGCACACTGCAATGAAGAAGAGTCCCTGCTTGCCGCAACTAGAGAAAGCCTGCAGGCAGCAGTGAAGACCCAACGCAGCCATAAATTAATTAATTAATTAATTAATAGATTGAGGATTGACTTCACTAAGTTGCCATTATTAAAAAAATAAGTCCAATGTTCCACTTTATTAAGTAGTAAGTGGTTGAACATTTATGGGAAACAAATAGATTTTTTTCTCCTTTCTCATTACCAATTCCACTCTAATGGGAAAGGCACTTAAAGATATGAAACATATTTCATACTGAAAATAAATTAGTATTAGACTTTCAGTTAAGACAGATATATTGCCTTGAGCCAGGGAGGGTGTGGAATAAAGTTTCTGAAACTCTATTAAACATAAGTCTGGCTGTGGTTTCATGTCTCTAGGTCTATAGTCATTCAAATTCAAGTTAAAGACAGAATTAAAGATGAGTAACTTGAGATAGAACTGGCAATTCATTCTTTTTGGGTAATTTCTGTAATTAGCAATTACAGTAAAGTACTATCATCTACTTCAATTTCAAAAGATTATGTTGTAGATAACCTAAGTAAAGAATGGAGAGGTGATACATTTTCTAAATTCTGAATTTCAGGGAATATTGCCAAGGTGATTATGTTTTAGATATTTGGCAGGGGATATTTGGACTAGATCCTAAATGGGAAATCCTTTAAGAGAAGCAGATGCTTTATGATTCTCTTGGTGATATGTGTTTTTACTCTTTCTGTTTATAGTTTGAGAAGTAATGTGAGTCAGTAAAATTCACATCAAGGCTACAAGAAACCATAGAAAGATATTTTGAGGAACTAAGAGGCAGAAAAATTGGTCCCAGTTGAATTACTGTGAAACTGATGAAAGAAACATGCTGAGTTAAAATGTTAATTTGACTTAATTCTCTTTTTCTTTTTTAACATCTTTATTGGAGTATAATTACTTTACAATGGTGTGTTAGTTTCTGTTTTATAACAAAGTGAATCAGCTATACATATACATATATCCCCATATCTCCTCCCTCTTGTGTCTCTCTCCCACCATCACTATCCCACTGCTCTAGGTAATCACAAAACACTGAGCTGATTTCCCTGTGGTATGTGGCTGCTTCCCACTACCTATCTATTTTATATTTGGTAGTGTATATATGTCCATGTCACTAACCCACTTCGTCCCAGCTAACCTTTCCCCCTCCCCATGTACCAAAGTCCATTCTCTACATCTGAGTCTCTTTTCCTGTCCTGCTGTTAGGTTCGTCAGAACCTTTTTTTTTTTTTTTTTTTTTAGATTCCATATATATGTTAGCATATGGTATTTGTTTTTCTCTTTCTGATTTACTTCACTCTGTATGACGGACTCTACGTCCATCCACCTCACTACAAATATTTCAATTTCGTTTCTTTTTATGGCTGAGTAATATTCCACTGTATATATATGCCACATTTTCTTTATACATTCATCTGCTGTTGAACACTTAGGTTGTTTCCATGTCCTGGTTATTGTAAATAGAACTGCAATGAACATTGTGGTACATGACTCTTTGAATTATGGTTTTCTCAGGGTATATGCCCAGTAGTGGGATTGCTGGGTCATATGGTAGTTCTATTTTTAGTATTTTAAGGAAGCTCCATACTGTTCTGCATAGTGGCTGTATCAGTTTACACTCCCACCAACAGTGCAAGAGGGTTCCCTTTTCTCCACACCCTCTCCATCATTTATTGTTTGTAGATTTTTTGATGATGGCCATTCTGACTGGTGTGAGGTGATACCTCATTGTAGTTTTGATTTGCATTTCTCTAATGATTAGTGATGTTGAGCATCCTTTTATGTGTTTGTTGGCAATCTGTCTATCTTCTTTGGAGAAATGTCTATTTAGGTCTTCTGCCCATTTTTGTATTGGGTTGTTTGTTCTTTTGATATTGAGCTGCATGAGCTTCTTATAAATTTTGGAGATTAATCCTTTGTCAGTTGCTTCATTTGCAAATATTTTCTCCTGTTCTGAGGGTTGAATTTGACCTAATTCTAAGGAAACAGGTAGTACTCAAGTTGATTCATTGCTTTTCCTAAGCTAACTCTTCCAAGCTCTGTTGGCACAGACCTGAGATAATTTCAGCATCTATAAACTCCTCCATGTCAGGAATTGGGCTGTTCACCTCTTTTATATTTATCTATAGTCACACAGTAGAATTAATTAGTATTGGCAGTCTGACAGTAGAAATGCTTATAATTTTCTCATATGATTAATATTGCATTACATTATTTGGAATATTTCCAATACCTCTAAGATATAATGATTTGAAAATAGAGAGGAAGAAATGAAAGGGGTTTGGCACTCAAGCTTATCTATATTAATCAAGAATTCTAAGAATAGAAACCTGGTTGAGGCAAAGCAAAATGCTTTTATTTGGGGTTTGTTAGGACTGCAGACTGGAAGAACAAATCCAAGAAAGTACTTCAGCTGTGTTCCACTGGACTACAAAATGGGGGAAGCTTATAAAGGCAAAAACTACAAGGTTACATAAATTGTCAACAATTAGTATTGGAGCTGGCAAGAAATAAGGATATTTATGAAGCAAGTATTGGTTGAGGTTCAAAGTGATTACATAGTTGTGAAGGGAAGGGGACTTTGAAACTACAAGGTTGTAGCTAGCAGCTGCTAGCAAATAGTGTTTTGAAAACATAGGTGGTGTTGACCTTGAGTTTGATACAGGTCAGAGAGTTCAAGTTCTCAGTGATGCAGAGATGGGTCTGAAACCATATCCACAATGACCACTCAGCTCCATTTAGATGCCTGAACCATTGTTACTTCATTTTAATTTTTTAATGATCTTACATATGTCATCACCTAAAATATATTAAAATATATGTTGTTATTCAGGCCATAACTCTTATTCTCATTTATTATTAAAGTTAATTGAATATATCTTAATAGTGAGGAAAATTGAAATCCAGTTCAACCCCACAATTTAATTCCTTATAGTAGTAAAGTCCATGGTATTCCTTTATGAGGTCACTGGCCATATTTTATCCATATGTATGTATAGCATACATGAATCAAACAGATAGGTGTATTGAGTACAAACTTTACGCTGGATAGAGTAAGTGATTAAAGAAATCTCAAATGAAAACTAAAATCTAAATGGAGTACAAAAACTAAATCATGTGACATGATTAGAGAACAAGAAATTACTAAACTTTATGGTATTGACAACTATTAACTCCCTAAGAGTCAAGGATTGTAACTTTCTTTTTTTCCACTATCTCCCAGTAGTAGCACAATGCCTGAAAAATATTGGTCACTCAATGAATATTTTTAATAAATAAATATATACATAATAAATGATTATATTCATTTGGCATTTCTCATCATTTAAAAATCTCTATTTCTTCATCACAAACTGAGACTTCTGTGCTGTAATTATCTTAACTGCTTCCTATTCACCTCATTGTTGAGGAAAGCATTTCTGCCCTAGAGTTGTGGGGATGACCAAACACATGACACCAGAACCTGGACAAATGTACTGACAGCAGTTTATTAATTACATATATTTACAGTCCAAATGGTGGTTGCATTCAGGATCAGAGTAAATCATCAAGGTTTGTCATAGGTAGGGTTTATAGTATCAAAATAATGAGGTCTCCCTAGAAGATGTGACTGGCTTGTTGAATTCCACAGGCTGGCAAGGGCCTGAAACCCACTACTCAGGGATAAAAAGGAACTGCACTTAGTCCTTTTGATAAGGAGCATTGTTCGACTAAGAGATTTTATCTGTGGGAGGAGAGTGGGGGAGCACATATTGAGTCTTAATTTTAGGCTTTGCACCACAGTCATTCTCTCAGCTTAAATGAAGAGCTGTCATTGTTGCTTTATTACTTTAGGTCTCTCCAACCTAACAAGGAGATCTTTCTCTAATAGTTTTTGCTTTTAAAATAGGTTTATGACTATTCACTGAGGTGGGAGAATATTTGCATATTTTGACTTTCCATGTGTGTTTCTATGAGGAAAATGATTATGTTTGCTTCACCCTAGTTTTTTAATTATTTTATGGCTATAACCAGAAGTAGTTCATAACCTAGAAACTTGTAGACCTCTTGTTACCATATTGTCTAACTTCCTACTGAATCAGCTGCCATCGCAAAATTAATTTCATCACCTCGCCAAAATGAGGTTAGCTGGGAATTAACAGAATTCATTCTGAATTCAGATCTACTTTTTATCAAGCTTTGTACCATTGGACAAGGAATTTAGCCTGAACCTCAGACAAAATTAGAATAATACCTAGTATAGTTATTTTGAAAATTAAATAATTTAAAATAATCAAAGTATTTAGCCAGGACTTATGACGATGGAATTGCTCACTAAATGTTAATCCTCTCTAGTCACACTCTTCCAATGCTATTTAGAAGATTCTTGCATGAAATCAAACTACCTTTTGCTTTTTGAAATATCTCATCTGCTTTCTCATTAACAATATATATAGGTCCTGCGCCAATATTTTATATGATGAGGGTTGTTTTCCCCTAACACACCGTTCCAGAATTGAATGCTCTCTAGTTATAAATACAGGATACGTTCTCAAACCCTCTGTCACAGAATAAAAGAATAAACATGTGGTTCACATGCAGGAAAAGTTGTAACCTTTTCTCCTGATTTGTAAAACTTAGATGTTTTAAGACCCATTACAAAACATATGAGCTTTCTTACCCTCCTTTCAACCATTATATTCTACTATACCAGGATTTTCTTCAGGCTTACTTTCTGTGGCTGTGTTTAGACCTATTTTTTTGACTTTAGGAGATGCTAAAAGTGGAACTGTGAGATTTTATTTGAGATACAGTTGTTCCAGACCCAAGTTTAGCTTTTGATTATCCTACAGTATTAAAGATATATTTTTTAAAATAAGATTGTCAGCAATAATCATGACTCTTACAAAAAAGAAGAATGAGACAGTTCTACAAGGCTATAGTTTTATTTCCAATGTGGGTTCTTTTAGGAAAGTTGTAGCTATAAAGGATATAGTGAAAAAATAGATTACAGAATTTTCAATGAAACAAAACTCAAAATTCCATATGAATTAAATAAAAGATCTTAATAAAATAATGTGTCATATTTTTAAAGTAAGTGTAAAAGTCTTGAATGTCCTTTGTTGTTTATATATGATGTTGAAAAACTTATCTTGACTGCTGATGTTTCATCTTTACCACAATGTTTCTTATGAAAAACTATTATTGCATTCTGTAGTAATTGTCCAAAGCAATATTGTAACTTGGTGATACTGTAGCAATCCATACTTTTACAGACCATTACTGCATAATTGAATCATCTGTATTACTAGCAATGTGTGACTAGCCTGAATGAAAGCTAAACATTCATGTCATGATTCTACTAACTGCTTACACTATTTATTGATTCCAAGGTACCAGTTTTGAAATATGTGAGGAAACACTGCATCATCTGATTCTTTTCTTTTGTTCCAGAGCAATTACATAAATATTATGAGTCATTTAAAAATAACATACTAATGTTAATTTTAATTAGTGCCACAAAACTTGAGCATTATCAAGATGTAAGTCATTCATAATTGAATTATATTTTAAAGATTAATAAAGACTGCAAAAAAAGACTGTATTGCCTTATAGAATTTTTTTCTTAGATTTTATAAGAGCCAGTAAGCCTAGGTTTGTTTCAAATCTACTGTCAAATCAGTGACAACTGCAAAGAAATCATGTTATATTATTTCTGATTAGAGACATCATGCCCAACATTATTTACCTTAATTTTGTTTATGAAATTTTTCGACCATAGGGAAAATTACAAAAGATAACATAACAAACACCTATACCTCTGCAATTACTTTAAAATATATATTAACATTTTTCCATATTTGCTTCAGATTTCTTTGAGATTCATGGAAACAAACCATCGTAATACATCTTTTTACTATAGGAGTGTGGGTGTGCATGTGTGAGTGTGTGTGTGTGTGTGTGTGTGTGTGTGTGATAACAGACATGTATTCTATTATTTTAAATGGAAAATAGTGTTTTCCCAACTCATTAAAAACTTAACCAGTTTTCCCAGCCATCATTAAAACACATTTAAATGCCTGTTTAACAATCTAGAAAAAAAATCTACATAATATAAAGCATTCACAACAGAAATTACCTAATTAATTAATGCTTAGTCAACCGTTTAGTATGTTTGTGTGCAGTTAATCAACAATAATATGTCCTTTTGCATTGCAACAAACATGATATAACATGTTGAAAGGCTAAAAATAGTTTCTAAACTAAAACTGTGTTTGTAGTGGCCACAGATCTCAGAAAAAGTGAAGACTTGGGTTCATAATGGGCCAAAATGTCAGGGAAAGTTTGGGGAAGATAACTGTGATAACACACAACACATTTAAACCATGTGAACACAGACATAATCCTATCTGTAGAAGAGCTGCAATACAACTGCCGTACATTGTATACTCTCAACAGTACCCATGCACAACTTAAATGTTTTCACCGGTACCCACGAGATGATATAATATATTTTTTTAATTTAGATAGTGAATTTGGGAAAATATTACAAGTTGTTATGGTGAATATCTGATAGTGAAAATCTAAAGATAAAGAGATAGCTGTATGTGTGGAAAGCTTTGAACAGTATTGAATATATCTATTTATACTATCTGCACATATCTGTACCTATATATGTTTTATTAATATAATAAATGCTTTGTGTGTCTTTGTAAAATTTAAATAAATGGTATCTTACAGCACACACAATATGGACAAAACTTCAAAAGAGTATGTGAAAAAAATAAGTCCCAAAGATTTTATACTGAATAGTACCTGTTTTTAAAAACTTAAAATAAAATAAAATTTAAAATTAAGGAGTATTACATAAATGCAATAAAACTGTATAAGAAGAAAAACAAGGAAATGATAAACATGGATTTCAGGCTTATGGTTATCTTATAATAATTCGGAAGATGCTTTGGGACCATGTATTTAGATAAGGGTTTTCTCAAAGTGTTAGATTTTGGTGTTGGTAGATGGGTACATTAGTACTTATTGCATTATTAAAAGCAAATGAAGAAATGAAAAAAGGAGACAATCCATGAACTAGTGATGAGAATGTGTAATGAATCAAGGATTTTGATTCTAATTGTGTGCATCTGAGGTAGAAAGAAAGAATAGAAAGGAAGAGATAAGAAGAACACAATAAAAGAGAGACAGAGAAAAGAGAGCAAAGAAGAATCTCACCATTGATGACAGTTATCAGGTATGTGGGATGCCAGTTTTGTTTATTCAAATGCCATGCTTTTGCAATACACCAAGGAGAAATAGACCTGAAGGTTTTCATTTGGTTAACAATGGAGCATTGGTTTATTGGATAACTCTTATAATGTCAGAACACAATTGACTTTCCTAGAGCTAATTTTCTATGGATGCAGGAATCATTCAGTTTAAATTGTGAACTTAAAGACACACATACACACATTTATTTTTTTGTGTGCCTATAGAAACTACTCTACAAAACTATGAATACTGCTGGGATTTTTATGCATTCCAGAAATGAACACATAAAATAATCCACACTAATTATAGTGTAACTCAGGTTGACAAGAGTATACACTATACTATACAATTACTTTTTTAATTTTCAGAAGAATACACTCTAATGTGACTCTAAGATTATATGTTAACAGTCCAGAAACACAACCCAAGTAGATGTGATTATGATGCATGAAATCCTACCCATCATTGTCTTATCACCAACTTCTAACCTAGAGACTATATCCTGAACATGTGTTCCTTTCTGTGAAAGAACATAGATCTGGATACCATTTAATATTTTCTTTTGTTGGTTCTTAAATTCAGATTGTGTTGCAGTCTAGTAGTTGTGAGTGGCTCTTACAAAACTTAAATCATGTAAACACTCTTTCTATATCCTCACAGTTCCATCTTCCGTTGGTGAAAAAATGAAGAAAGGAATAACATTTGCAAAATCAAAGACAGGTTAAATGAGGTGATCTTTGAAGAGTCAGCCTAAAAAGCAGAGTACTACCCAAGAAAGGGCACGCTTTAACATGAAGGTTTTCCTAACCACCCTAGGCAGGGTAGATGAGCCCCAGAGTTCTTATACTCACTATGAACACTTCCATTATGGCATTTATCCAGTTATCCTGTTATTTTGTTATTATTCATTTGTATGTCTGTCTCCTTGTGTACTCTATGTTCTCCTCAAAGGCAAGGGTTATGTTTTACTTACATTTACATCAAACTAAATTTCTCTCCTAGTGCTTGGCACATAGCAGGAATTTAAAAGAATGTGTTTTTACTAACTTACTATAAATAACTGTATCAAACTTTTCCAAATGTTATGCAACCTGCTTTTTTCACCCATAATTTGTTTTTGTACCAATCAAGGTTGAGATAATTAATTCAATTTTTACTGCTATGTGAATTATATTATTATATTTTAAGAATCTATCATATTCAGATGATCCAATTCCCTACTGATCAATCCGTATCATTTCCAATTTTTACCTATTCCAAAGTGTTTAGCTAAACATAATTGTACACATGTGAAAGTTTCTTTATGTATCAATAATATACCTAGAAAAAGTTAGCTTTCAAAAACTTTAAGCGGGCTTCCCTGGTGGCACAGTGGTTGAGAGTCCACCTGCCGATGCAGGGGACACAGGTTCGTGCCCGGTCTGGGAAGATCCCACATGCCGCGGAGCGGCTAGGCCCGTGAACAATGGCCGCTGAGCCTGTGCGTCCGGAGCCCGTGCTCCGCAACGGGAGAGGCCACAACAGTGCGAGGCCCGCGTACAGCAAAAAAAAAAAAAAAAACTTTAAGCAATAGATTTGCCAGTGCTTCGCCAGTGCTTCTTTCAGTATCCTGACATATCAGTTCCTTGAATTCCTCTTCATCAATGATTTTATAGTCTACCCTACTTCGGTCACTCACTCTCACCGTCTCAATTTCAAGCATCCCTATGTCTGACCAACACCTCAGATCTTTTCATTTCCCTCATGGAAGAATTCCAAATTCAGCAATCCCTTCATCTCTCTAGGAATTATAATTCACTAATCCACCCCCTTTTTATCTTCACTTTCTTCCATACTCTCTTTAAACCAATGATCAGTCACTATACTTGCTACTACGTTCTTTGTATTCTTCCTTAACTATCTTGCTCCTCCTTTGTTTCTGTATTCTCACATAGCTTAACCAGACTCCTAACATCCAGCTCTATCTCCCTGGTGCTTGCAACCATATAACTGAATATGGCTGTAGAAAAGCACAAAGACATGTTGCTTGGTCTCATTTTATTTTTTAATTTTTATTGAGATGTAATTGATGTATAATGTTATATTAGTTTCAGGTGTACAACACAATGATTTGATATTTGTATACACTGCAAAATAATCACCACAATAAGTCTAGTTATCCTCTATCATCATACAAAGTTACAAAATGTGCAATATAATATTATCGACTGTAATCACTATGCCTATACGTTACATCCTCATGACATTTATGTTATGACTGGAAATTTGTACCTTGTGAATTGGTCTCATTTTAAGTTGGAGATCATTAAACTATGGTCCAAAATGCCATGTAGGACTCATATTTCCCTAAACTATTTATTATCCCTGTTTCTCAGATGAGTTTTTCTTATACTCTCATATTTCCTTGACCTAAATACCTATTTTCTCATCATTACTCTCTGTGGATGACTTCATTTCCTGTTTTACTGAGAAAATGGAAGCAATTAGAAGAGAACTGTCACAAGCTCCCAGCTAAAGCTAAATACTATCTGTATCTGTTCTTTCCTATTGTATTGTATTTCCTATTATTTTGTGTTACCCCCTGAACTCATGGCTAAGGTAAATTTTTCTACTTGTGTACTACATCCCATGCTCTCTCACCTACTGTAGCAGACATGGAGGTGTGCTGCTTGAATCTCCCTTCAAGAAAGAACATGATGTTTAACTGTGTGAAGTGCAGTTAGCTGACAGCCTCCAGGTGTTAACTACTTGAGGATTCACCTCAGGCTTTAAACCAAGTCTATGGTCTTCCTGGGAAGCCCACAGCTAATGGCTGAACTAGAGTACAAGAGAGGAGTTGGCCAATTCTGCCCAATGCAGAGGACTCATCTAGCACTCAGTATTTGCTATGGATTTTCCCATTTGATTGGGCAAGGCTTTATCAGATCAGCACAGCAATCTAATCCCTTCCAAGTCTCACATCCTCCTTCCTTTATTTTTATAAGTGTCAGTTCTTCATCATATTCTGAAGGAAGTCCCTGACCAATCCTGCTTCTTCCCCCTTTTTTAACTTTCACAAGCATCACAGCCTCACCCTCAACTGCTTCTGTTCCTATATCCATCTCAATATCTGCTTATTGGAGCACCCAAAAGACACACTTACTCAAAGAAATTGCCCCAATAATCCTTCCCTTCATACATGACCATATGTGTCAGTTTGCTCAGAACAGTTCTGGCTTATACCTGCTGTGCAGTTTTAATTAGTTATATCTGCCCTTTCACTCACACAAGTGTCTTAGTTTGGTAGATACATTATTTGGCCACCTTACAGAAATTACTTCTTAATCCTTTGGACTTGTTTTCCTTCCTATTTATCCTCATCCTCTTTGTGATGTCATCCATTCTTATGTTTTAATTACCATTTACATGCTGATGACCCCCATATTTAGTTCTTAAAGCAGGACCAATTATATGAACTCCAGACAGATATGTTTATTCACCATTTTCACTTAGATGTCCAATAAATATCTCAAATTTTAAAATTGAAATATTGATCCCAAATCCTCTCATTTCATTACATACCACATCTTTGACGTTTACATGATCTACCTTCAAATATATATCCAGAATCTGACCACTTCTCACCATATCTGAATGTAATAAACCGTTAAGACCTCTCATTTGGATTATTGCAAAAGCATCCTACAAAGTCTCTCTGCTTCCTTTTTCTGCTTCTGTTTTCAATGTAGCAGCCAGAGTGACCCTATTAACATAAAGCAGGTGATGTAACAAATTGAATGTTCAAAGCCCTCTGATGTTACCAATCTCGATCAGAAAATTTTTTTCTTTACCATGACTCTGTGTCATCTATCCCCCACTTCCTCTTAGTATCCTTTCCCCACTCATTCTCCTACAGCCTAGTTAATCTTAGGCATTAATTTGTGTCCAGTGAGAATTAGGCAAGACAGGAGTAGAGGTACAAGACATTTAATTGGAGGAAGGAGCAAAAGAAGTCAGGAGAGCAATCAGACCATGGTGCAGATCTGACACCTATGAGAGCATGGGTTTGGTACACCATGGGTTTGGTGGATATAGAGGGTTAGTAGCTGGAGCCATAAGACAAGTATAAGCAGCATATTTTCCTGACCACCACAAAGTACTTTGCAGGACCCCATGTCATGGTTTTGCATTAACTAACTATTCTTTCTACCTGGAATGATCTTCTCTTCTATATCTACAAAGTTTGCTACCTCATCTCCTCTAAAACCTTACTCAAATGTCACTTTCTGAACTAGGGTTACCCTGTCTGAATATTCTTATTGAAGTGTAGTTGATTTGTTATATTATATCAGTTTAAGGTGTACAGCACAGTGATTCAGTATTTTTACAGATAATACTCTATTAGAAGTTATATAAGAAAATGGATATAATTCCGTGTGTTATACAATATATGCTTGTTGCTTATCTATTTTATATACAGTAGATTGTATCTCTTATCCCATACCCCTCTGCTGTCCTTCCATCTTTACCTCTCCCCACTGGTAACCACTAATTTGTTTTCTATATCTGTGAGTCTGTTTCTGTTTTGTTATATATATTTGTTGGTATTATTTTTTAGATTCCATGTATAAGTGGTATTATACAGCATTTGTCTTTCTCTGTCTGACTTATTTCACTAACCATAATATTCTCTAAGTCCATCCATGTTGCTGCAAATGGCAGAATTTCATTCTTTTTTTGTAGCTGAGTAATATTCCATTATACATATATATACATATATATATATGTATATATATGCACCACATCTTCTTTATCTGTTCATCTGTTGGTGGACACTTGGGTTGCTTCCATATCTCAGCTATTGTAAGTAGTGCTGCTATAAACATTAAAGTGCATGTATTTTTTTAACCATTTTTTAAATAGAAATATAGTTAATTTACAATGTTGTATTAGTTTCAGGTGTGCAGCAAAGTGATTCAGTTATACATATATATATATATTTCAGATTATTTTCCATTATAGGTTACTACAAAATATTGAATATAGTTCCCTGTGCTACACAGTAAGTCCTTGTTGTTTATCTATTTTATATTTAGTAGAGTGTATATGTTAATCACAAACTCTTAATTACCCCCCTCCCCACTATCCACTTTGGTAACCATAAGTTTGCTTTCTATGTCTGTGAGTCTCTTTCTGATTTGTAAATAAGTTCATCTGTATCATTTTTTTAAGATTCCACATATAAGTGATATCACATAATATTTTTCTTTCTCTTACTTCACTTAATATGATAATCTCTAGGTCCATCCACGTTGTTGCAAATGGCATTGTTTTATTCTTTTCTATGGCTGAGTAACATTCCATTGTACATATGCATGTATCTTTTTAATTACTGTTTTCATTTTTTTACGGATATATACCTTGGAGTGTAATTGCAGGATCACATGGTAGTTCTATTTTTAGTTTTTTTCAGGAACCTCCATAGAGTTTTCATAGTGGCTGCACCAATTTACATCCCCACCAACAGTGCACAAGACTTCCTATTTCTCTACATCCTTGCCAAATTTTGTTATCTGTAGACATTTTTATGATAGCCATTCTGACAGATGTAAGGAGATATCCCATTGTTGTTTTGAGTTGCATTTCTCTAATAATTAGTGATGTTGAGCATCTTTTCATGTGCCTGTTAGCCATCTCTATGTCTTCTTTGGAAAAATGTCTATTTAGGTCTTCCACCCATTTTTTATTTTTTTTTATATTGTTTGTATGAGCTGTTCATATATTTTGCATATTAACCCCCGTCAGTCACATCATTTGCAAATATTTTCTCCCATTCAGTAGGTTGTAATTTTGTTTTGTCAGTGGGTTCCTTTGCTGTGCAAAAGCTGAAGTGTAATTAGATCCCATTTTTTATTTTTGATTGTATTTTTTTTGCCTTAGGAAACAGATCTAAAAAAAAAATACTGCTACAATTTGTGTCAAAGAGGGTTATGCCTATGTTCTCTTCTAGGAGCTTTATTGTTTTAGATCTTACATTTAGGTCTTTAATCCCTCTTGTGTTTATTTTTGTATAAGCTGTAAGGAAATGTTCTAATCTATTGTTTTACATGTAGCTGTCCAGTTTTACCAGCACCACTTGTTGAAGAGACTCTCTTCTTTATTGTATATTCTTGCCTCCATTGTTGTAGATTAATTGTCCATAGTTGTGTGGGTTTAGTTCTGAGTTCTCTATTCTGTTCCATTAATCTATGTGTCTGTTTTTGTGCAAGTACCATACTGTTTTGATTACTGAAGCTTTGTAGTATAGCCTGAAGTCTGAGAGAGTGATACCTCCAGCTTTGTTTTTTTTTCTCAAGATTGTTTTGGCAATTTGGGGTCTTTTGCTGTTCCAAGTGAATTGTAGGATTTTTTGTTCTAGTTCTGTGAAATATGTCATGTGTATTTTGATAGAGCTTGCATTAAATTTGTAGAATGTTTGGGTAGTATGGACATTTTAACAATATTAATTATTCCAATACAAGAGCACAACTATCTTTCAATCAGTTTGTGTCATCTTCAATTTCTTTCATCAATGTTTTATAGTTTTCAGAGTATAGGGCTTTCACCTCCTTGGTTAAGTTTATTCCTGGGTATTCTTTTCATTTTGATGAAATTTTAAAAGGGATTTTTGTTTTTCCTATCTCTTTCTGATAGTTCATTATTAGTGTACAGAAAAACAACAAATGTCTGTATATTAACCTTGTATGCTGCAACTTGGCAGAATTCATTTATTAGTTCTAATAGTTTTTCGGTGGAGACTTTAGAGTTTTCTGTATAAAGTTTCACGTCATCTGCAAATAGTGACAGTTTTACTTCTCTCTTCCAAATTAGATGCCTTCTGTTTCTTTTTCTTCTCTGATATCTGTGGCTAGGACTACGTTACATAAAAGTGGTGAAAGTGAGTATCTTTTCGTGTTCCTGAATTTAGAGGAAAGGCTCTCAGCTTTTCACTATTGAGTATGATGTTTGTTGTGTGTTAGTCATAAATGATCTTTAGTATGTTGAGATGTATTACCTCTATACCCACTTTGATGAGCGTTTTTGTCATAAATAGATGTTGAATTTTGTCAAATGTTTTTTCTGCATCTACTGAGATGATCATGTTATTATCCTTCTTTTGGTTAATGTAGTGTATCACACTAATTGATTTGTGAATGTTGAACCATCCTTGTGTCGCTGGAATAAGTCCAACTCAATCATGGTGTATGACACTTTTTATATATTGTTGGATTCCATTTGCTGACATTTTTTTAAGGATTTTTGCATCTATGTTCATCAAAATATTGACCTATAATTTTCTTTTTTGTAGTGTCTTTGGTATCAGAGTAATGTTTGCCTCATAGAATGAATTTGGAATTGTTCCATCCATCTTCAATTTTTTGGAACAGTTGGAGAAGGATAGGTATTAGTTCTTAATTATATGCTTGTTAGAATTCCCTTGTGAAGCCATCTGGTTCTGAACTTTTGGTTGCTGGGAGTTTTATTTTTATTATTATTATTACTAATTCAATTTCACTGCTAGTGATTGGTCTATTCAGATTGTCTGTTTCTTCATGATTCAGTTCTGGCAGGTTATATATTTCTAGAAATTTGTCCATTTCTTCTAAGTTGTCCAATTTTTGCCATAAAGCTGCCCTACCCTGTCTAAATTTTAACTTCACCATCACTACCATTATTACCTCCATTACTAATATAATTCCAGATTCCATTTTTTTCCTTTATTTTCTTCTTTAGCAGTTATTCAGTTCTAACGTACTATATATATTTTATTATTTGCTTTATTTCTTTTCTACCTTTCCCACTAGGTAGAATATAAGCTCCTTGAGGGCTGTGACTTTTTGTCTTTTTCATTCAGTGCTGTTTCTGTAGCACTTAGAATATTTCCTTGTACATAGTAGGCATTCAGTAAATATGTATTGAATGAATAACTAAAATCTCTCGTTTAAAACCATCAAATGACTTCCCATTACATGTGGAATAATATCCGAACTCTTCACTATGGTCTTCAAGGCCTCATATTATCTTTCTCACTTTATGTCTTAGCATTTTTCCCCCACTTACTGTGCACCAGCTAGATGATCTTCCTTTATTTATACCTCAAGTATTCCAATTCTTCCATTTTTTACTGCATCTGGCAATACTTTTGCCTCTTTCTGCAATTCTCCCTTCTCACTCTCCAACAACTTCTATTCATGTGACTGATTTGTATTTAAATTTTGGCCTTAATTTAAGTGCTACCTCTTCAGAGGGGATTTCAGGGCCACTATCATGTATGTTTTTCTCTCCCTTGTTTTTTTCTTTAATCATAACACCTTGTTAATTTCCTTCAAAATAAATATCACAATGTCTATGTTGTTTTCTATTGTCTTTCTTTGCATTTATTTACTTGCATCTTGAATATTTCTCTGTGTGAGAAGAAGTAAGTTCCATGAGGACAGGGAATGACCTTGTCTATCTTGTTACTAAAGTGTATACCTAGAAATTAGCACAGTGACTGATACCTATTGATAACTCTTTCAGTACAGTTATTTACTAGAAATAGAAGTGCTTAAGGACATGGGGCTTTAGGTCAGAAGAGAACAGGTTCTCCTCCCAACCCTATCACTGAGGTTAAACAAATCACTTAACCTCAATTTATAATGATAAATTCACTTTACAGGGCTGGGATGAGGATTAAGAGATAATTATGGAAATCACTTACCCAGAGCCTACCACATGATCTATACTGAACTTGTTAACTGTTATTGTTCATTAATTGTGTTACTACTCTCATCATTATTATCTACCTTCACAATTCAAAGGATTAAATAAAGTCTCCCTTGGTAAGAAGGACAAATGTAGGAAAAAAAAGATGCTTCTGTAACTGCAAGAAAATGAAAGAGAGACTCAAAAATTAAGTTATAATTGGAATCATTCTCTCTGTCCCTTTCCTACTGTTACTTTGTATGTACATATTTCATAATATATGCTTATTATGTTAAAAATAATTATTCATTCATAAACATCATCCATACTTTTGTTGGGGATTCTCAATTTTTTAATAGTTTCTGAAAAATTAAGAATATCAGTTTTAGCAAAACACAAGAAAATATATAAAAATAGATCTCTCCTGTGGCAGTGTATTTGACACTAAAGTCATTCATGATTTGGAGAAAACAACGATTAACATGTAATATTCACTTTAGTATATGTACATTCCATACTTAGCCTTAAAAAAAATCTGTTCCCTCACAACTTCTTCACAATTTGTCATCACTAGGCTTGCTACAGCCATCACATGCTTGTATTCATCCACTTTACCTTGTCAAGATTTATGGACACATTAAAAGGCTCATTCAAATTCCTGTAAACCATATTTTAGAAATTGTTGTTAAATGGAAACAATTTTAACAGGATACATTCATTTTCGTTAAAATGAAATATGATTTCACAGAAACTGATACTACCATTTCTTTTTTGTCTTAAAATAAACCAAAATACTAAACAACACAAAATGAATAAAATATTCCTTAGCTATAGAGTAGACATTGGAGAATGAATATTAATGCTTTATTGTAGTAGTCCTCTTTGGATAATATTTGCTAATATTGGATCTTTTCCTTGGGTTTTGTTTCACATAAGGAGTTCCCCAGAAGAACTTCACCTGGACTATTTATTCTAGTTTCTATATTTCATTTTATATTAACAGAAATATTTTTGTTTATTTATTTGTGAAAACATAACGTTAATACAAATTGTTTTGCCTATCACACAACAGGTGCTCTAGTTCTTCAAGAGTATCTATTAAATGACAAATTAAGTAATAATACATATACATATAAAAATAAAATATAACCCCCAAATAGAAATGAAAATAAACAATCCCCTAAATCCAAGAGAAAACCAATCAAAGGTATATATATCTTAGGTTGTTTTTCACATATATGTAATATATTTATAAATAGATACACACATGCACTATGTATATTCTCTTCTATAACCTAGTTTTGCTTAATATGACTTTAAATTTATGTGGCTTTTTAAAAATATTAACACAGTGATAGTCACCTCATTTTTTCCATTAAAAGGATATAACATGAATTATTTAATCATTACAATATTATTGGGCATAATCTCATTCTAAAGGTGGTAGTTCCTACTCAATTCCACATATTAATGCCATGCAGAAATGCTGGCTCAATATTAAGGGGTCTTCTGATGTTTTGAGAGAAACAAGATATATGTTTTATTTTGTTTTTTCTTATTGTCATAACAGCCTATCCCCATTTCATGGGATAGTACATTCTCATCCCTCTAAGGATAATACATTACTTTTTATTGAAATATGTTTGACATATAATACTGTATAAATTTAATGTGTATATGTTAATTTGATACATTCATATATTGTACTATGATTGCCATTGTAGTGATAATTAGCATAGATAAAACAGTGCATTTTATGCTAGTAGCAAAGCTACTAGCATCTTTGTTCATCTATAAAAGTTCCACCCTTTTACTCCTCCCCTTTTATATTTTTGATATCACAATTTACTTCTTTTTATGCTGTGTATTTGTTAAAAATTATAGTAGCTATATTTATTTTTAATACTCATTTTCTTTAAACTTTATACTATAGTTAAGTGGTTAACACATCCTCTTAATTCAGAGCTACAATTTTCAAATTCTGACTTTATTTTTCACCTTTACCTGTATTGTGTACTTTCATGTTGCTGATAAGCATCTTTTCATTTCCGCTTGAAGAACACCTTTCAGCATTTCTTGTAAGACACATCCAGTGGTGGTGAACTCTCTCAGCTTTTGTTTGTCTGAAGGATAACTTTACCACATAAAGTATTCTTGCCTGGCAATTTTTATCTTTCCACACTTTTTATATATCATCCTGCTCTCCAGGACTGTAGACTTTCTGCTGAGAAATCCACTAATAGCCTAATGGAGGTTCCTTTGTAGGTTACTTTCTTTTTTCCTGTGGCTGCCTTTAAGATTCTTTATTTATCATTAATTTTTGACAGTTTCATTATAATGTGTCTTGGAGAAGGACTCTTCGTATTGAGATAATAGAGTGTTCTATTAGGTTCATGGACTTGTATGTTGTATGTCTAAATCATTCCCCAAGTTTGGGAAGTTCTAAGCTATTATTTCTTTAAATACAGCCTCTGCCACCTTCTCCCTCTCTTCTCCTTCTGGAATACAAATTATTGTAATATTTTCCTTTATGATTGATTCCAATAGCTCTCCTATGGTTTCTTCACTTTTAAAATCTTAGTTCTCTCTTGTCTTCTAACTGAATTATTTCTGTATTCCTAACCTCCATGTTATGTATTCTTTCTTCCAACTTGTTTACCCAGTTACTGATGCTCTCTATTTCATTCTTTGTTTCATTCATTAAATTCTTCAGCTCCAGAATTTTTGTTTGGTTCTTTTTTATAATTTCAACCTCTTTGTAAAGAACTTCCTCTGTTCATTAATTTTATTCCTGATCTTGTTTAATTGTGTTTCTGAATTTTCTTGCAGGTCATTGGAGAATGGTCATTTTTTTATGTGATACCATATTTCCTTGATTTTTCATAGTGTTTGTAGGTATGTACTTCTGCTTTCACATTTGAAGTTGCAGATCTTCCTTATTTAAGCTTTTATGTCTTATTTGGTTCTTAAATTCAATAGACTGGCTATTAGAAACCTTTCCAGAAGGTGGCACTATAGTTCAAGTTTGTGGTTTCTCACTCGCCCACTGACCTTGGCTTTTTATCCAAGTACCTTCTGAATCTACCTAAGCTGCCTCTCCCAGATGTACTCCAGAGAAAGCACAAGTAGCTGGCAGCAGTGTGGGAGAAGGTGTGGGTTTCACACTTGGAGTTCTGGGGGTGCCTATGGACCTGGTGGGCAAATCCTCCAGTGGGGTACTCCCAGAGGTTTATGGGTGGACTTCCTTGTGAAGTCCAGAAGTACACAGCAAGAAATGCATTCTATGAATGCCCTTTGATATTCTTACCTGCTTCCTTCTCTTTCATCTCCCTCCTTCCTGTCATGGAAGTCCCTCCTCAGAAATACAGATAGTGCTGGGTAGAAATGCATTGTTCTAGTTGCAACCCACATAACTGAGATAGCCAGGCGGTCAGTTACCATTTTTATTTTCCCCCTTCTCCATGGAAGAGGTCACTGCTTTTCACCTCATCTGCCAGAGAAGTTTTTGCTGCTGCCATCAAAAGCTTAGCTCCTTGCAGTATCACCCTGGGAAGGGGGACAGCCATGGTGAATTCCTTCCTTTCCTTTATGTCCAGACTCATCTCTATCCTGCTCTGATTACATGCTGAAATCCCCCCTCAGGTAGGCTGGAGCTCTACAAATTTTCTCTTGTCCATGGGTAACTGCCCAGTTTTGCACTTTTCAGGTTTCCTCCAACCTCCGTTCTGGTGAGTGGGGGTGAGACAGGTTCATCAGATCCTGAGGATCCACATCCCTCACCAAGGTTTTTTTTTGTTTATTTTCTAATGCACAGGTGGGCTAGAAACCTCCCAGGCCCCTTGAAGTAAGGTGCAGATGCACTTTTGTTCAGTTATGGAAGTCTAATAAGTTGTTCTAAAATAGGGTGGGAGACAAAAAAAGGAATGACTTATGCTGCCATGATGCTGACACCACTCTCTGATATAACATTACTTTTAATAAGTTCTATTTTTAATTGCATATTTAATCTTTGTTTAAAATGTTTGCTTGGCCAAAAAGCTTGTTTGGTTTTAGGTAAAAATAAAAGACATATTTTTCGTTTTCACCAAGAACTTTATTGAACAACGTATTCAGTAACCGAAGGAACTTTTTGGCCAAGCCAATACTTATGTGAACAAAAACTAATATGTTTAAGTGTTGCTTATTCTGGGATCTCTGTTAGAACTGAACTTAATTCTAACTGATTCAGGTATGTATTACCAGATGGTAATCAAGAAAAGTTGTACCAATTTATTTGCCCAGAAACATTGTTTGTGTCCATTTCCCTATATCTCAAATCAACACTGGACACTGCTAACATTTTTACCTTTGCAAACATGATATTATTTTATATTACACTTCATTCATAGGAAATAAGAAATATTTTCAGGAATATTTTCTCTTTCACATTTCCTTTTTATAACCTAACCATTTTTGTATTTTGGTGTTTGTCATTTTCTATGGATTTTTATGGTATTTTTGTATTGAGGTTACTAAATTTTAACTACAAGTGTATGTTGAAAATGTATTTTCCTAATTTACTACAGTTGACCCTTGAACAGCCTAGGTTTGAACTGAGTAGGTCCACTTATATGTGGACTTTTTTCAATTAATATGTACTAAGTACTACACAATCCATGGTTGGTTGTATCTGCGGATGGGGAACTGTAAATATGGAACTACAGATACGGAGGGTGGACTATAAAGTTATATGCAGATTTTTGATGGTGCAGGGGTCAGTGCCCCTAACCCCCTGTGCTGTTCAAGGGTTAGCTGTTTTTTTAGTTAATATAATATATATATATATTTAAAGGAATTGTGAATTTTTTATGTAGTCAAGACAAATTCTTGATGAGTCAGTTGAGCCACTGCAACCTCATTTTCTTCCAAATAAGTTGTCAAGATATTTAGCCCCCATGTGAGAACAAAGCAAGAGTATGCAGCCCAAGGAAGCAGGGCAAGTGTCATGGGTAGCTGTTGACACTCACAAAGAATGTTGAAGAACCACACACCAAATGTTAGTTGCTGGTACTTACTTAGCCAAATGCATTTCTCACTGTTCCAGATGGACACAAAAGTAAAAGAACAGCTTTCACAAAGTAGCAAAGGGTGAATACAGAAATAAAAATGGAAAAGAATGAGCACATCATCAAGAATCTCTCAAGACTACAGAAAACCTGACACCATGAAAGTGAAGCAGGAAAGAGTGGCAGCATCCTATGGTAGCTAAGAACAAGAACTTTGGGAGCCAGACTACCTGGTTTCAAATCCTAGCTCTGGAACTTGCTGTGTGACCTTGTGTAAATTTCACAACATCCTTGTCCCAGTTTCCCCATTTATAAAATGGGATTAATAATAATAACTACCTGTTAAGGTGGCTATGAGGAATACATATATGCATACATATATATTACATATATCTTGTGATTATTAGTCAATATGTATAAAACAGTTAGAATAGCACTTAACATGTAATGATTCTTAAATAAAAATACATAAGCCTCAGAACTAAGGAGTAACAACAGAAGAAACATAAATAACAATAGATGGATGTTGTAAAAATAAATGTAATAACCTTAGAAAGATGAGAGTATATCTATCACATCAAACAGGGACAGGCTGTAATGAATATGAATATATATATATATATATATATATATATATATATATATATATACACACACACACACACATATTCTTGAAAATGAATTCCCATTGACACTTGTTGTGGTCCCTTAATCACCTCTAGAGAAATCTAGATCTCTAGGTAACAGATTTGAAAGCTCTTGGTTTAGGATAAATCCCAGAGAGCTTCTAGTTTTATGCTGGTAAAGAGATGTATTTTTTCCTCTTCTGCACAACCAAATTTGCTGTTATTTTCTGCCCCTATGAAAATACATGTAGATTGCCCTAGTCTCTCTCTTAATCTGCTCTACCTCCAAATTTTGTTTGGATAAATTAGTAAATTTCTTCCCCAGTTCAGAGATGCTTTTACCACTTTTAAGATGATGAGTCAGAGAAAAATAACAAAATAATTACATACTTTCTCCTCCACTTCTTTTGCTGCTAAAGCTCAGGTTGTTTTAATCTGCAGCAGTGAAAAGGGCTATATGTGTTGCTGTTTCCATGTCTCTCAAGAGCCCAGCTATGCTTCTAGATTTCCATCCAAATTAGGGGAAATTATTGGGTTAGTAGGTTTTGCCTAAATATTTTCCATTTACTTCTGAACTTTGTACTACTCTCTTGATGAAGTTGAATATTGGTTCTCTTTGCTCTCAATATTTTTTTTCCAAATTATACTATATGTGACAAAAATTACTCAATGCTATGGTGAAAATGTTTTCATCATTCTCTAGCTATAGCATGAAAGGAGATAATTTCCTTTGTTTCCCTTTCTTTGTATCTATCAGTACTTGAGAGAGTTTGAGAGTTGTAAACCAGCTTTCTCAAAGCTATCTTTCTAAGATATTCCATTTGACAGACTCACATGATGAACTATTGTAATGCATTTCCTAATATTCAGCTACTTTTGCATTTTCTTAATAAATAAAAATTTTCAGAATAAATCATTATTCATTAGAAAGTTGGGCTTGATTTTCTGGTAATAATTTCACATTTTGTAAATGTGTTCAGTAATATAAAATGTCAATATGCCCTACACTTCACTCTAAAACACCTTTTGTATATCACAATATAGTGCTCTAATCATTCAGTGAGAATTTTAATTCTCAAAAATGTAAAAAGAAATAGAACTTGTGTATTAATTTTTTATCCTGCAACTTTACCAAATTCATTAATGAGCTCTAGTAGTTTTCTGGTAGTGTCTTTAGGATTTTCTATGTATAGTATCATGTCATCTGCAAACACTGACAGTTTTACTTATTTTCCAATCTGGATTCCTCTTATTTCTTTTTCTTTGCTGATTGCTGTGGTTACATCTTCCAAAACTATGTTGAATAAAAGTGGTGAAAGTGGACATCCTTGTCTTGTCCCTGATCTTAGAGGAAACGCTTTCAGTTTTTCACCATTGAGTAAGATGTTAGCTGTGGGTTTGTCATATATGGCCTTTATTGTGTTGAGGTATGTTCCCTCTATGCTCACTTTTGGAGAGTTTTTATCATAAATGGATGTTGAGTTTTATCAAAAGGTTTTTCTGCATCTATTGAGATGGTCACATGGTTTTTATTCTTCAATTTTTTAATGTGGTGTATCACACTGATTGATTTGTGGATATTGAAAAATCCTTGCATCCTTGGGATAAATCCCACTTGACTATGATGTATGATTCTTTTAATGCATTGTTGGATTCAGTTTGCTAGTATTTTATTGAGGATTTTTGCATCTATGTTCATCAATGATATTGGCCTGTAATTTTCTTTTTTTGTGGTATCTTTGTCTGGTTTTGGCATCAGGGTGATGGTGGCCTCATAAAAGGAGTTTGGAAGGCTTCCTTCCTCTGCAATTTTTTGGAATAGTTTCAGAAGGATTGGTTTTAACTCTTTTGTAAATGTTTGATAGAATTTGCCTGTGAGGCCATCTGCTCCTGGACTTTTGTTTGTTGGAAGTTTTTTAATCACAGATTCAATTTCAGTACCTGTAATTGGTCTGTTCATATTTTCTATTTTTTCCTTGTTCAGTCTTGGGAGATTGTACCTTTCTAAGAATTTGTCCATTTGTTACAGGTTGTCCATTTTATTGGCATATAGTTGCTTGTAGTACTCTCTTATGGTCCTTTGTATTTCTGTGGTGCTGTTTGTAACTTCACACTTTTTGTTTTTAATTTTAATGATTTGGGCCATCTCCCTTTTTTTCTTGATGAGTCTGGCTAAAGGATAGTACATTAAATAAAATACACAAATTATAATACATAAGTCATACTTATATTTGTTCTGAGTGAATGGAAGAAGAAGAAGAAGAAGAAGAAGAAGAAGAAGAAGAAGAAGAAGAAGAAGAAGAAGAAGAAGAAGAAGAAGAAGAAGAAGAAGAAGAAGAAGAAGAAGAAGAAGAAGAAGAAGAAGAAGAAGAAGAAGAAGAAGAAGAAGGAGAAGAAGAAGAAGAAGGAGAAGGAGAAGGAGAAGGAGAAGGAGAAGGAGAAGGAGAAGGAGAAGGAGAAGGAGAAGGAGAAGGAGAAGGAGAAGAAGAAGAAGAAGAAGAAGAAGAAGAGCAGGAGGAGGAGTAGAAGGGGGAGGACGAGGAAGAAGGTATACAACTAACCTTTACTGAACACCTACAAGTGCCAAGAATGGTGCTAAAGGATTGATATGTATTAGTACATTTAATCCTCACAGCAACTGTATTTGGAAGTAAGTACTATTCCTTTTTTAATATATGAGAAACCTGGGGCATTGAAGTTCAGATTATTTCCCCAAGGTCATTTAGGTAGTAAGGGATAAGCTAGAAAATGTTCTTCAAAGAAGAAAAAAAATCAAGTTAAAAAATGGGTACCATCTCATAGTGAGAACTACTGCTGCCATTTAGATTATATTATTCTTAATATGATGTATCTGTTTATGATTTGCATCAAGGAATTATATCAATAGTGGGGAAGGGAGGGGAATGTGATGAGCCTCATGATGCTGCACTAGACAGTTTTAGCCACTTAACAAAAAATCTTAAGGTCTCAATGTCCTACAACAAACATTTTATTTTCATGCCCATGGGCTTGGCCAGGCCAGGCTGGACTCCAGACTTATGGCTGGATTTAGATTGGCTCAAAGCAAATTAAAAATCTCTTCTTCTTCATGCCTTTGACCCAAGAAACTCACAAGGCCTAGTCTAACATCAATGGGATGGGAAAATATAATCCACATACTTTAATATAATGTACTGGTTGCTATGAGGATTAAATCACATGTCAAAGGCCATAGATGTATAATTTCATAACAGGGAGGGACTGAAGTATTGGAAATAACAATCCAATCTACCACAGTTATGCTGCACATTCATCAGTGATTTTCAGTTTTGTTGTATATTGTATTTTTTTAGTATCTAGATTTTTTTGAATTTCAGGGTTAGAATTCTATTATATTTAAAGCATAAACAAGAAGCATTCCTTTTCCTGTACTGTGAAAATGTTTCAGTAATATAAGATTGATCTATTCCTTTAATATTTGAAAGAACTTAGGTGTAAAACTGTCTTAGCCGAATGCCTTTATTGGAAATTGTTATTAGATAAAAATTATTTTTTCCTTAAGTAAATTCATTAAGACTTTTTTTTTGCAGTATGCGGGCCTCTCACTGTTGTGGCCTCTTCCATTGTGGAGCACAGGCTCCGGATGCACAGGCTCAGGGCCATGGCTCACGGGCCTAGCCGCTCCGTGGCATGTGGGATCCTCCCAGACAGGGGCACGAATCTGTGTCCCCTGCATCGGCAGGTGGACTCTCAACCACTGCACCACCAGGGAAGCCCAAGACTTTTAATTTTTGAGCCTTGGTAATTTATAAAGTTATAAAGTATCATATAGTTCATGTACATGTTCAAAATTTATCATATAACTGTATACCACAATACATATATGTATATATAAAATGTATGTATATATCTTCCTAACCTTGATTATACTAGTCTTTTAAAATTATTCACTTCCTGAATTTTATTTACAATTATATTGGTAAACTATGAATATATTTCTCTTTACTTTATTGATTACTTAATCTTAATTATCTTAAATTTATATTATGGTTTATTTTCTAAGTAGAAATTTCCTCTTTTTTATTTAATTTGCTGTTATTCAATGAGCTAAAATGTAAGGGAATATTTTGATATGTATTGATATTATTGCTATATATTTAAAAGAATATTTCATGGATTGGTTTATTTTCCCAATTCTTCACTCTGCTATAATAGAATTACAAATCCATACTCTTTGCCATTAAATGTTTTCTTACTTTTCTCTGTGAATAGCACATGCTCCCCCATTCCACTGATATTGGTTTCAGTCACATGACTCCCTATAACCAATGGAATAATAGTAGGTATGACATGAGCAGAGGCTTTAAATATACTGACCTGATTTGCTTGGTCATCTTGCACTGCAGATATCCCATCAGAAATGTATATTCCAATTAACCCCTTATCCCAGAATAATGAAGACATTTGGAGAAAACCCAAACCTGGTATGAAGCTTGGGACCAACTGTTATCATACAAACCTTATTCATTATTAAATATTTGTTTTATAAATTGCTGATTTCTGAGGTTGTTTGTTACACAGCAAAAACTGACTATTTACACAATACTATGTCTTTGATTTCTTTTTCATCCCAAGAACTATTTATGTGAATTATTTCTTTACTTTTAAATAACTGAATTTTTAATTTTACTTTGTTTATTTTATCACTTTTCAATCAGGATCTGAATAATTCTTGTATTTTTTAATGTACTGATATATTTCTGTCATTATATAATCAGTTTGTAAATCTTTCATAAATGCTAACAAAAAATAATCTTTTAATCAACAGAGAATATCTATTTTATATACTTTATCACATTATTCAAATAGTCTAAAGTGTCACTTATTTCACCACATGTTTTAAAGATTTAAGATGTTGAGCAAAAGTCTTTTTCTACTATTGTTTTTCTGTCAACTACCCTTATATTTCACAGAGATTTTTGCCTATGCAGTTCATGATGGTTATATGACATTTTGATGTAACAGTTTTGACACAGGTATTTTGCAGTAGCTGTTTTGATTTTGCCTTTTGACATCAAGAATTTTTTACCATGGTCCTTTAGACGTAGGAACATTTTGACACAGTCCATATAAACAAACCATTTACCTTTCATCTTTTCTTATTACAAAAGAATGCATCAAACAGACTATCTTGAGGATCACCTCAGACATGACTGACTCCTTCACTGACTGTCAATAATGGGATTTGGCTCAAGAATCAAGCAAGTTTTAGATACATGACTAAGTAGAGGAGGGGTTTAATGTCTGGGTTTCCTGTTGCTTATATTACCTAAACATACCTAATGAAATTTTACATTTTTTCTTGGACAATTTGAGATTTAAGGGTGTCCTATATTATTTTTCATTGTGAATTAAAACATAATTTCTTTATTTTAGTGATATTTTGGCCTTGAATTCTACTTCCTGATACTGACAGCCTGTTTTCTTTTAGTTTGTGTTTATCTGGTATGTACTGTCCAAGTTCTTACTTTTAACTGCATTTTGTCCTATATGGTCTCATAAACAACGTGTAACTGATTTGTTTTCCTTTGATACTAGAATGACTGTTTTCTTTAAACTGGACTTCTTTAATCATTTACATTTATTTTCATAATTGATGTCTTTAGTTTTATGTTTACAACATGAATGACATTCTACATGTGTACATTTTCTTACAGCTTCAGTTGTTTGTTTTATTATCTTTTTTTTAATTTTTAATGATTGGATGGTATATCAGTCAGGATAAGCTAGATTATACTGATGCAAAAAACAACCACAGAATTTCAGAGGCATTAGCAACAAAGGTTTATTTTTTGCTCAAAATACAATTCTCTTGCTGGTTGGCTGCATCACTTCTCCATGTCCTATTCATTCCAAGGCCATCAGAGTAGAGTACAACCAGTCTAGAGACAAAAGAAACTGAGCACATAAGGAACCATGCAGTGATTCTTAAAGCTTTTAAAGCACATTTTGCAACCATAGGAAATCAAATGGCCGAGCTTAATATCCAGAATGGAGGTAATATAGGGAATTCCCTGGCAGTCCAGTGGCTCCACGCTTCTAATGCAGGGGGCACGATTCTATCCCTGGTCAGGGAACTAAGATCCCACAAGCCACATGGTGTGGCCAAAACAAAAAATGGAGGTAATATAATCCTTGCCCAGAGAGGCACATTGAATGTTTGTAGTAAATAAACTATCTACTGCAAAAGTTATATGTCCAGATTTTTAAAATTCTACCAATGGTTTCCATATTTCAAAAGCATACTTGAATTCATATTTCTATAATTATCAAAAGTCAAAGATGAAATAATTCTCTACTTTATGAGAAAAGTAACTTGCCCTAACTCTTCCTTCCCTCTCTGATTTGTTTAATTAATCTGGTGTTTTAGACCCAAATGAAAATTTTTACAGGCATTTTTCTGATCCATTTTCTATTTCTGCTTTGTGATCTTATTTACAACAATATTTTCTGTCTTTTCAGGTTTTTCTGTTTTACCATATTACCCTCATGTCACTTAATTTTGTATTGGGATTTTTTAAGATTATCATATATGTCTGTTTTTAGCAATTTATTCTTTTTATTATTTTTTCAGTTAAAGTACAGTATAATTAAATGAAAGTTTTATTTTTATTTTTAGGATTATTTTTTCCAGGTTTATTGAAATATAACTGACATATAACATTGTGTAAGTTTAAGATGTACAATGTGATGATTTGATACCCATATATATTGCAAAATAATGACCATAATAGGTTAATTAACACCTACATCATCTCATATAATTACCTTTTCATGGATATGGGTGATGAGAACACTTAAGATTTGCTCTCTTATCTACTTTCAAGTATATAATACAGCATTATTAACTATAGTCACCATGCTGTATATTAGATCCCCAGAATGTATACACCTTATAACTGGAAGTTTGTACCTTTGATTACACATCTCCCCATTTCCCCCACCTCCAACTCCTGACAACCACCATTCCAGTCTCTGTTTCTAATAGTTCAGCTTTTTTAGATTGCACATATAAGTGAGATGATTCAATTCTGTCTTTACCTGACTTATCTCACTTATCATAATGCCCTTAAGTTCCATCCATGTTGCAAATGCTAGGATTTTCTTCTTTCTCATGGCTGAATAATATATATTAGTGGTGATATCTCTATTCAGCATTCAGTATTTCTGTTTTTGTTGTTTAATTTCATTTGCTGTGTCTTGAGGACCGATATTAGAGAAAAGCACACTGGCATAAAGTATGAACGAGTATCTCAAAACACTGGAAGAATGTGGAGGGCAAACATGATTTTTCTTATTTTCTCTAAATAATCTTTAAGAAAACAAAAGGGAATTTTTGGAGATATATATATATATATATAGATATATATATATATATATATATATATATATAGATATATATATATATATATATATATACTTGTTTATCCATTCATCCATAGATGCACACTTAGATTGTTTCCATATCTTGGCTATTGTGAATGATGTTGCAATGAACATGTAAGTGCAGATATTTCTTTGAGATCCTGATTTCGCTTCGTTTAGAAATATACCCAGAAGTGGGATTGTTGGATCATATGGTACTTCTATTTTTAATCTTTAAATTTTGATTTAAATTAATTCCTTAACTAGAGAATATTTTATTTTGTTGGTTTTATTCAAAGTTATTATTCAATAAATGTTAAATAATTTTGTATAACAGATATGGTTTATTACTTTAACTATAGAACAACTGTCTGGCTGATTATAAAATTCTTATTTTGTAATTTAATTTTTCCTTTAAAAGTCGAGATATTTTGTGCTATGATTAATTGGATGGTAGTGTTCTGAAGGATAGTCCTGATGAAAGCCTATTTTGTTTTTCTTTGTAAATCTATATGGTTGTATAGTTTTTTTCTTTAGCTTTGAAATTTAAATGTTTTACCCTCATTATGTGTAAATGTTTCTTTTTTTTTTTTCATTTACTCTGCCTGATATTCATTGAGTTTTTTTTTTGATCTACAAGCACAGGACTTCATTTAGTTTATGCAGGTTTATTTTCATACTATATATTTTACTGTTAGTACTGCTAATTTTGTCCTGGTCTCTTGTTCAGAAATCCAATTATCTATAGGTTAAATTAATTAATTCATTTATTTAGTCAACAGATGATGGACTTTTTTTTCCATTATGGATTACACTAAGTATAGTTCTAATGTCAGTTCATATTTTGAGCTTTTAATTTTAGATTTTTTTACCCTCTTGTCTGAGTTCATCATATTCCTTTTATATGTATTTATTGGTTTCAACAAGCTAGCTCCCTTTTTATATTATTGTTTTTCTCCTAATATTTTGTCTCTTGTGTCATAGAGTCCATAATTCTAGAATTTATTGAACAAACATACATCAGTTTTACTTATATTTTCTTCCTGAAAAGTATTTTGAGTGCAATGATCCTTATTTTACATTACCAAATAATTTTATAAACCTGCTTTTTATTTTTATTCTTTTTCTTTAATAATACTAAATTAGTAGAAATTTAAATTTATTCAGGCTTGTAGTTACATATAAATTTAATGGGTAAGTTACCTTTTTACCTATCACTCTCTAAATGGTTGCTATTAAAACCCTAAAATCTTAAGTTGTCAGGATGTTGGTCATATTCATCACCTTTGACCAGACTTTCTGTATCTAGTAGTCATGCATCTAATTTGGATAATGGACAGTGAAGGTATTTCATGTTCCTGTTGACCACATGGAACAGAAATTATTCTAAATAATTTCCATGATTCACTTTGCTTGGTATAAAGTATGAAAATATGTAATAGCAAATATTCAATATACCAAAAGATGTTGTTTTCTCTCTCCTTCTTTCTATCAGCTTTGTTTTTGTGATAAAATGTGCTACTTCTAGTTCACTTTTCCCCTTTGTTATAGCATATTATTGTGAGTACAATTGCATTACTGCATTTATATAATCTTGTGCATAAAAAAGAGATGGATCTTTGGGATTGACATGTACACACTGTTATATTTAAAATGGATAACCAACAAGGACCTACTATATAGCACAGGGAACTCTGTTCAATATTATGTAACAACCTAAATGGGAAAAAAATTTGAAAAATAATAGATACATGGATATGGATAACTGAATCACTTTGCTGTACACCTGAAACCATTTGCAACATTGTTAGTCAATTATACTCCAACATAAAATAAAAAGTTTTTTAAAAAAGGAGATGGATCAAGCTTGGTAAAAACATAAATTATGTAATAGGCAGAAAGATTTGCTTTTATCATTCAGGTTGGTGCATGGAATTTTCATGTAAGAGGTGTTATGGGAATCTGTCTGTCTGTTCCCATCTGAACAGAGTCTGAGAGTTCTTTAACTATTATTCCTAATTTCTAATTCTTCTTGTTTTCTAATTATTTGTGATAGTCCCTCTATTTCTGAATCTCTTCACTCTCTATTGCACTCAACTCTTGTTTTCCTATAGTTTCAGGGAAAATGCTCATTAGAATCAGTAAATTATAAGAGAGGAAGCCAGAAACTAAGCATTTTAATATGGGACTTTATAAGAAAAATGCCTTAGTTGTTGGAAAAATTGGATAATCAAGATGAGAGTAATATAAAAAACAATGAACTGGTAACCAGAAAAAAAATATGGTGTCATATCATTTTTATTGAGTATACTCTGAATTTACAGTTTTGGAAAACCATAATTTTCTATCTTTATTATAAAGCAATTATGATGATGGTGACAAGTTGTGTTAATCTTTGTGTGCAAAGATATTTAGGCAAATCGCTTAGAATAATAAGCAACGTGTTCTTAGGGTTAAAGGATCTTTGACTACTCTGTGTGATACAAAGTGCATAATTCATCAAATGTAATTATCAGCATTGTCATTAACACTGTTATTTAGGTAAAATAAAATATATTGTTTACAATCATATAGTGTGCAAGATAACCCATCTAGCAATATTAAGATGTCAATAATAACTGTCAAAAATGTTATTTCAGGTTGTAAATGTGGAATGAATTGTTCCCACGCTCCTATCCATCTTCAGTGCATGAGTAAGTGAAAAGAAACAAGTAGTCATAGAACCCACGTGAAATGTAATATGCTGAGTTTTGATGAATATTGTATAATAGAACTCGAAAGCAATTAAGTGCAAAATGAATGGGTTTAACATATTTTTAAAAGTCATTTTTACCCTCTCAAAATGAAATTCATATAAAACAACCAGGCAGATGATCAATAAGGAAATAGAGAACTTGAACAACACTACAAAACAAATGAACTGAACAGACATATACAGAACAACAGGAGCAGAATGTTCATTTTTCTCAAGTGCACATGGAACATTCTCCAAGATAGATAATTTGTTTGGTCATGAAACAATTCTCTTTTTTTTTCAACATTAAGAATTTTAATAAAAGGAAGTTGAAGGTTTCAAACTTTTATATTCAGTTTTACATATCACAAGCTACACAAAATATCAGCAAATAATGTAGAAAAATAAAATTATACTGGGCTGATTTCTGTTATGACTCTCACTGTCATTTATTCAATATGTAGGTGTCTGTATGTGCCAATTTACTCAACATTTATTGAGCATAATAAATGTTCATAAATTGTTTCTCTGGACAGTCCAGTTAGGGCTGTCCAGAGAAACAAAACCAATAGAAACAGAATACATATGCACATGCATACTTGCACGCATCATCCATACATATATACATAGGTCATGTAATCTTTATGGTATCCTTTACACTGAATCATCAAAACATTCCCATTGGAGTTGGACTGTTAGCTCTGTAATTATTAGCTTAAATGCCCCACTCAGAAATGGGACATACACATGTTGAAACATCTTTGTAGCCACATATTAACTCCTTTTCCTCCATCAAAATATATTTGTGCAGATATCATTTGTCTTATCCCTGCAAATTAAAATGTACTTGACTTTGACTACAGACCTTGTTCTTCATATATGTGATTTAATTGAATGCTCAAATTTGAACCAGTTATGTTTGTGTTGTATAGAGCTCTCCAAAGTAATTTAATTTTTAAACAGTGATAGATACCTGTGAAGGAAACTGAGTGCTCAGACAGAGCTTCCTCATGTAACAGTCTTTTGTTAGCATTCCAATCACCTGGATTAATGTTTTGTAGATCTAGAAACTTGAGTCAGTCTATTAAGAGTTTTTCATTTGTTCGTGTCCGGGAGAAGGGAAGTGAAAGTAATACTTCACAATGACTGAGTTTATAAGAGATCAATGTGTATATCAACATGATAATTGATTCATTTACATTTGGGAAATACATTTTCAGTAATCAGAATACCATGGACAGGGTACAAAGATCCCTGTATCAAGGTTAACTAGACAACTGAGTTAGTAATAAGAAGACAGATTAATGATAATTAATCAGAGCAAAGGATATTACCCTTGATAAGCAATTTATTCACATTCTGGTTAACTTGCTTACAAGCCACATAGAGTACTGAGCCACATAGAGTGGGTCCTAAACCACATAGAGTGGGTACTAAACCTGGAGTTGTAAAGATAGAGTGTGACTTCATTAAAGAATAATGATTAAAAGCTTATAACTTATTATTTTTTCCAGTTTCTCTGTCTAAACTTCAAGACACTTCTGTTGCCAAACATTTTTCAGAGAGATGATGATATGTTTGATTATATTGTAATTTTATTCATTTGTTTACTAGCTTAGTCTCAGTCCTAATAATAATCTTTGATCATCTGATTGGAGTTAAGCAATTTACAAATCTTCATAAATAACACATTTTAAACTCTTTCACAGTTATATCTATAAGGAAGGGATTGTGTCTTCTTCATCATTCTACTCATTACTGACTGACATCAGTGTATGCCTCCCAGTGAGTGCTCAATAAATATTTTCTCAATAAATATTTCTTTGAATTAGATTCTGAACTACTGCTGTCAGATTCATTCTCAGAGGTAGACTTTAGTTCTGTTCCTATATATAGATACTATTATGCTCAATTGGATATATCTTTGACATGTTCTTTGAAAGGTTAATTTGTATTTCAGTTGAAGTTTTATCAGCTCATTTGGCAGTACTCTGTTACTGGCTGACAATGCAATATATGCCCCTTTAATTCCTGTTGTATTATACTGCAAAGATGTTTTTTTGAATTTTTTATTGTTTAGTTTTAAAGAAGTATGAATATCAGCTAAGATCAGGAAATTAAGTGTTCCAGAAGAAAAGTGACTCAATAAATAAAATAAAAATAAAAAGTATTTCAAAAAGCCTGAATTATTCAATGTAAGTTTTTTTCTATTCCTTCTGAGTTCACTATGGAATGGGAAAAATCTTGAAAATAAGAGAACTTATTAAAACATTTAGTCAAGTATATATCATTTTGAATGCAATCCTCTGAAGTGTCAGCTTATGTTCTTTGTTTTTGATACAGTATATAGTTTCCCAAACAATTTTTAAAAAGTCATCTTCCAATAAACATAAAAATCTTGCATTTATTTTTTCATTTTCAACAACTTCACTGATACATAATTCACATACCATACAATATATCCATTTAAAATGTATAATTTGATGGTTTTAATATATACAGAATTGTGAAACCATCACCAAGACCTAACATTGGAATATTTTCATCACCCCATTAGCACTCAAAACCTATTCACTCCTGCTCCATCCCTAGGCAACCACTAATCTACTTTCTGTCTCTAAGGATTTTCTTATTATTGACATTCCATATAAAAATAATAATACAATATGTGGTCTTTTGTGGCTAGCTTCTTTCACTAAGTTTTCAAAGTTTATCCATTTTTGAAGCTTGTATTAGTACTTCATTTCTTTTAATGGCTGAGTAATATTCCATTTTGTGGATATACCATAACTATCCATTCCTCAGTTGATAGACGTTTCTACTGTTTCTACTTCTTTGGCATTATTAATAATTCTGCTAAAATACTTGTATATAAGTTTTCATGTGGACTTACATTTTCATTCCTCTTGGGCATATACCTAACTTCAATCCACTTTTAATATTATTTATAATTTAAAATTAATTAAATATCAAAATAAAATAATTATTTCTGAAATTATAACTGCTTCCATGCACAACCCTGATATTCTTATGTGTCTTCTTGAAGGGTGATATGTTTTTCCCAGTTTGAGGATGACTATCCTAGAATCTGAGAGTCAATTACTATGCTAAGTACACAGAAGTCTTGGAGAAGAACATGTTTTGACTCAATTGATCTTTCATCTATTCATTTGCTTATATATGTCATCATTCATTTATTGAGTGCTTAATATGAATCAGACATGTGCTGGAGACTTTTGTATCCACAGGTACATAGTAAGCTCAACCATCATTTGTGCATTAAAAATTTATGCAGATGAGTTTCAGAAAAATATGTTTGGGATAATCTAGTTAACTTTGCCAATCATGTTATGGTTTAAGCAATGTTTACAGTGTCTGACACTTTTCTCCTCCAGCATGAAAGTAATTGTGTTCATGAAAAAAGAAGAGACAGAAAGTATCTGAAATTAACTTTCTGTAGGAAAGTTGTCATCATTGAGAAATCACCTTTAAGTGCATTCATTAATAGAAATATAGTTTTTCCCCCATATTACAGCAGAAACTAACTGCAACTGGAAAATGCTAGTATTAAAGGGAGAAGGGCAGTGTAGAGGTTATAAAAGGCAAAAACAAAGTTTGGGAAGAGGAGAAAACATCATCTCTCATCTTATACATTCCAAGATCTCCCTAAGAGTCAGATTTCAGCCAGATCCTGTCCTGAAAACTCATCTTCTTAGTTCTAAGCTCCACGAAGACATCAAATAAGTCTGTTTTTCTTATTCACAAGTCTTCTCCTTCTTCATGTGGTTTCTAGTTCAAATCTTTCAGGTTTTACCTCAAATGCCCCCTCTTCAGAGGGTCCTTCTTTTAAATTTTTTTCCAAAGTAACCTTGCCATTCCCCATCCATTACTCTTTATAACATCACTCCATTTATTATGTTCTTTATAACATGTCAAACTCAGAAATAATTTTGCTAATGTGTTTATTGTATCTTTCCCTTCTAGCATATAAGCTCCATGAGAGTGGAAATTTTTTGTCTGTTTTGCTTATCATTATATTTCCAGCCCCTATGATGCCTGAAAAAATGATGTTGCTTACTAAACATCTTATATAAATAAGTTTGGATAAAAAGAAAACAAAAATCAGGAATTCATATATGGCTTTGCTAAGATTGGTTACAGAGAGAAATACTTTTGATGCTGATATCATCACCTTGACCCTAGTTCTTCAGTTTCTGTAATGTATCTCTCTGAAGTATTTTGACTGAGAGGATAGAATTTATTATTTTGAAAATATCATCTATGCCCTTAGTTCAGTAGTGTTACTTATTAGAAATTAGAAATTAGAAAAAATCATTAGAAAAATGATTCCACTTATTCTTTTATCTTAAAGAAAAAGTTGTTTTATAGAAAAATGGTTCAATTGCATCAACTTTTGAAGTGAGTTAAGATAAAGGAATTGAAATGCTTGGGAAGCAATCACTTTCTCTAGTGTCTTCTAATGATCCTAACCACATGATCCAAGTGGCATGCTAGAATACCACTACCTAGTTAAAAATATAATGAATATAGATGAAAAAAAAGTCAAGAGTTTTAGAATGTGCATCTGACCACCATCTGTTTTAACCAGCTCAAGTCTTGAATTCTGGTGGCTTATAACTTTTAAACTTTTAAAGAATGTTAAAGTAATTGTGGTAACTTTAAAATATAAAATTAAAAAATTCTAATAGGACATTAATAATGGGGAATAATCTTTTCATCTCAGTCAATTAGATCAATTCTATGATAACATTTAATGTAACATATATGAAGAAGAGCAATGCATTTCCATTGAATATGTAAAGATTTCACACTTTCAGTAACTTTTAATCCACGAACGTGATTTGGTATACATTTACTCAAAATGTGAGTAGAAAAGTACTTAACACATTTAGCCAAATGGAAATAAAGAGGTTAGGCTTTCTTTTTAGCTTATAGATTTATATGATTCTATGGGACATTTTTATTTGAGTAGGAAATTTTCAGGTACTTAAAAATGAACAAATGCCATATTGAATCAAATGAGGCAGCAAACCCATCCATATAGAAAGAGTTTTCATGGGGAAGGGGAAGGAGTCTGTCATACTGTATGCTGACATCGTTTTATTTGCTTGATGCAGTTTTTTCTAAACTAATGTTGAAAATTTTGATCATTTAACTCACTCATTTGATAAGAAAAAAGGCTATCATGTTCATGTATATTGAATAGTGGTAAGGATATCAGAAAGAAGATGGTTTTGAAAGAGACTCTTTATATCTTATAAAGATATAGTACAATATTCATGTAATGTATGTCCCCAAATGGACCTTAATTCCCACAACTTTGCTTTCATTTGGTTTGTATTTCATGCTAAACCAAGTTTAATATGTAGTCAGATCTGCATAGAGAGACACAATTAGAAACAAGTCTAACTCTTTTGCTAATAACCCTTTTAATGGCATACCAATAAGAAATTCTGTCTCCTAGAATCAATACGTAAGACCAGTAGTTAATTGTGCTACAAAGTTTAACAGTACTTGTAAAGAGCCAATAGTATCATCTGTTTCATTTGTCCCTTCACCTTTATAATTTGTATTTACTTAAGCCTGTATCAGGTAGCTAATTAACTACTAATTTATCTATATTCTTTATAATTTTTTGGCATAAAATATGTTAAAATGGCATTATTACTTGTTTCTATTTTAGCATCACCTGCCAAAAAAAAGAGCATCAATATATATAATATAATATGATATATGATACAATACGATATAGTATAATGTAATGTAACATAATACTATTTTCTTTCAAACAAATAATGACTTTTATATTGAAATCAAGATGTATTGACAGTTTTATAGTGGGTAATACAGACTGTGTAAAAAACATTTTAATCATTTTGAAAATTAGATAAAGGGAATTTTTGCCTCCACATAAGAGGAACAATCTTTGACATAAATTATAACGATATTTTCTTGGATCTCTCTCATAAAGCAAAAGAAATAAAAGCAAAAATAAACAAATGGGCCTAATTAAATTTTAATACTTTTTTCTCAGCAAAGGAAGCCATCTTCAAGGCAAAAATACAACTTACCAAGTGGGAGAAAATATTTGCAAATGATATTACCAACAATGGGTTAATATCAAAAATATATAAACAGTTCATAAAATTCAATATCAAAAAAACAAACAACCCAATCAAAAAATGGGCAGAAGTCTTAGATAGACATTTTTCCAAAGGAGACAAACAGATGGCTAACAGGCACATGAAAAGATACTTAACATCACTATTAGAAAAATGCAAATCAATGTAACAATGAGATATCACTTCAAACCTATCAGAATGGCTATCATCAAAAAGTCTACATGGGCTTCCCTGGTGGCGCAGTGGTTGAGAGTACACCTGCTGATGCAGGGGACATGGGTTTGTGCCCTGGTCTGGGAAGATCCCACATGCCGTGGAGCGGCTAGGCCCGTGAGCCATGGCCACTGAGCCTGCATGTCCGGAGCCTGTGCTCTGCAACAGGATAGGCCACAACGGTGAGAGGCCCATGTACCACAAAAAAAAAGTCTACAAATAACAAATGTTGGCAAGGTTGTGGAAAAAAGGGAATCCTTGTACATTGTTGGTGGGAATGTAAATTGTTGCAGCCCTATGGTGGACAGTATGGTGGTTTCTCAAAAAACTAAAAATAGGACTACCATATGATCCAGCAATTCCACTCCAGTGTACTCATCCAGAAAAACTGAAAACACTAATTTGAAAAGATACATGCACTTCGATGCTCATAGCAGCACTATTTACCATAGCTAAGCTATGGAAGCAACACAAGTGTCCATCAACAGAGAAATGGTTAAAGAAGATGTTCTACACATACTTATGTATATATATAGTGGAATATTACTCAGCTGTAAAAAGAATGAAATTCTGCCATTTGCAGCAACATGGATGTACCTAGAGAATATAATGCTTAGTGTAATGCCAGACGGAGAAAGACAAATACTCTATGATATCACTCATATGTGGAATCTAAAAAATAATACCAACTAATGTATATAGCAAAACAGAAACAGAATCACAGATATTGAAACAAACTAGTGGTTATCAATGGGGAGAAAGAAAGAGGGAGGGGCAAGTTTGGGCTATGGGATTAGACATACAAATTACTATGTATAAAATAGATAAGTATCAAGCATATACTGTACAGGACAGGGAATTAAGCCCTTTATCCTGTAATAACCTTTAAAGGTGTTTAATCTGTAAAAATACCGAACCACTATTCTGTGCACTTGAAAGTAATACAATATTATAAATCAATTATACCTCAATTTAAAAAAAGCTCTTACTGTTACGTTCTTTTTATGCACTATGCCGGAGTTAGGCCCTTAAACATCAGAATTTATAGCATCTGGCTACACAGAGCACTTGATTTCAAATAGGACTACTGCCTCAAGACACATCAAAGCCACAAAATGGGAATTACAGAGCAATTACACTCAAGAGCTATGACCAATCTGTCATCGAAGACATTGGATATTTGAACTCCATTCTCTCCTTCCTCGATATTCTTTGTTTAATTTTGATCTGACTAGCACTTAAACTTTAATCTACTTGACTTTATAAAAAGATCATCTTAATAGATATTCTCTTGTTTAAGCTCTTTCATCATATTTTGGTGAATCCTCAATTGTACTTCTAAGCTCAATTCTGATATAGATTTCTAGTATTAGTTTATGTTTATTTTGTTTGTGTCGTCTGACTCTCTCAAAACAAGTCCTCATGGACTCTGCTACTTTTCTGTTGATATTTAATAGTTAGAAAATATCACTTCAGAAATTTTTATTATGAAAAATATATAATGTCAGTATAAGTACCATTTCAATAAATTTTCCACCAAGCCAAAGGGACTCTAGTTTAGTGTATACCACTTTAATCAAGTTATAATTAACTAATGCATATATGCTATTTAAAGATAAGTAGGTATTCTAAATAAATGTTTTATAATACTAATTAATATTTAATATTATTCAAAATAAATATGAATATGGCCACTTAAAAGATTTCTTTATCCCATGAATTGAAACTTTTAAAAATAAGATCATGATAGCTACTTACAGTTTATTCAAGCATTCATTTTTTTTGGTCATTATTCTCAATTTTAATTTAAATAAAATATCAAATATTAATAGAACTTGAACCACCTGTGGGGCATTTGAAATTGATTTTGGATATATTAAAACTGTTTTTTTTTTTTTTTTTTTTTTACATACGCGGGCCTCTCACTGTTGTGGCCTCTCCAGTTGCGGAGCACAGGCTCCAGACGCGCAGGCTCAGCAGCCATGGCTCACAGGCCCAGCCGCTCCGTGGCATGTGGGATCCTCCCAGACCGGGGCACGAACCTGTGTCCCCTGCATTGGCAGGTGGACTCTCAACCACTGCTCCACCAGGGAAGCCCCTAAAACTGGTTTTTGAGAGCCAGGTTTTTACGAAAATTTTGACATTATTTTCTTGAACTGCTTTGGCAACAAAGTTGTGTGTATTTTAAGTGACAATGAAAAATAATATATTTTAATAGATGACACTGTCCAAAGTACTCACTCTTGAAAATAAAAGTTACTTCTAGCCTTCCAGAATGTGATTTCCCAGAATCTGCTCCAGGATTGTAGTTTGTTTTCTAATTTTGGGAAAATTTGCTCTTAATTTCATGGTCATTTACTCAAAGAAGGTGGCAACAAATTGAAACCTATGTTGACACTATGAAAGTTGATTGCTACAAGGAACCATTCACCTTTTGTTCTGCTATGTCCATCACAGAACATTCTACTTTTATGTTCTTTGCTTTTAAGACTAGTTTCTTACTGTGAGATTAAAGGCATCCATTAAACTCAACAAGAATAAGAGTTTTTTTTTTAAAAAAAGTTCACTCTTTACTTCCAAGCAGCTATGGTGAAAATCTATCTGAGCAAACACCTCTGTTTCCTAAGACAAAACAGCCACATGTAAGGAAGGAAAAGAAAATCCAAGACCTTGTACATATGTAAATATAAATGCAAGTGAATAAAGACAAGAGAAACAGATGACACCATAAACTAATCTTTGGAGCTTTGTAATAAATCACACAAATAAGAGACAAGGAGAGAAATAGAATCTGATCATGGCTAGAACATGCTGAGTTCTAGACATTTCTCTAAGAAAGTACCTGAATACATAGGTTATCTTTCCATATTTGGGTTCTTGGGGTTTTTCAGATCACCAAGGTAGAGAACACATGATTATTAACATTACAGTGATTCCTGGTGGTCAGGAACCTCCTCTCCCTTGGCCTCATATTTCCATGTAGAGGCTTTTTGGTTGGAATAATCCTATTGGCCTCTATCCCCATGCATCAGTCACTTAGAAAGAGGACAGGGACAAAGGAATGATTTACCTGATTATTTCGTTTGGACAAAGGAACTGAGCTCGATCCCTTTCTCTTTCTTATGTACCTGATTGCAGTTGAGGTGCAATCTTTACTGTGTGGGAAACTCAGTAGGGTAAACTTTGTCCTAAAGTTCAGCATTTCCTGTTCCTGATTCTACTAGGGTGAGGGGTAGAGAGGAGAATATTAGAAAACTAATTTCGCTTAAATCCAAAACCATATTGTCTTATTTACTCATTAATAATGTTAAGATTTTAATCTCTGTCTGACTCCTGTATCTTTCAAATGGTATTGAAATTTGGTGGGAAATAGAGGAAATACTTATTAATACCTCTATAAAGCTAGCATTAATTGGGTAGTTACTATGTTTCATACATTATGCTCAGTGGTTTATAGAAATTCTCTCATTTATACTTCAAAAATACATTTCTTAGGTAAACTATAATTTTCCTTGTTTCACATATCAAAAACTTGAGACTCAAAGAGATTTAATAGTGTACTCAAAGTTGCATGGCTAGAAAGTGACTGCCTACAAAGCCCACACTGTTATTTACCATAGTGTAGATGTCAGGAGATGTGTAAAATTATTAATATTTTTTGGAGGGAGAGAAAGAGGAAAATTTCATTATTCTATTTAATATTTTATATGCAATAAACTTTCTTTTCTCTTTCTAAGTCAAATTATACTAGCTATGTGGTTTCCTAATAAGAAGAGGAGAGGCCTTCCTTCAGTTCCCTGTATCCTCTCGTTATAGAACACCTCACCTAGTCTCTTGTCCTCTATCTGACAGAAGTGATACTTAGAGTAGCCTGTAGAGATTGTTTCAAAGAATGAAAGCAATACTTAAGGACAGCAATAGTCATTGTAGGTGAGAGTGATTTCTTATCCTCTGTGCATGAAAGGCTATCAAGAATGTAAAGGGCAGCCTGTTCTTTTATTACAAAAGCAGGAAAAGAGCTGACATTAGGTGAAATTTATCAAATCACAGACAAGGGCACCAGACTAAAAAAAAAGTTTTTTCATGAAATTCTTAAACTGAAGTGCCATCCCAATTTTTCTACATAAGATATGCATATAGAAGCAGTACTGCAATCCTTCCTGACAAATCAAATGAGCTACATGATAGTCTTCATATCTTTACAAGAAGCAAGACCTAGTCATTAGCTTTCTGCTATTGTACTAGCCAGACAATTTATTGTCAAGCACTTGTCAGTAGAAAAAAAAATTTACATTTTCTAAGCACTCAACAATGGCAATGACATTTACTCAGAGTAAATCTAACACGGATTGGCTCAGTACAGCTCAGGATGACAGACATGACATTTACTGCTGCCATACTTTAACCAATATTGTGATGATAAGGTCTTAGATGTCCCATGGAATTGATGAAATATAATAACAAAGCTAATGGATAGTCTATTTACCTCTTTACTAAGTTCTAAGAAGAAATAAATTAAGGGCCTGTCTGTTGATATACTAAAGGAGAGAAAACTAAGTGAATAGAAATATACTTTTGTCCAATTTCCCCAGATATTTCTACCATAGGTATATTTATATTTCCTTTCATGTCTGTATATTTGTTAGTCTGAAGCAAGCTATTTCTCACTTCCATGGGTTCTTCAAGCATTCTTTACTGTTTCACAATTAGTAGTGAAAGGAAAATATTAAATATGCCTACATAAGAATGAAGTTCTCTTTCTTTTACTATAGTTTTCTCACTCTCTCTCCCCCCTTAAAAACACAAATTTCCATAACATGGTATGTATTTTAAATAAACATGCTTATTTGTAAAATAAATATGATTCGAAGTTTTCTTTACAACTATTATGCAAAATTCTATTGATAATAACATTCACTTCTTTTCAAAAGATATATCTGTATATATACATTTCTTTTTCATTTTAAGAATTAAACTCTTTTACTGAAAACATCATTGACTTAAATTGTAGTGTGAGTTACATGTTGGATAATATTTAAACTATAATCTTAGTCAATGGATAAGAGAGTAAATGAAACTCTGATATCTCTTTCCTACTTAAATCTCATTAAAATTGATGAAACTATTTTATACCTTTTAATAAAGAAAATTTTTTCATTTTTCTCACAATTGAGGTCATAGTATGTTTATCAACCAGCAGTTACCTCTGAAAATTCCTTCTCTCATTGTCATTGATGATGTATATTTACTTTTGCATCTCACTTCTTACTTGACTAAAACCAACATAAGTGCCTTTCTTCCAAAGTACTTTGAAGCCATAGACTCGTCTCCATGAGAATATCAGCAGACTAAGCCATTACTCCAGTGATCTTGAACATGTTAACTGAATAAGACTGACTTTCTGTCCAGCTCCATTACGTATGTTAACGTTAGTCCTTGAAATACTTTCTTGAATATTTAAGGCCGATGACATATCTACACAAGTCAGGAAATAAGTAATAAGTTCTTCCCATGGGTAGATGACTTTAGTAGGTTCAGTGAGGAAGGAAGAGATTGTTCTCAATTATTAAGGAGATTCTTTGGCCAAGAGAAATTTATTTTGTAGTCTTTGGATGTTCATTTCTATTTTGTGTTGTAATCATGACTTTAAAATATAAGGATTAGCTAAGATGTTCTGGAAAAAATTGAGAGTTATCTTTATTAACATATTTATCTTGGAATATTGAAGAAAGACTCTCTATGTGTTATCAGTGTTGCTCCTTAATGTTTCATCCTGTATATAGGATTATTTAGCTTTACTTTTTTCTGCAATAAACTTGTAAAGAGCACAGAAAAAAAAAACAAACTAGGATTTATATCAGTTGATTTAACCTCATCTTTCTTTTAGTACATCTCAGCTTTATCCTCCCCAACACACAGGAGTCCAGATTTGTGATTCAACTTTATCTCTAAGTCTGCCTTGTAAAAGTAATATATTTTTCTATCATTTACTTTACCTACCTTTTCTTAATTCTTAAATCATTTCATTGTTTCAGTTAATAGGGGAGTCAAATTATTTATACATGTGATTTGCTAATAATATAACGAAACACACCAAAAGCACAAATTAGTATTCTAGGACACCTAAACAGATGGTGCCTAAAAAGCAAACACCTGCAAGCCATTTGCACCACAGTGACTCCAGTGACTGAAGTGGAAACTAGGAATAACCTGAGCCAAAATATCTGCACTCCAAACTGGTTTGCTGAAGATGATAGATTGAAGATAGTAAATATACTTCACCTTACATGCCAACTCTGATCACCTTGTTGTGGCTGCCTGGCATGCTGTGCAGAAAAGAAATGTGAAGCCATACCAATTCTCACCAGGAAAGAATATCATAATTGATTTGATGGGGCTATGGCCCTGGGTATGAAGTGTTAAGAGATCTGCAAAATACTTTCTATTTCTGAGCCAGGCATGTTACAGATAAAGTTGCTTTATATAAGTAAAGTCAAAGTCATGACTTCTGATACTGTGTGTGTGTGTGTGTGTGTGTGTGTGTGTGTTCTATCGTTTTGAAATTTAAGAAAAAGTTTTATTTTTTATTTTACATTGGTTCTGTTTGATCATTGGAAGTAATCTTGCCTTTGAATCTTTGAGTCACGTATATGTGCATGCACACACATGTGTTTCATGGCAATGGAAAATTAATCACAAATGTGTTCAGTTTACATCCTTAAAACCTATGCAGGAATGAGGCAACTATCATGTAACAGCATGTTTACTAAGTCTAGGCATTTTATTATTTAACCAAGCAGCTCCATCCAATAACTATGATCCTTCTTCTGCTCCACCCCATCCCCACTTTATAGCCAAAGAAGAAACCCATAGATTGGGAGGAGGTAAGAGAAATAGAGATCCAGGAGGATGAGATGGGATGAAAAAAAGGGGACTCTAGGAAGAAAAAAAGGAAAAGTTAAATAATATGGGGAATCTGTGGGAGACCTTTTGAAGACCCAGTTAGTGTTTACATGACACTACCTTCCAGAAAGAATGAAGAGAGGTTTAATTACTCATGGAAGACAAGGGAAAGACATAGAAACTTCTAAATAATGGTTGCAAGCACAGGGTAAAATTGCTTATAGCACGCAAAGCTATATATTTATGCCTATATATATGGCTACAGAACAGATGTTCTTCCTGTGTGTCTCAGAGAATTATGAGAAACATTTTTTTTTTTACATTTTATCCTGATGTGAGGCTGTCCCCTCAAGGTAACTTCATGAGATGTTTACAACAGCCTAAAGACTGTAAGACATCACATCTAGCACTAGTGTACTACTTGGTCCAAAATCATTTCTTCATGGTTTCACTTCAACCAGACTTTGCTTGGGTCATTCTGATTCTACCTTCCTATTTCTGTTGTAGTAGAATAGAGTTCTAACCTTGCCAGACAATTTCATTTGGGATCATGAATTTGTTTTTCTCTGTATCTTAACTGTTTTTTCCTAATGGAATTTTAATGAATGATACTTTTAAGATCTCTCTGTCTTTGCTCTTTTAAAGTTTCACTATGATGTATGGAGATGTGAATTTGTTTTTACTTAACTTACTTGATATACATTGGGCTTACTGTAATTGTGAATTCATGTCATTTAATTCCAGAAAATTCTCAGTAATTGACTATCTTATCTCTTCCATGTTTCCTACTCTCTCTTTAAGGAACCCTGATTAAATGTATGTATATATTAGAGTTTCTCATTCTATCTTCCAAGTCTCTCAGCCTCTTTTTCACACTTTCCATGACCTTGTCTTTATCCCTGCTACATTCTGGATATTTTCTTCTGATCTATCTCCCATCTCCCAAATTCCCTCTTCAGTTGTTTTTAATCACACACACAGTGTTGTATTGTCATAGACACATAGACCTATAAAGTGAAAGAAACCCTCACATGTATCAGCAAAAGATTCTTGACAAGGATACCTCAAAAAATTAAATACAAAATCACCATTTCATCCCGAAATTCCACTTTGGGTATATACACAAAAGAACTGAAAGCAGGAACTGGAACATATATTTTTAAACCAATGTTAATAGCATTATTCACAAAAGCCAAATGGTAGAAACAATTCAACAGTCTATCACAGAATAAATAGATAAAAATGAGGTTTATACGTAAAATGGAATATTATTCAGACTTTTAAAAGAAGAGAATTCTGACACATGCTACAGTATAGATGAACTTTGAACACATTATGTGCTACATGAAATAAACCAGACACAAATGGACAAATATTGTATGAATCCACTTATATGAGGTACTTAAAATAGTCAAATTTACAGAGGCAGAAAGTAGAATGGAGGGAACCAACAGGTGGGGGCAAGAGGGAAAGAGGAGTTGTTCAATGGATACAGAGTTTCAATTTGCAAAAATGAAAAAGTTCTGGAAATGGATGGTGGTAGTGGTTGTGCAACAATGTGAATGTACACAATGCCACAAACTATACAATTAAAAAGGTTAAAATGTAAATTTTAAGTTATGTATATTTTACTACAAAAAAGTCAAATGATAACAGGATACTTTTATCTGTATTTAAGATTATTTATTAGATTTTTAATGTGCACATATACTTAGTTCTCATCACAGAATTTCCGCATTTACCTACAAGTGAACTGGAACTACAAGAAAACCAGTTCCAAACCTCAGTAGTTAAATTTAAACCTTGAATATTAATTCCTACTACACTTTAATTCTATCTCTAGACTTTAAATGTTGAGGCAGATGATAAAAGGAGGAGTCAGGAAAAAGAAAATTTTTTTCTATCCTATTTGGGTGAAAAACAAGTGCAGATCTGAGGATATCATGGTCTCTTATTGCTCATACGTACATATAATTTTAATCTCCTTCACTTGAGATAAACTATATAGAGTAGAAAATCATTTGCCATAGAAAGTGGGGTTTTTTTCCCCCTTAGAGAAGGGAAAGAAATGGCAGAAGAAAAAGAAGTACTCCTAATTGGTCTTGTTATGACTTCTATACATTTTATTGTGTGAAATATGATCCTCTTAAAATTTAGAAAAGATTGTAATGTTTTTTATCCAGAGAGCTTCTCTAAAGTTCTGAATTTCTGGAAGCAGAAACTGGAGATTGTTTAAATTTAATGAAACTTTTCAGATCATTTTAGGATTCAATTTATAAAACAAAATCAGATTTAGATTAAAAAAGAGATAAATATTTTAAAATTATGAACCTAATTGAAATGAGTTGCTCTAAGTTGTGACATTCTAAATGCTTGTGTAAATATTAGTGATTTGTTAAAGTTACTTGTTCAAATGTATTGATGCTAAAATCTTAAAAAAATAATAAGTATCTTTGACTTGCATAATGTATTTTCCATACTTCTAGAGCTTTTCTTTGAGAATCTGCAACACAAAAACAGAAATCAAAAACAAACGAGCAGAATAACTACTACATTGTTTTGCTTAAAGGCTCTGAACCTAAAGTAGGAAAGGATATGTTAGCGTGTTCCTTTGTAATTTAATTTTGATATTTCTCTTTCTTTTTAACATTTAGCATACTGTATTTACAAGACTGGTTACAAATTACATAATGGAACCCTTATAGTGACATAAATTCCATTACATAGTTCCCAAAACCCAAAGGCAAGACTCTAGCCACAGGCTTGCAAAAGTGTAATAGCATATGTCTTTTGTTGCTGTATTTTGCAAGATCATAGAATATTTTACTCCAAAAATAAAGTAATGCCCGCATTGAAATTCTGCTAAAAGTTCACAGAAAACAAATGAGGAGAGCATCTCAGGGGTCTCGTGTGTTCAGCAGCTCTACATTAACTATAACTTGGTTTTCATATCATTAATATAAAGTGCTTTATATAATGTGTACTTGACAATTATGAAAATACCATAGTAACTTTATTTTAAAAATGAGAAAGGTAGACACCATTGTTGGAGCTGTCAAATAAATGTATTGTATTGTGTTTGGAGGTAGGCATATTATCAAGGTATCATTTTTACAGTTCATGTATATTCCCACTTTGATAATTTTTGAAAAAGATTTAATCAGATAACTATGGCTCACTCATTCACATAAAAATTTATCATAAAACTCAAATTGTAGCAACTAATTTCAGACAACTCACAGAAGAATTGTTTTATTAATGACCTTTTTACCAGGATGGCTCTTGAAATGTTGTCTCACTTTTTAGGCAGCAAGTACTTTTTGAGTTGACATAACTTTTTTTCATACCAAATAAATAATGCTATAAGAAATTATATTTCAACATTCTTTTCAGACAAATACGCACTCACCATTTTACTTGACACAAAACTTCTAGTCAATTCTTATAATATGTAGCAACTTTGAACTGTATGTCATGTAGTGCCCTCATGTTTTGCCTTTATTTTGCCCTAAAGGATATTTTGTACTTCAGTGAATTTTGAATGCAATGTAGGTGTTTGAAAGCAAATTTTCATTTCGAGGTTTTTTTCAATCCAAGGATTTTACATCCTCTATGAAATTCCAACGTCAAGTCTCAAGGAAAAGAAAATTATCATCAAGCCATATCTGATTCTTGTATTAAATGTCTGACTATAAGTTGGTTACTTGACTCTCTACTATCTTACAAAGAATGAATCACATCTTTTTCCACTTACAAAAACCTCCTTTGACAAGTACAAATAATTTAACATACTATGCTTTATGCAAAAAGGTCATTATTTTCAAGTGCTTCTTATTATTATATACATTATTTTCATTGTCTAGTTGGTAGATTTTTCTATATTTGAAAATTGTCTTGATTTGGGATGGAACACATAACACATTTCCCATAAAATTAGTGAAAACATTTTTCCAACCAACAGCTTTCTATTCAATGGCAGGAAATTAAAGATGCAATTAAAGTTGTTAATTGAAGAGAGAAACACTTTTCTCTTTCTCTTATTACATCATCTTTGAGTGTATTTTCAGTTAAAATACATCTGATGAATGTAAACATCAGCCTTTAAAACAAGTTTATAGTCTTCATGTAGAAGGGATGATGACAGCTTGGTTTTCTGCCAGCTAAAGATCTGAAATAATTGTCTCTCAAAACCAGTACTCTCAATTTATGACTTTCATAACTGAAATAACAAATTACAGTATTCCTACATATTACCACCCAATTAAATTTTTTATTATGATTTTTATTTATTTCATGTAAAGCAAGGTGTTCATGCTTTTCTTACCTTTTGGCCACTGCGAGTGATTCAAATAGGATCCTTATACCTTGCAGATACTTACTGTTGAATAATAGTTTCCACAAAGTGAGACTGATGAATCAGAGTACATGCATTTTTACCTTCTTAGTAAACACAGCATAAAGATTGTAGCAAATCACATTCTAAGCAATGGGTGATTGTAGTCATTTCCACATAGCCAAATCAGTATTTGATATTATCAAACCATTTAAATATCTGTGTATCTCATGGATTATCAAAACATAAATGAATCTTGTTATTTCAAATTTCAGTACCCTGACTACTAATAAGAGTCAACATCTTTTCAATTGTATATATGTGCCACATCTTCTTTATCCATTCATCTGTCAATTGACACCTAGACAGGTGAGATAGGGAGGGTGGGAGGGAGACACAAGTGGGAGGGGATATGGGGATATATGTATACATATAGCTGATTCACTGTTATACTACAGAAACTAATACAACATTGTAAAGCAATTATACTCCAATAAAGATGGAAAAAAAGAAAAGAGTGAGCATCTAATCTTAAGTTATTGGACATTTGAAATCACCCTCAAATGGATTTCAGGTTTACCTTCTTTACCTATTTTACTACTGGGTTTTAAATTTTTTTCTTATCAATTTGTAAAGCCCATCCTATACTGATAAAATTATTCTTGTCAGTCAAATGGGTTTCAAATATTTTCATTCAGTTTGTAGTTTGTGTTTTTATTCTGCCTGTGGTGATCTATTTGTCATAAATTTTTTAAAAAAATTTGTGCTGTAAAATGTGTCTATCTTTTCTTTAATAGTTTCTAGGTTTCTTGTGTTCTCCAACTTCAGATTAAAAAAGCATTTTAAATTTTCTTTATATATGTGTATGTGTGTGTTTTGTTAAATTATTTGAAGTGGGAATGTCTTTGTTTTCTTTTACACAGGTATATAGTCAATTATGAAATCGTGAATTATTAAATAAATTATATTTTAAAAAATAACATGAAATGTCTGCTTAATCATACACTAGATTCCCATAATACTTAGAACATTTTCTGGTTCCTCCATTCTGTTCTACTGATCAGTTTATCTATTTGTATTTTGATATAAGTAGCTTTATGGGAAGTGTTCATATTTACTGGATCAAGTTCTCCCTTACTAGTTTCCTTTCTCAAAAAGTCCTTTGCATATTTATTCATCAAGATTAACTTCAGTTACAGAAAGTAATTTAAAAGTTCACAATCATAAACTCAGGATTGTAATACGATTTGTATTGAATTTTAAGTTAATTTGAGAGTCTAACCTTTTATGACATTAAATCTTTTGTAAAATATATATTGTACCACAGGTATGTAATTTGATTAAAAATGCAAAGTTAATGTTTTTATTATCTGAATTTTTAGTTCTACATTATTGTTTAGAAGCTGTATGACATTATTTTTATTTTTTAACTATCAGAATATACTTGGTGTTAACAAGAAGCTTTCAAATATCATTCCTCACTCTGTACCTTGTGTCTCACTGATTTCTCCTTGAATTCATATTATTCTTGCTGAACTATGCATCCTAATAATTCTTTCAGAGTGGATCTATGGGGGGATATTTTTCATTTTGCAATCTGGAGGGGTCTTTTGACTAGTTATGACCAATGGGCTGTGAGCAAAAGTGACTGAGGAAGTTAAAAACTCCTACATGATTTTCAAGGTCTCTCCCTTTTGTATTAAGATAGCAAGATTAAAGCAGCCTGATGCACTGTGTCATTATCCAGCAGAAAGTTGCCTTGGAAAGCCACCTAACATACACCAGCTTGAGTGTAAAAAATACGTTTTTGCATGTTAATACTCTGATGTTTTTGGATTATTTTATTACCGCAGTATTAGCCTCACCTACCTTAACTATATATATATATATATATATATATATATATATATACACACACACACACACACACACATATATGTATATATATACAGCAACTATATATATTATAGTTATATAATATATAACTATAGTATATATTATATATATACCTTAACTATATATATCTCCCTAAACTATATATATATATTAATATATATATAATATATATTAACTTAAAGATGTCTATTATTCATTCAAGTGTAGACATTGAAGAGTCATTTGGATATGAAAGCATGGGGTTCAGCCTACTGGTATAAGTTGTAGTTATAAATCTGAAAAATATCTGTGTGCAGATGTCTTTTAAAGCCTTGAGGCTGATCACTAAGGGAGTTAGTACAGAAAGGAGAGAAGAGTTCCAAGGACTGAGTTCAAATAATAATTCTCTTTTAAGTCTATTTAATCTGCTGTTTAACAGATTTTTTAGATTTTTAATTTTAATGAGTAAATTTTTGAATTTCCAGTTACTTCTTCATCAAAGCTTATTCTCTTTGGTTAATTGTGGTTTTTTATCTTCTTATGTTTTCTATTCCTACTTTTATTTACTTAGTAAATGATTTTAACTATTTGATAGCTTTCAAGTTAGAAAAATAATAAATGCCTCGTATGAGAAGCAAAATATTATGCTACAAAAATGTATAAAGACAAGGACAATGATCTTTCCAGAGAACTTCTCCTCTCATTTCCTCCTATGTCACCTGAATGGTGTTTATACTTTTTAACTTTTATTCTTCTTCATAGATGTATACTGAAATATACACACTTATACTGGGTTTTTTTTTTTAAGTTTAGTTTTATTTATTTATTTATTTTTGGCTGTGTTGGGTCTTCGTTGCTGTGCACAGGCTTTCTCTAGTTGTGGCGAGCACAGGCTTCTCGTTGAGGTGGCTTCTCTTGTGGAGCAGAGGCTCTAGGTGTGTGGGCTTCAGTAGTTGTAGCACACAGGCTCAGTAGTTGTGGCTTGGGGGCTCTAGAGCACAGGCTCAGCAGTTGTGGCACATGGGCTTAGTTGCCCCGTGGCATGTGGGATCTTCCCCCACCAGGGCTCAAACCCTTGTCCCCTGCACTGGCAGGCAGATTCTTAACCACTGCACCACCAGGGAAGTCCCGAGGTTTTGTTTTTAGTTGATAGGTTTTCACTAAAAAGAGAATATGCTGCCCACAAGGAACTCACTTTAACTTTAAGTATACATATAGACTGAAAGTGAATGGATTGAATAAGATATGCTGTGCAAACGGTAACCAAAGATAACAAGAGTAGTAATATTGAGACAAAATAGTTTTAAGTCAAAAACTGTAACAAGAAACAGAGAAGGTTATTAAGTCATGATAAGGGATAAACTCATCAAAACGATATAAAAATTGTAAATAGATATGCACCCAACATAGAAGCATCTAAGCATATCAAGCAAATACTAACAGATTTGAAGGGAGAAATAGACAATAAAATATGAGTAAGGGACTTCAATATTTTACTGCCAACTATTGATAGATTATCCAGAGAGAAATTCAGTAAGGAAATTTTATACTTCAACTATACTTTAGATCAAATGAACCTAACATACGTATATAGAACATACCATCCAACAGTAGCAGAACACACATTCTTCCCAAGTGCACATGGAATATTCTCCAGGATACACCATATATTAGGCTACAAAACAAGTTTTAACAAATTCATGATTAAAATCATTTCAAGTATCTTTTCCAACTAAAATAGTAAAAAAATTAGAAATCAATAATATGAGACAAAACTGGAAAATTTACAATTATGTAGGGATTATACATGTTATTAAACAACTAATGGGACAAAGAAGAAATCAAGAGGGAAATCAAAAAATATCTTGAGACAAATGAAAATGGAAAAATAACATACCGAAACTCATGGGATGGAGCAAAAGCAGTACTAAAATGGAAGTTTATAGTGATAAACATGTTCATCAAGAAAAAATAAAGATCTTGGGAATTCCCTGGCAGTCCAGTGGTTAAGACTGCACACTTTCACTGCCAAGGGCGTGGGTTTGATTCCTGGTCAAGGAACTAGGGTCCCACAAGCCACGCTGCACAGCCATATAAATAAAGATCTCAGATAAACAGTGTAAATTTACACTTCAATAGAAATGAACAGACTAAGCCAAAAGTTAGCAGAAGGAAGAAAATAACAAAAATTAGAGCAGAAATAAATGAAATAGAGGACAGAAAAACAATAGAAAACAAAAATTTTAAAAATGTTGGATTTTAAAAAGGATAAGCAAAATTGATGAACCTTTAGCGTGACTAAGGAAAAGAGAGAGAAAACCCAAATAAATAAAATCAGAAATGAAAGAAGAGACATTACAAATGATATTACAGAAATAAAAAGAATCATAAAAGACTAGTATGAACAATTATTCTCCAATAAATTGGATAATCTTAGAACAAGTGGATAAATTCCTAGAAACATACAACCTACCAAGACTGAATTATGAATCAATAGAAAATTTGAAGAGACCAAAAGTGAGCAAGGAGATTGACTCAGTAATGAAAAACCTCCCTACAAAGAAAAGGTCAGGAACAGATTGCTTCACTGGTGCATTCTACCAAATAAATATTCAGAGAAGAATTAACACCAATCCTTCTCATGCTTCCAAAAATTAAGAGGAAAGAATACACCCAAAGTCATTTTACCAGGACAGCATTATCCTGATACCAAAGCCAGGTAAGGATACTATAAGAAAAAAAAAAAAAGGCCCATAACCTGATGAATAGAGATGCAAAAATTCTCAATAAAATCATAGCACTCTGAATTCAACAGCACATTAAAAGGATCATGCACCATAATCAAATGGGATTTATCCCTGAGATTCAAGGATGACTCACCATGTGAAAATCAATAAACATGATAGACCATTTTAATACAATGAAAGATAACAATTATATGATCCTCTGAGTAGATTTAGAAAATGTGCTTGACAAAAATGAATACCCTTTCATGATAATAGCTCTCAAAAATTTAGTATAGAAGGAACATATCCAACACAATAAAGGCCATATATGACAAACCCATAGCTGACATCATATTCAACAATGAAAAGGTGAAAGATTTTCTTCTAATATCAAGAACAAGACACGATTGCCCATGCTCACCACTTCTATTCAACGCAGTACTGGAAGTGCTAGCCAGAGCAGTTAAGCAAGGAAAAGAAATAAATATCATCCAAATCAGAAAGGAAGAAGTAAAATTGTCTCTATTTGCAGATGACATGATCTTATATATAGAAAACACTAAAGACTCCCCCCAAAATAAAGACTGTTAGAACTGGTAAACAAGTTTAGGAAAGTCACAGGATATAATATTAACATGTAAAAATCAGTTGAATTTCTATACATTAAAAATAAACCATCCAAAAAAAATTTTTAGAAAGCAATCCCATTTACAATAGCATTAAAAAAAACATTTATGGGTAAATTTTACCAAGATAAAAGATCTATACACTGAAAACTATAAAACATTGATGAATAGAAGAAGACATAAATAAATGGAAAGATAACCCATGTTCTTTTATTGCAAGAATTAATACAGTTAAAATGTCCATGGTACCCAAAGTGATCCACAGATTGAATGTAATCCTTATCAAAATTCCAATGTCATTTTTACAGAAATAGGAAAAAGCAATCTTAAAATTTGTATGGAGCTACAAAATACCCAAATAGTTAATGTAATCTTGAGCAAGAACAAAGCTGGAGGCATCACACTTTCTGATTTCAAATTATATTGCAAAGCTATAGTAGTAAAAAGAGTGTGACAGACACATAGATCAATGGAACAGAATAAAGAGTGAAGACATCACAGATATATGGGAAACTAATTTTCAACAAAGGTGGCAAGAATATACAATGGGAAAAAGATAGTGTCTTCAACAGGTGTGTTGGAAAAACTGGACATCCACATTCAATATAAAGAAATTGGAGCCCTACATTATATTACACATAAAAGTCTATTCAAAACAAAATAAAGGCTTAAATGTAAGACCTGAAATGATAAAACATATGGAAATAAACATAGGAGAAAATCTCCTTGACATTGGTCTTGGCAGTGAATTTTTGGATTTGACATGAAAAACAAAGGCAAAAAAGGCAAAAATAAACAAATGGCACTACATGAAACTCAATAGTTTCTTCACAGCAAAGGAAATAACAAAATGAAAGGAAACTTACTAAATGGGAGAAAATATTAGCAATATGTATATTCAATATAAAGTTAAAATCAAAAAAAAAAAAAAACATAAGGAATGCTTACAATTCAATAGCAAAAAACAAATAACCCAATTAAAAACGGGCAAAGGACCTGGATAAACATTTTTTCTTTTTTTTTTTTTTTACATCTTTATTGGAGTATAATTTCTTTACAATGGTGTGTGCTAGTTTCTGCTTTATAGCAAAGTGAAACAGTTATACATACACATATGTTCCCAACTCTCTTCCCTCTTGTGTCTCCTTCCCTCCCACTCCCCCTATCCCACCCCTCTAGGTGGTCACAAGGCACTGAGCTGATCTCCCTGTGCTGTGCAGCTGCTTCCCACTAGCTATCTATTTTACGTTTGGTAGTGTATGTATGTCCATGCCACTCTCTCACTTTGTCACAGCTTACCCTTCCCCCTCGCCATATCCTCAAGTCCATTCTCTAGTAGGTGTGTGTCTTTATTCCTGTCTCACCCCTAGGTTCTTCATGACATTTTTTTTCTTAAATTCCATATATATGTGTTAGCATATGGTATTTGTCTTTCTCTTTCTGACTTACTTCACTCTGTATGACAGACTCTAGGTCCATCCACCTCATTACAACTAGCTCAATTTCGTTTCTTTCTATGGCTGAGTAATATTGCCTTGTATATATGTGCCATATCTTCTTTATCCATTCATCTGATGATGGACACTTAGGTTGTTTCCATCTCCTGGCTATTATAAATAGAGCTACAATGAACATTTTGGTACATGACTCTTTTTGAATTATGGTTTCTCAGGGTATATTCCCAGTAGTGGGATTGCTGGGTCATATGATATTTCTTTTTTTAGTTTTTTAAGGAACCTCCATACTGTTCTCCATAGTGTCTGTACCATTTCACATTCCCACCAGCAGTACAAGAGTGTACGCCTTTCTCCACACCCTCTCCAGCATTTATTGTTTCTAGATTTTTTGATGATGGCCATTCTGACTGGTGTGAGATGATATCTCATTGTAGTTTTTATTTGAATTTCTCTAATGATTAATGATGTTGAGCATTCTTTCATGTGTTTGTTGGCAGTCTGTATATCTTCTTTGGAGAAATGTCTATTTAGGTCTTCTGCCCATTTTTGGATTGGGTTGTTTGTTTCTTTGTTATTGAGCTGCATGGGCTGCTTATAAAATTTGGAGATTAATCATTTGTCAGTTGCTTCATTTGCAAATATTTTCTCCCATTCTGAGGGTAGTCTTTTGGTCTTGTTTATGGTTTCCTTTGCTGTGCAAAAGCTTTGAAGTTTCATTAGGTCTCATTTGTCTACTTTTGTTTTTATTTCCATTTCTCTGGGAGGTGGGTAAGAAAGGATATTGCTGTGATTTATGTCATAGAGTGTTAGGCCTGTGTTTTCCTCTAAGAGTTTGATAGTTTCTGGCCTTACATTTAGGTCTTTAAAACATTTTGAGCTTATTTTTGTGTATGGTGTTAGGGAGTGATCTAATCTCATACATTTACTTGTACCTGTCCAGTTTTCCCAGCACCACTTATTGAAGAGGCTGTCTCTTCTCCACTGTATATTCCTGCATCCTTTATCAAAGATAAGATGACCATATGTGTGTGGGTTTATCTCTGGGCTTTCTATCCTGTTCCATTGATTTTTCTTTCTGTTTTTGTGTCAGTACCATACTGTCTTGATTACTGTAGCTTTGTAGTATAGCCTGAAGTGAGGGAGCCTGATACTTCCAGCTCTGTTTTTCATTCTCAATATTGCTTTGGCTATTCAGGGTCCTTTGTGTTTCCATACAAATTGTGAAATTTTTTGCTCTAGTTCTGTGAAAAATGCCAGTGGTAGTTTGATAGGGATTGCATTGAATCTGTAGATTGCTTTGGGTAGTAGATTCATTTTCACAATGTTCATTCATCCAATCCAAGAACATGCTATATCTCTCCATCTATTTGTATCATCTTTAACTTCTTTCATCAGTGTCTTATAATTTTCTGCATATAGGTCCTTTGTCTGCTTAGGTAGGTTTATTCCTAGATATTTTATTCTTTTTATTGCAGTGTAAATGGGAGTGTTTTCCTGATTTCACTTTCAGATTTTTCATCCTTAGTGTATAGGAATGCAAGAGGTTTCTGTGCATTAATTTTGTATCCTGCTACTTTACCAAATTCATTGATTAGCTCTAGTAGTTTTCTGGTAGCATCTTTAGGATTCTCTATGTATAGCATCATGTCATCTGTAAACAGTGACAGCTTTACTTCTTCTTTTCCAATTTGGATTCCTTTTATTTCCTTTTCTTCTCTGATTGCTATGGCTAAAACTTCCAAAACTATGTTGAATAAGAGTAGTGAGAGTGGGCAAGCTTGTCTTCTTCCTGATATTAGTGGATATGCTTTCAGTTTTTCACCATTGAGGATGATGTTGGCTGTGAGTTTGTCATATATGGCCTTTATTATGTTGAGGAAAGTTCCCTCTGTGCCTACTTTCTGGAGGGTTTTTATGATAAATGGGTGTTGAATTTTGTCAAAAGCTTTCTCTGCATCTATTGAGATGATCATATGGTTTTTCTCCTTCAATTTGTTAATATGGTGTATCACGTTGATTGATTTGCATATATTGAAAACTCCTTGCATTCCTGGAATAAATCCCACTTGATCATGGTGTATGATCCTTTTAATGCACTGTTGGATTCTGTTTGCTAGTATTTTGTTGAGGATATTTGCGTCTATGTTCATCAGTGATATTGGCCTCTAGTTTTCTTTCTTTGTGACATCCTTGTCTGGTTTTGGTATCAGGGTGAATGTGGCCTCATAGAATGAGTTTGGGAGTCTTCCTCATTCTGCTATATTTTGGAAGAGTTTGAGAAGGATAGGTGTTAGCTCTTCTCTAAATGTTTGATAGAATTCGCCTGTGAAGCCATCTGGTCCTGGGCTTTTGTTTGTTGGAAGATTTTTAATCACAGTTTCAATTTCAGTGCTTGTGTTTGGCCTGTTCATATTTTCTATTTCTTCCTGTTTCATTCTTGGCAGGTTGTGAATTTCTAAGAATTTGTCCATTTCTTCCAGGTTGTCCATTTTATTGGCATAGAGTGGCTTGTAATCTCTCATGATCTTTTGTATTTCTGCAGTGTCAGTTGTTACTTCTCCTTTTTCATTTCTAATTCTATTGATTTGAGTCTTCTCCCTTTTTTCCTTGATGAGTCTGGCTAATGGTTTAGCAATTTTGCTTATCTTCTCAAAGAACCAGCTCTTAGTTTTATTGATCTTTGCTATTGTTTCCTTCATTTCTTTTTCATTTATTTTTGATCTGATTTTTATGTTTTCTTTCCTTCTGCTAACTTTCGGGTTTTTTGTTCTTCTTTCTCTAATTGCTGTAGGTGCAAGGTTAGGTTGTTTATTCGAGATGTTTCCTGTTTCTTAAGGTAGGATTGTATTGCTATAAACTTCCCTCTTATAAATGCTTTTGCTGCACCCGATAGGTTTTGGGTTGTCGTGTCTCATTGCCATTTTTTCTAGGTGTTTTTTGATTTCCTCTTTGATTTGTTCAGTGATCACTTCATTATTAAGTAGTGTATTATTTAGCCTCCATGTGTTTCTACTTTTTACAGATCTTTCACTGTAATTGATATCTAGTCTCATAGCGTTGTGGTCGGAAAACATACTTGATACAATTTTAATTGTCTTAAATTTACCAAAGCTTGATTTGTGAGCCAAGATATGATCTATCCTGGAGAATGTTCCATGAGCACTTGAGAAAAATGTGTATTCTGTTGTTTTTGGATGGAATGTCCTATAAACATCAATTAAGACCATCCTGTTTAATGTATCTTTTGAAGCTTGTGTTTCCATATTTATTTTCATTTTGTATGATCTGTCCATTGGTGAAAGTGGGGTGTTATAGTCCCCTACTATGAATGTGTTACTGTCGATTTCCCCTTTTATGGCTGTTAGTATTTGCCTTATGTACTGAGGTGCTCCTATGTTGGGTGCATAAATATTTAAAATTGTTTTATCTTCTTCTTGGATCAATCCCTTGATCATTATGCAGTGTCCTTCTTTGTCTCTTCTAATAGTCTTTATTTTAAAGTCTACTTTTTTCTGATATGAGAATTACTACTCCAGCTTTCTTTTGGCTTCCATTTGCATGGAATATCTTTTTCCAACCCCTCACTTTCAGTCTGTATGTGTCTCTAGGTCTGAAGTGGGACTCTTGTAGACAGCACATATATTGGTCTTGTTTTTGTATCCATTCAACCAGTCTGTGTCTTTTAGTGGGAGCATTTAATCCATTTACATTTAAGGTAATTACTGATGTGTGTGTTCCTATTCCCATTTTGTTAATTGTTTTGGGCTTGTTGTTGTAGGTCTTTCCTTCTCTTGTGTTTCTTCCCTAGAGCAGGTCCTTTAGCATTTGTTGTAAAGCTGGTTTGGTGGTGCTGGACTCTCTCAGCTTTTGCTTGTCTGTAAAGGTTTTAATTTCTCCATCAAATCTGAATGAGATCCATGCTGGCTAGAGTGAACTTTGTTATAGGTTTTCCTCCTTCATCACTTTAAATATGTCCTGCCAGTCCCTTCTGGCTTGCAGAGTTTCTGCTGAAAGATCAGCTGTTAACTTTATGGGGATTCCCTTGTGTGTTATTTGTTGTTTTCCCCTTGCTGCTTTTAATATGTTTTCTTTGTATTTAATTTTTGACAGTTTGATTAATATGTGTCTTGGCATGTTTCTCCTTGGATTTATCCTGTATGGGACTCTCTGTGCTTCCTGGACTTGATTAACTATTTCCTTTCCCATATTAGGGAAGTTTTCAACTATAATCTCTTCAAATATTTTCTCAGTCCCTTTATTTTCCTCTTCTTCTTCTGGAACCCCTATAATCCGAACGTTAGTGCATTTAATATTGTCCCAGATGTCTCTGAGATTGTCCTCAGTTCTTTTCATTCTTTTTTTTTCTTTATTCTGCTCTGCAGTAGTTATTTCCACTATTTTATCTTCCAGGCCACTTATCTGTTCTTCTGCCTCAGTTATTCTGCTATTGATCCATCTAGAGTATTTTTAATTTCATTTATTGTGTTGTTCATCGTTGCTTGTTTCATCTTTAGTTCTTCTAGGTCCTTGTTAAATGTTTCTTGCATTTTGTCTATTCTATTTCCAAGATTTTGGATTATCTTTACTATCATTATTCTGAATTCTTTTTCGGGTAGACTGCCTATTTCCTCTTCATTTGTTAGGTCTGGTGGGTTTTTATCTTGCTCTTTCATCTGCTGTGTGTTTTTCTGTCTTCTCATTTTGCTTATCTTACTGTGTTTTGGGTCTCCTTCTTGCAGGCTGCAGGTTCGTAGTTCCCATTGTTTTTGGTTTCTGTCCCCAGTCGTAAAGTTGGTTCAGTGCATTTTGTAGGCTTCCTGGTGGAGGGGACTAGTGCCTGTGTTCTGGTGGATGAGACTGGACCTTTTCTTTCTGGTGGGCAGGTCCATGTCTGGTGGTATGTTTTGTGGTACCTTTGGACTTATGATTTTAGGCAGCCTCTCTGCTACTGGGAGGGAGTTGTATTCCTGTCTTGCTATTTGTTTGGCATAGCGTGTCCAGCAGTGTAGCTTGCTGGTCGTTGAGTGAAGCTGGGTGCTGGTGTTGAGATGGAGATCTCTGGGAGATTTTTGCCTTTTGATGTTATGTGGAGCTGGGAGGTCTCTTGTGGACCAGTGTCCTGAAGTTGCCTCTCTCACCTCAGAGGCACAGCACTGACTCCTGGCTGCAGCACCAAGAGCCTTTCAACCACATGGCTCAGAATAAAAGGGAGAAAAAGTAGGAAGAAAGAAAGAAAGAAAGAAAGAAAGAAAGAAAGAAAGAAAGAAAGAAAGAAAGAAAGAAAGAAAGAAAGAAAGAAAGAAAGAAAGAAAGAAAGAAAGAGAGAAAGAGAAAGAGAGAAAGTAAGAAAGAAAGGAAGTAGGGAAGGAAGGAAGGAAGGAAGGAGAGAAGGAAGGAAGACAGAAAGAAAAGAAAGAAAGAAAGGAAAGAGGATAAAATAAAATAAAGTAAGATAAAATAAAGTTATAAAAATAAAAAATAATTATTAAGAAAAAAAATTTTAAAGGAAAAAAGAAACAAAAAACGGACGGATAGAACCCTAGGACAAATGGTGAGAGCAAAGCTATACAGACAAAATCTCACATAGAAGCATACACATACACACTCACAAGAAGAGGAAAAGGGTAAAAATAGTAAATCTTGCTCTCAAAGTCCACCTTCTCAATTTGGGATGATTCGTTGTCTATTCGTGTATTCCACAGATGCAGGGTACATCAAGTTGATCGCGGAGCTTTAATCCGCTGCTTCTGAGGGTGCTGGGAGAGATTTCCCTTTCTCTTCTTTGTTCGCACAGCTCACAGGGGCTCAGCTTTGGATTTGGCCCTGCCTCTGCATGTAGGTCTCCGGAGGGCGTCTGTTCTTTGCTCAGACAGGACGGGGTTAAAGGAGCCGCTGATTCAGTGGCTCTGGCTCACTCAGGCCAGGGAGAGGGAGGGGCACGGAGTGCGGCGCGAACCTGCGGTGGCAGAGGCTGGCCTGAGGCTCGCCGTGCGTTCTCCCGGGGAAGTTGTCCCTGGATCCCGGGAACCCGGCAGTGGCGGGCTGCACAGCTTCCCCGGAAAGGAGGTGTGGATAGTGACATGTGCTCACACACAGGCTTCCTGGTGGCAGCAGCAGCAGCCCTAGCATCTCCTGCCCGTCTCTGGGGTCCGCGCTTTTAGCCGCAGCTCACGCCCGTCTCTGGAGCTCCTTTAAGCAGCGCTCTTAATCTCCTCTCCTCACGCATCAGGAAACAAAGAGGGAAGAAAAAGTCTCTTGCCTCTTTGGCAGGTCCAGACTTTTCCCCGGACTCCCTCCCGGCTGGCTGTGCTGCACTAACCCCCTGCAGGCTGTGTTCATGCCGCCAATCCCAGTCCTCTCCCTGCGCTCAGACCAAAGCCCTAGCCTCAGATCCCAGCCCCGCCCGCCCCGGCGGGTGAGCAGACCATCCCCTCGGGCTGCTGAGTGCCACTGGGCACCGATCCTCTGTGCCGGAACCTCTCCTCTTTGCCCTCCGCACTCCTTTTGCTGTGCTCTCCTCCGCGGCTCCAAAACTTCGCCCTCCACCACCCGCACTCTCCACCCATGAAGGGACTTCCTAGTGTGTGGAAACTTTTCCTCCTTCACAGCTCCCTTGCAGTGGTGCAGGTCCCGTCCCTATTCTTTTGTCTCTGTTTATTCTTTTTTCTTTTGCCCTACCCAGGTACGTGGGGAGTTTCTTGCCTTTTGGGAAGTCTGAGGTCTTCTGCCAGCGTTCAGTAGGTGTTCTGTAGGAGTTGTTCCACGTGTAGATGTATTTTTGGTGTATCTGTGGGGAGGAAGTTGATCTCCGCATCTTACTCTTCCACTATCTTCCTGATCTCCAAACATATTTTCTAACCAAGTTATGCAAATGGCTAATAGGCACATGAAAATATGTTCAACATCACTAATCATTGGGGAAATGCAAATCAAAACCACAATGAGACATCACCTCACACCTGTCATAATGGAAATTATCAAAAATAATAATAATAAGTGCTAGAGAGAACATGGAGAAAAGGGAATCCTGGTGCACTGTTTGTATGAATGTAAACTGGTACAGCCACTATGTTATCATTATGAAAATCCCTCAGAACATTACAGATAGAACTATCATATGATCCAACAATATCACTTCTGGCTATATATCCCAAGGAAATGAAATAACTATCTCAAAGTGATGTCTGATAGTGTATTTATGCCAAACCTGATCTCAAAACTCATCTCACTCTCCCCTTCCCTCCCTGTGTCCACACGTCTATTGTCTACATCTGCCTATCTATTCCTGCCCTGCAAATAGGTTCATCTGTACCATTTCTCTAGACTCCACATATATGTGTTAATTTACAATATTTGTTTTTCTCTTCCTGACTTACTTCACTCTGTATGATGGACTCTAGGTCCATCCACATCTCTACAAATGACCTGATTTCATTTCTTTTTATGGCTGAGTAATATTCTATTATATATATGTACCACATCTTCTTTATCCATTCATCTGACAATGGACATTTAGGTTGTTTCCATGTCCTGGCCATTACAAATAGTGCTGCAATGAATATTGGGGTACATGTATCTTTTTAAATTATGGTTTTCTCAGGATATATGCCCAGTAGTGGGATTGCTGGGTCATATGCTAGTTCTATCTTTAGTTTTTTAAGGAACCTCCATACTGTTCTCCACAGTGGCTGTATTAATTTACATTCCCACCAACAGTGCAAGAGGGTTCCCTTTTCTCTGCACACTCTTCAGCATTTATTGTATGCAGATTTTCTTATGATGGCCATTCTGACATACTGTATAGCACAGTGAGCTCAGCTTGGTGCTCTGTGTTGGCCTAGTTGTGTGGGATGGCGGGGAGGAGGGAGGTCCAAGAGGGGGGGATGTGTGTATGCGTATGGCTGTTTCACTTCACTGTGCAGCAGAAACGAACACAACATTGTAAAGCAATTATACTCCAATGAAAAAATAAATAAAAAAGATATGTCTGGACTCCAATGTTCATTGCTGCATTATTCACAATAGCCAAGGTATAGAAACAACCTAAGTGTCTGTCATCAGATGAATAAAGAAAATGTTATATATACACACAGTGGAATATTATTCAGCCTTTAAAAAAAGGAAACCTGTCATTTGCAACATGTTTGAACCTGGAGGGTGTTATGATAAGTGAAATAAGCCATGTATACACTATTCTATTTAAAATAGATGACCAACAAGGACCTACTGTATAGCACAGGGAACTCTGCTCAGTGTTCTGTAATAACCTAAATGGGAAAAAAACTTGAAAAAGAATAGATACATGCATATGTATAACTGAATCATTTTGCTGTACACCTGGAACTAACACAACATTGAACATTGTTAATCAACTATGTTCCAATATAAAATAAGAATTTTTAAAAAGATTAGGAAAAACTGAAAGAAAAAGAAAAGAAAGAGGCCAGACAATATTTCACTCCACGCTCCTCTTGCTAGTATAGTTTCTGAGGAAAAGTTGGATGTAATTCCTATCTTTGTTCTTCTATAGGTATGTTGTTTGTTTCCTCTGGCTTCTTTAAGGATTTTTTTCTTTATTTTTGATTTTCTTTAACTTGAAAATAATATGCCATGGTGTAGTTTTATTTTTTTGTCCATATTCTGTTTGGTGTTCTCTGACTTTCTGAATCTGTAGTTTGGTGTCTAGCATTAATTTGGGAAATTCTCATTCATTATTTTTCAAATATTCTTCTGTCACTTTCTCTCTTTCTTCTTCTTCCAGTATTCCAATTGTGTATATATCACACCTTTTATTGTTGTCTCACAGTTATTGGATATTCTGTTTTGGTTTTTTCAGGCGTTGTTTTCTTTGCTTTTAGGTTTTCAAAGGTTCTATTCATACACACCCTAGCTCAGAAATTCTTTCCTAAGCTGTGTTCAGTCTACTTATAAGTTCATCAAAGGTATTCTTCATTTCTGTTACAGTGGTTTTGATCTCTAGGAATTTTTTGGGTCCTTTCTTAGGATTTCCATCTCTCTGCTTACATTGCCTATCTGTTTTTGCATGCTGTCTAGTTTATCCATTAGTACTCTTAGCATGTTAATCGTAGTTGTTTAGCTCCCAGCCTGATAATTCCAACATCCCTGCCATGTCTGGTTCTGCTGCTTGCTTTGTCTCTTCAAACTGTGTTGTTCTTTGCCTTTTGTTTTGTAATTTTTTATTGATGGCTGGGCATGATGTACATGTAAAAGGAATTGCTGTAAATAGTCTTACTAATGTGTTAGTGAGTTGTGAGGGGAGAGGAAGTATTCTATAGTCCTATGATTTGGACCCAATCTTTTTGTGTGTTTATGCTGCTGGACTGTGAACTTCACTAACATTTCTCATTTTTTTTCTCCCCTCTTAGGTTGGACATAATAACTAGAGTGCACAAGGGTAGGGCATTTATCTTCTCCAGATGGAAGGCTAATGCCTGGAGTTATTTCCTCTCCCCTGGTTAGTTAGGCTCTGATAATATGTTAGCTGATTGGGCTGTTTAACTAGTTTCCCTTGAGGGTAGGCCTTTTAAGAGCAGAGAGATCTGGCATATTTCAAAATGTATTCTTTCCTCCTCCCATGCCAGAAGTCTGAGGAGATTTTTCTGCTATTTACTATGGGAACCTGCTTGAACTCCTGTATGTTACTCTCAAAATGTTGTGGGAGTCTCCCTATAACTGAGTCCTCCTGGAGGTTTTAACTCTCGAAGTTGTCCACACAATCTCCAGCAATTCATCAATTACAGTTCAGGTTTTCCCACTGGGGCACTGGTTCCCTTGGAGGTTTCCTCTCATGAGTCTCTGCTCTGGTAAGCTGCAATTCCCTATATTCACTTTTCTATGTCTTTGATTTTGGGGGACAGCAGTTTGCCCTGTATGCTTCCCTCTCTTATGGATCCAGATTTTTCAACCTGTTCAGCTTTTTAGTTGTTAGGGAAGAGTGGTGACTTCCAAGTTCCTTACATGTGGAATCAGAAACTGGAAGTCTTAAGCATATGTTTTTGGTTAAAATTGCATGTGAATATTCAAAAGTAACTCAAAATGCTTACAAAATTATGAAAAAATATTATGTAGTATTTCATATTTTCAGAATAGGACTGCTACCAAGAACAAATTTCATGGATGATACAAAACAAGGATAAGAAAGCCATAATTATATGTCACCTAGTGAAAAATAGAAACTCAAGAATAGATCAAGAGTAGATCAAAATCCGTTCATTATACTTAAATGATCTAAGTCAATGTTGGATCTAAATATGAACAAGGTAAGGGCATATGTGAAGAAAAAGTGTCCTAGGTTTTTAGGAGAAGAAATATGAGGGCTTGGACTCAGGCACCATGCTTCCAATACTAAACCTACTAAACGTGCACAGTTTGTCTAAATCACTCTTTTCTCAGGTACAAATTCATGAACAATAGTCAAATAGAAAAGATTGGTTAAAATAAGATTCTGATGAATAACTTCAATTGCATATAAGGAGTATTGGAAGGCAGAGCATATATTTAAGATGTTAAAGAAACTTTTATCTTGTTCTTTGCCATTAAGACACGGACATGTAGCCTTACTAACTGAGAAAAGAGAGCAAGGCTTTCATTGGAAAAAGTATCAATGGGCACCAAGAGAGAACCTAGAAGTAGTCCAAAATCTGGTCCCAATTTTTAAAACAAAGCAATTAGAAACAATCTGTATTTCCGCAGTCTTAAGCCACCATTAAAAATATTTTTTTTTATTGTTAGCTATGCAATTAATACTATTTCTTGGAAATCCTTCAGTGTATATCTTAGAAACTATTTAAATTTGGGTCCTTTGTTGTAAGAATAGCTCTTATTAGCTGGGTTGAGACTTACCTCACCTAATTTCACATTGATTGGAGCAGGGCATTTGAACTGATATCTACAGAATTTATTCCATAGATAACCATAAGAAGATTTTGTACAAAATAAGTGTATATTGGCAGATATGAAATATCTGTGGAAATTGCTCAATTCAGAGGCAGAAATTACTGTAGGCATTAAGGGTTTCCTGTCAAAGGGAGTTTCTCTAAAAGAACTATACACCCCTAAATAGACCAGGAGGTCACCTCTTCCTACAAATGTCCAGTAGACTGCCACACAGTAGTGTTAGTCCTAATGACATCCATGTCTGTTTATTAATTATTTGTAGTGCACGGAATATTTCACACTTATTTAAAATAAAATAGTGAGAATTTTTCTTTGTTTCTATAAGAAACAGATTACAGCTTTTGTGAGGGGTAACACATTTTTCTTCTTTAAGACAAAATCATGTACATATCATAAGAAAAACAAGCCTAGATCTATGTAGTATACATATGACAAAATACTAGATTTTAAAGAGCTAATGCAGCACTCTAAGTTGTTAACTACTAATTTGGCTAGATTGTTGATTTGACATCTATTTAGCAGAAAGAAATTTTTTAAATGTTTAAAATACATTTTTCAGATTAAATGCAGTTGATTTACTTAATATACATATATATATTTTTATATATAATATATATAGTTTATATATGTATGACTAAAGAATCTGTTGGCACCTTTAGAGGAAGAAATCATTGGCTTTTACATAGTATCAATAAATTAGTGGCAATTGTATCTTATTTCATAATAAATTTGATTCATTATTAAAACATCTCTAAAGAATTAATCTAGTTCATTTGACTTGAAGTAAATCATCAAAATCTAAAGAATTTAATTTCCAGTTCATCTAATTTCCAGTTCTTAGATGTTTTTTTTAAAAGGCAGACATACTATCTCCTTTATCTAAATGTCAATTACTATACTTGCAGTTCAGATATTGTATGTCAAAAATTTTTTTATATCTTCACGAGGCTCAATTACTTCTGTGTTTACTTTCTAGATTTTGTTTAAGGTTGTTAAATAAGGTTACTGTCCATCAAGATTTAAGATAATCAACTTATACATGAGACTTTGTGAGGAGATAAGTAATAATAAGAAATGCCAATACAAATAAAATAAGTTTGGAAGCATGTAGAAATTCTGAGTATTGTTACAAATTTTTACTTGAAATGTTTTTGTCTAAATAAAAGAAATATTTAGCACCTATAAATTTTTATATCCATTCAAATAAAACAGATATTTCTTTCCTGGAAAAAAATTGCTATGGTGTATGTTTCAAAGGGTCTCAACATATGCCAGATAAATAGAAGAAGAAGTGATGAACTGCACACGAGAATAGAAAGCAAATTTCCTCTGAATATTTCCTGATATGGTATGTCAAGTTTTTACCGATTTAAAAGTGAGGGAAATCTACTGAGGGAAACTTTTTAAAGAAGCTTCAGTTAATATGCCTGTGTGAAGTCAAAGTCTTGCTGCTGTCTAATTACTCAATTTTCTACTTGGATATTTTCAAAATGTTGGTACTTGTGAATGCTTATAAAAAATAAAGAACGATTTTTGCATGTTTTCAATTGATATCACTACTTTGGAGTCATACCGTGTGCATAGTGTCAAAAATGTCAATCTCAGAACTAGAGAATTTTGCACAAAATAGGAAAATGTTGAATACATTTCATGCAGTCATATCTTGGAATCTAGATTAATTTGAAAAAGGGTTGCATTCACTTGTTCCAATTGGACTGGTTTTGAGAATGAAACAATGCATAGCAATCATTGTGGGAGTGCTCAGTTTGAAGAATGGCTGCAAAAGAAATAGAGCCAAAATCAGAGCCAAAATGGACTCTCACAAATGACCACTATCTAAAGAATGCTATCTTGGATACATTTGTAAAAATAATGCAGTGGTCAATTTTTTCTACTACTGACAAAAAGGGAATATGTTAGTAACATCCTCTTCCAGAACTAAAATATATAACATCAATGCGATTTTAAATGGCAAACACCTATAATGGATATTTCCATTAAGGTGGCATGGAAAAGGATATATATTTGCATCCTGATTAGTTCTAGAGTTTATTGAATTAAAAAAAAATGGGCCTCTGGTCAATGGCCTGAAAATAAAAGGATGGGAAGATTAGAGATAAGGGGATCTGAGGTAGAGGTATGTGAACAAACACATGGGAATGGGCACAAAATATGAAGATTTTTATAACACACATTAACACCTACCATGGAAGAGATACTGAACAACAAAGTACATAAAATGCTTTAGCCAATTGATACCCATCAGCCTTTATCAATGGTCACCCTGGAAATGGCACAATGATGTTATGAACAGAATGGCCATAACGGCAGAGATGGAGAATGCATACGGGTCCAACAACAACTCTCAATTACCAAGGTTGATTTAACTACTGCTGCCTCTGAATGTCCAATCTGTCAGCAACAGAGAGCAGTGATGAGTCCTCCATATGGCACTGTTCTTCAAAGAAACCAACCAACTACCTGGTATCAAGTTGACTATGCCAAGCCCCTTTTATCCTAGAAGGAACAAAGATTAGTTGTCACAGGGATAGACACACATTTTCTGGGTATAAGTCTGCTTTTCCTATCTGCAGAACCTCAGCAAGCACTACTACCTGGGAACTTACAGAATACCTCATCCACAGCCATAGAATCCCATATAACTTAGCATCCAACCAGAAGACCCAATTTACAGCAAAAGAGGTATGGGAGTGATCCCATAAATATGGATTCTACTGGTCATATCATATACTGCACCATCCAGAAGCAGCCAACCTCATAGAGTAATAAAAGTACCTTTAAAGCACAGCTGAGTTAAAGCTTAGAAAGAAAACTCTGAAAGAATGTGGTATATGCATTAAATAAGAGACCTTTATATGATGCTGTGTCCCCACTAGGAAGACTATATGGGTCTTGGAATCAAGGAGTGGAAGCAGGATGAAGTCATTTACTATCAATCTCAGTGATGCAGTGGGGGATTTTGTGCTATACCTGCAATTCCTGCTTTTGGTATCAGAGTGATGGTGGCCTTGTAGAATGAATTTGGGAGGGTTCCTCCCTCTGCTATATTTTGGAAGAGTTTGAGAAGGGTAGGTGTTAGCTCTTCTCTAAATGTTTGATAGAATTCTCCTGTGAAGCCATCTGGTCCTGGGCTTTTGTTTGTTGGAAGATTTTTAGTCACAGTTTCAATTTCAGTGCTTGTGATTGGTCTGTTCATATTTTCTATTTCTTCCTGGTTCAGTCTTGGAAGGTTTTCTATTTCTAAGAATTGTCCATTTCTTCCAGGTCATCCATTTTATTGGCATATATTTGCTTGTAGAATCTCATGATCCTTTGTATTTCTGCAGTGTCAGTTGTTACTTCTCCTTTTTCATTTCTAATTCTATTGATTTGAGTCTTCTCCCTTTTTTCATTGATAAGTCTGGCTAATGGTTTATCAATTTTGTTTATCTTTTCAAAGAACCAGCTTTTAGTTTTATTGATCTTTGCTATCATTTCCTTCATTTATTTTTCATTTATTTCTCATCTGATATTTATGATTTTTTTCCTTCTGTTAACTTTGAGGGTTTTTTGTTCTTCTTCTAATTGCTCTAGGTGTAAGGTTAGGTTGTTTATTTGAGATGTTTCTTGTTTCTTAAGGTAGGATTGTATTGCTATAAACTTTCCTCTTAGAACTGCTTTTGCTGCATCCCAAAAGTTTTCGGTCATCATGTGTTCATTGTCATTAGTTTCTAGGTATTTTCTATTTCCTCTTTGATTTCTTCAGTTATCACTTGGTTATTAAGTAGTGTGTTGTTTAGCCTCCATGTGTTTGTATTTCTCACAGCTTTTTTCCTGTAATTGATACCTAGTCTCATATAGTTGTTGTCAGAAAAGATGCTTGATATGATTTCAATTTTCTTAAATTTACCAAGGCTTGATTTGTGGCCCTCCTGGAGAATGTTCCAGGAGGACTTGAGAATAACCTGTATTCTGTTGTTTTTGGATGGAATGTCCTATAAGTATCAATTAAGCCCATCTTGTTTAATGTATCATTTAAAGCTTGTTCTTCCTTATTTATTTTAATTTTTGATCATCTGTCCATTGGTGAAAGTGGGGTGTTAAAGTCCCCTACTATGATTGTGTTTCTGTTGATTTCCCCTTTTATGGCTGTTAGTATTTGCCTTATGTATTGAGGTGCTCCTCTGTTGGGTGCGTAAATATTTACAATTGTTATATCTTCTTCTTGGATCAATCCCTTGATCATTATGTAGTGTCCTTCTTTGTCTCTTGTAATAGTCTTTATTTTAAAGTCTATTTTGTCTGATATGAGAATTGCTACTCCAACTTTTTTTGATTTCCATTTGCATGGAATATCTTTTTCCATCCCCTCACTTTCATTCTGTATATGTCCCTAGGTCTGCAGTGCCTCTCTTGTAGACAGAATATATGGGTATTGTTTTTGCATCCAGTCAGCCAATCTGTGTCTTTTGGTTGGAGCATCTAAGCCATTTACATTTAAGGTAATTATCATTATGTATGTTCCTATTACTATTTTCTTAATTGTTTTGGGTGTATTATTGTAGGTCTTTTCCTTCTCTTGTGTTTCATTCCTAGAGAAGTTCCTTTAACATTTGTTGTAAAGCTGTTTGGTGGTGCTGAATTCTCTTAGCTTTTGCTTTTCTGTAAAGGTTTTAATTTCTCCGTCAAATCTGAATGAGATCCTTGTTGGGTAGAGTAATCTTGGTTGTAGGTTTTTCTCCTTCATCACTTTAAATATGTCCTGCCATGCCCTTCTGGCCTCCAGATTTTCTGCTGAAAGATTGGCTGTTAACCTTATGAGGATTCCCGTGTATGTTATTTGTTGTTATTCCCTTGTTACTTTTAATATTTGTTCTTTGTATTTAGTTTTTGATAATTTGATTAATATGTGTCTTGGCATGTTCCTCCTTGGATTTATTCTGTATGGGACTCTCTGTGCTTCCTGGATTTGATTAACTATTTCCTTTCCCATATTAGGGAATTTTCAACTATAATCTCTTCAAAGATTTTCTCAGTCCCTTTCTGTTTCTCTTCTTCTAATGGGACCCCTATAATTCGAATGTTGGTGCATTTAATGTTGTCTCAGAGGTCTCTGAGAATGTCCTCAATTCTTTTCATTATTTTTTCTTTATTCTGCTCTGCAATAATTATTTCCACTATTTTATCTTCCAGGTCATTTATCCGTTCTTCTGCCTCAGTTATTCTGCTATTGAACCCTTCTAGAGAATTTTTAATTTCATTTATTGTGTTGTTCATTACTGCTTGTTTGCTCTTCAGTTCTTCTAGGCCCTTATTAAACGATTCTTGTATTTTCTCCATTCTATTTCCAAGATTTTGGATCATCTTTACGATCATTTTTCTGAAATCTTTTTCAGGTAGCCTGCCTATTTCCTCTTCATTTGTTAGGTCTGGTGGGTTTTTGCCTTGCTCCTTCATCTGCTGTGTGTTTCTCTGTCTTTTCATTTTGCTTAACTTACTGTGTTTGGGGTCTCCTTTTTGCAGGCTGCAGGTTCGTAGTTCCCGTTGTTTTGGTGTCTACCCCCAGTGACTAATGTTGGTTCAGTGGGTTTTGTAGGCTTCCTGGTGGAGGGTACTAGTACCTGTGCTCTGGTGATTGAGGCTGGATCTTGTCTTCTTGGTGGGCAAGTCCACATCTGGGGGTGTGTTTTGGAGTGTCTGTGGCCTTATTATGATTTTAGGCAGCCTCTCTGCTAATGGATGGCATTGTGTTCCTGTCTTGCTAGTTGTTTGGCATAGGATGTCCAGCACTGTAGCTTGTGATCATTGCATGGAGCTGGGTCTTGGTGTTGAGATGGGGATCTCTCAGAGATTTTCGCCACTTGATATTACGTGGAGCTGGGAGGTCTCTTGTGGACCAGTGCCCTGAACTTGGCTCTCCTACCTCAGGGGCACAGCCCTGATGCCTGGCTGGAGCACAAATAACCTGTCCTCCACACGGCCCAGAATAAAAGGGAGAGAAAAAAGAAAGAAAGAAAGAAAAGAAGAAGGTAAAATAAAATAAAATAATTAAAATAAAAAATAATTAAGAAAAAAAGTTTTGTAAGTTAAAAAACAAAACAACGGACAGAAAGAACCCTTGGACAAATGGTAAAAGCAAAGCTATACAGACAAAATCACACACTGAAGCATACACATACACACTCACAAAAAGAGAAAAAGAAAAAAAAAATAAAAAAATATATATATAGTGCTCCCAAAGTCCACTTCCTCAATTTGGGATCATTTGTTGTCTATTCAGGTATTCCACAGATGGAGGGTACATCACGTTGATTGTGGAGCTTTAATCCACTGCTTCTGAGGCTGCTGGGAGAGATTTCCCTTATCTCTTCTTTGTTCGCACAGCTCCTGGGGTTCAGCTTTGGATTTGGCCCCGCCTCTGGGTGTAGGACGCCTGCGGGCGTCTGTTCTTCGCTCAGACCGGACAGGGTTAAAGAAGCAGCTGATTCGGGGACTCTGGCTCACTCAGGCTCGGGCGAGGGAGGGGTACGGATGCAGGGCGAGCCTGTGGAGGCAGAGGCCGGCGTGACTTCGCACCAGCCTGAGGCGTGCCGTGGGTTCTCCCGGGGAAGTTGTCCCTGGATCCCGGGACCCTGACAGTGGCGGGCTGCAGAGGCTCCCCAGAAGGGAGGTTTGGATAGTGACCTGTGCTCGCACACAGGCTTCTTGGTGGCAGCAGCAGCAGCCTTAGCGTTTGATGCCCATCTCTGCGGTCCGCGCTTTTAGCTGCGGCTCATGCCCATCTCTGGAGCTCCTTTAAGCAGCACTCTTAATCCCCTCTCCTCAGCACTAGGAAACAAAGAGGCAAGAAAAAGTCTCTTGCCTCTTCGGCAGCTCGACTTTTTCCCAGACTCCCTCCCGGCTATCTGTGGTACACTAACCCCTTCAGGCTGTGTTCACAGCTCCAACCCCAGTCCTCTCCCTGCGATCCTAGCGAAGCCCGAGCCTCAGCTCCCAGCCCCCCCCCGCCCGGGCGGGTGGGCAGACAAGCCTCTCGGGCTGGTGAGTGCTGGTCGGCACTGATCCTCTGTGCCGGGAATCTCTCTGCTTTGCCCTCCGCACCTCTGTTGGTGCGCTCTCCTCCTTGGCTCCGAAACTTCCCCTTCTGTTGCTTTCTAAATTGAGTCTATACATTCTCTTTTAGTCAGTTTTTATTAGTCATGATACACTAACAAGTAACTCAGTATTTGTTGCTTAGAAAACAATGTGTATTCTTATTTTTACCTCATGTTTAATGTTGGTTGCAGAGATGTATAATCCTCTTAGAGAAAAGGAGAATAAACTTTTGGAGACAATAATGCAATCTATTGCCCTCTATATTTGAGGAAACTGCAGGTTTGTTTTGGAGAATTAAAGTTACAGAAAAAAGTTTGTTCTACCTGTCTTTAAAAGGAAATGCACGTATAAAAGAACTCATTCATTTTTTTCTGACAGTTATTTCAAAAAGAATTTAAGTCCCATAATTCCAGAATATATTGGAAACTATCCTACAGAAGATTCAAGTAAAAGAATCAGGGATATTACCCAAAACATGAAACCAGCTTATCTACACTCACTGTGTACTTAACTTTAGAATTTATGTTTCAGATTATTTCTGAAGTATTTCACTTTTAACAAGTAACCAGATTCCTACTTCTTAACCTGTATTTTGACTTCTCAGACTTTATCCTGTTTTGCCTGAAGTTGATCAAAGTTGTTTCCATAAGTGTTTCATCTAAATCTACCAGAAAACCCACTGCTAAATTGTCACCATTTTTTAAAATATCACGTTCAAACTCAGTAGAATCCAGGGTTTTCTGTCCTTCTCCTTTCCATGAGCTTTCTCAATTACACAACCTACATGCCCTCTGGTTTATGCAAATTAATGTAGTCATATATGTATTAATAATCACTTCAAATTTTAGGTTTGCTTTGTTTCATGATAGCCACACATATGAAGCAACCACTCTTTCCATTTTCCAAGTTAATTCTTACTACTTATTAAAATTTGTAATGAAATATTATATCCAAAATAATGAAAGTGCCTAAATGAGAAAATGTGTCATTTATGATCATCTCTACCATACAATTACTTTTTATGTGTGCTATATATGCCCAATCTTCCAAAAGATTTAATAAGGAAAAGCAAAGCAAAATTGACAAAAATAGCCATAGAAAATTAAAAGTATTAGTCTTAACATTACTATTAACAGTGCTTCAAAAAATAAAAGGAAAAAACTTGTTGAGTACCTACCTAATCTGTCCTTGAAAACTTTGATAGAAACTAGAGGTGTAAAGAATGTTGACAAGGTCTGTTGCATTCAAGGAAATATACAATTGAAAAAAAGTAATTCAATTTGATATATGTTTTTATGAAAGCATACACAAAATGCCCAGGAAAGTGGGCAAATTTTCACAGATGAGAGGACAACTTATTGATCAATTTTTTCTCGTGTTCTTCCTTTGCTTCCTTTGATTTTACTGCCTATTCAACCCACCCACAAAACCCTGTGTTCTCCAAACCTATACTTTCCCATTTCAATCAATAGCCAGAAACCTTGGACTGATCCTTAATTGATTATTCTCCCTCAACCTCAGATCCAACCTTTCAGTGAGTCATGTCACCTTTATCTGTCAAACATATCACCAATCCATCCACTTCTCTCAACATCTAATTACCACCACCTTATTTCAAGCACCATCATCTATTTCCTGAATTGCTGCAATAACCTCCAAATGGATTTTCCTACTTCTCCTCTTGACCACGAACAATTCCCTCTCCACAAAGAAGTTATTAGTTATGACACACAGCTGCTATGACAAACAGACTCCAAAGTATAGTGGATTTAATAAGATATACCTGTATTTCTCTTTTATGTAACACCTCAGATGTAAGGAGTCCAAGATTGGCACAGTCCAAATTGGTACAGCAGCTCTGTGTCCTCGATATTTAGCTTTCATCACTGGGTTCAGATACTGGGAAGGAAAGAAAGAGCTCAGGAAATTGAATGCCCAGTCCTTTTAAGAAGAAGTACTAAAAGCAACCTACATTACTTCTTCTCCCATTCTGTGGGCCTGAACTTAGTCATATGGTCACATCTAGATGTAAGGGAATTTGGAAAATAAAGATTTTCATTAGTTGACTGCAGCCCAGTCAAGACTTTATTTTTATAGAAGAATGGAAGAAGAGACATTGTGAGACAACTAACAATTTGGTGCATTTATCTTTTAAAAACAAAAATAAGAATCACACGAAGTTACTTCCCTGCTTAAAATATTCTGTGACTTCCTATTTCACTGTATTATAGAACACTATTTGTTTCATTAACGACACTTACTCAAAGTTGTAATTGTATATTTATTTATTTACTCTTTATTGTTTTCCATTCTCTCTACAAGTTAGCACAAGCACAGTCTCTCATATTCACTATTATATCACCATTTTCCAGCACAGTGACTGGCATATAATACATAATTTTAAAATATAAAAATATTTTATAAATAAATGGTTAGGACTTGTTTTATGAATAACAAAGAAAACTATTTCATGAAATAGAAATTATATGGGCTAAAGAAAAACTATATTAATTAGAAATGAATAATAAGTTTAAGAAATAATTAAGAATTTGGACGGAATGGAATATATGGTATCAGAGATTTTTCAGAAGATGTTGATAGGAGTCAGATCATGGAAGACTTTGATTTGATAAGTAGTCAGATTCGGACTTTATCCTTAAGCATACATTAGAGGGTTTTAAGTAAGAGGGAGAAAATGGTCAGATATACTTTCAAATTATACTTCTGGTGGAAGTGATATAGATGAATGGTTTGGCGGAAAACCTGGGAACAGGAGACCAGTCAGGTGATCTACTAGTTGTCTGTCTCTCCCTCTTTCTATCAGCTACTCTTCATTCTTTCGTAGCTTCATTTTTCTTTCCACCAGCTGGCTTCCTTTGGTAATACGTAAGTAGTTAATGTTCCTTCATAATTAGCATTTACCAGTGAATTATAAGGCCCCTCTTGCAGACCCTACTACATAAGAGTAATTTTGGTCTCCACCCCCTTTACTTCTTCATTAATTAAGTTTTTAATTTCCAGGTTCTTGAAAGAGGTTTTGGATATAACCATTTCACTTTTTTTTTTT